>NC_137120.1:11160604-11760604 GCF_949357685.1 Gobio gobio
TTGTAAGCTCCAAAGAAAAAAGTCTGAGTTTGCAGGAAAGCTGTGTGCAGTGGTATAGAGACAGAGCGACACGCGTCATAATCTGAAGACCACGCCCCCCGGGGGGGAAAACAATCCAACGCTCTCCATTGACTTTGCATTGCGGGAGGCTGCCTTCTTGTCATTTCGGACTTATAACAAAAAACTGAACAATGTATAAAAGCTGATATGTGACAAAGTGTACTGCAAACAAGCTAAACAAAACCCAGACGTTTTTATAAGCTGTTGACCCAAAAAACGAGCGTGTAAGGTCAAAAAAGTGGATTCAGGCCATTGAGACAGCGCGCGACGGGTCATATTACACTGAGAACTACGGCGAATAGAGGGGAACATAATCAGCGACAGTAAATATAATATATAAAACGGACATTTGGATATTTGACTTAACAGTGACAAAATATTTACTGCACACATAGACATATTGAGGCATACTGAGTGTCAGGATCCCAAAATTGACCCATTCTTCCTGCTGAAGCTTCACTTCGTATTGCCTGTATCCACTTTTATCTTCTTAAACGCTCGTTTTTTTTGGGTCGACAGCTTATAAAAACGTATTTCTGTGTTTTTTAGCTTGTTTGCTGTACACCTTGTCACATATCAGCTTTTAGACATTGTTCTGTTTTTTGTTATAAGTCCGAAATGACAATGAGGCAGCCTCACGCAATGCAAAGTCAATGGAGAGCGTTGGATTGTCCCCCCCCCCCCCCCCCCCCCCCGGTGTGGGCGTGGCCTAAATACGCTCTGTCTCTATACACCATTCAGCACTTTTTGCATTTGACATGCTGACCTGCCTGTGCTTCCCACTGCGGTTCACCATTAATGGAACACTCCACTTTTTTTGAAAATAGGCTCATTTTCCCACTCTCCTAGAGTTAAACAGTTGAGGTTTACCGTTTTCGAATCAATTCAGCTGATCTCTGGGTCTGGCGGTAACACTTAGCATAGATCATTGAATCTGATTAGACCGTTAGCATCTTGCTAAAAAAAATGACCAAAGAGTTTCGATATTTTTCCTATTTAAAACTTGACTCTTCTGTAGTTACATCGTGTACTAAGACTGCCGGAGAATTAAAAGTTGTGGGGGTTTTTTTTCTAGGCCAATATGGCTAGGAACTATACTCTCATTCCTGCGTAATAATCAAGTAACTTTGCTGCCGTACCATGGGTGCAAGTAGGCACAATGATATTACGCAGAAGAATAGAACAAATTTAATATCGGTGCATCTCTCTAGATCTCTATAGCTAGCTCCGGAAAAAAAATTAAGAGGCCACTTAACGTTTGAGAAGTCAATGTTAAATGGCCTCTTAATTTTTTCCAGAGCTATTAAACAATTTTAGCTTTTTTTCAGTTCAGCGGAGCATGTTGGATTTCCCTCAGCATGTGTCCTCCTGTAAGGATGTCCGCACAGCCAGCACCGAAGCCGATAAGAAGCTGTCAGAGTTTGAAGTGGAGATGAGTATGAGGGAAGATGTTTATCAGAGAATCGTGGCTTTGGAGGTGAGCAGAGACAGAGCACTAGCACATCTCTCTCAGGAATTAAATGCTAGTATCTCTCAGGGACTGAACTGAGCTTTTAAGAAAGCTGAGGATACCTGTTAACTGACTACCAAATAGGTCAACAGTGTGTTGCTCCACTAGCATGTGCATAATTTTATTAGCCCTGAATGATATAAAAAGGATAAGGTAAAGATGACGCAAGTTTAAAACACCTTCTCTAAACCTCTCATCATCCTATAGTTTTTATATATTCATTTATTATAATTAGGGGCCAAGCACCGAAATCGTTAGCGTTTTCTTCTTCCCCTCTTGAGTCTATGGCAGCCCATAGAACCGCTTGCGGGAAAGTTATAAAATTTGGCACACAGATAGAGGGTAGTCCCAACTGTCACTTAGGCATGTGCCGGTATCAAATTTTCATGTTGCGATTAATTGCTGAAGCTTTTATCACGGTATACGGTATTATCACGATATTGAAATAAGTTGCAAAAAAAGTGTTGTCATACTATAACAGGTTAAATCACTTTCTTATAACAAAAGAACCAAACATTTAAATACTATAAAGCAATACACAAAAACGTATAAAGTAAACAAATATTTAAAACGGATTAAAGTGCAAAAGAATTATAAAGAACAATAGGTATGCTGAAATGTACATTTAACTAAGATTAATACATGCTTTAGAAGTATTTTTCATTGTCAGTTTGTTAATGAAGGAACTAATGTTAAATACTGGAGCCTTGTAAAGTGTTTGATTGAACAACAGTCAGAACATATTCAAACAATATCTAGGGCATGTAATTTAGTCCAGATTAAAATATAAAATGCAAGTTTGAAAATGAATAGTCTTTAAGTATTATGTATTAGGTTATGTGATTACTGGGGAAACGGCTGCATTTCTGCTGTTCCGTCAGCGCCCTCTGCTGTCGAAGTATGAATGTGCACTTCAGCGTGTCCCCTCATTCCGCCATGTGCTCGGCTCATGCACGGTCTATTTACATCAGTGCACGTTCCTCTTTGACGTGTTTTTCATTTTAAACGGTTGATGGGTAAAGTATTCTTTAAATTCATTCTAAAAATCTGAATAATTCGTAATAAATAATTATTCACGGTATTTTGAAGTGCCCACGATAACAATATTGTGCATGTTCATTATTGCGGTATATCGTATTACCGTTTACCGGCACATGTCTACTGTCACTATAGCAAATTTTGAGTCTCTAACTCAGTCCCTCTAGCGCCACCACCTGTCCAAAGTTTCACTCATATTTATGCTAATAACTTTTGAACCCTAAAGGCTAGAAACAAAAATTGTTCAAGCCAATGTGATTGCATGATAACTTTCCCACCATTTTTAATTAACAGAAAAACCTACTTTTGCGACCTCTTCCTAGGCCGTTGCTCCAGTTCTCACAAAAATTTAACCAGATCATCTTCAGACCATGCTGACTAAAGTTATGGAATTCAAGTTGATTTCTCAAAATCGTTTTTGATAAACGTGCAAACAAATTTTACGTTGTGAAAATGCACTTAAGGCTATATCTCCGCAACGCTTTATCGTATTCAAACACAACTTGGTACATGTCATCAAAAGCATGACCTGAGGCAACATGCAGCGCCACCTACTGGTCCGGAGATACGAAAAATGCCTATTTTTGCTTATAGCTTCTGAACCGTTTGTCCAAAAATCATAAGTGGCACATGATATCCAATTTTACCATACTGGGCATTTTGGCTGTCGGCCATTTTGAATGATGTGCTAAAATGCTGTATTTTATGAATACATGAACGGATTGTTACGAAACTCGGTATGGGTCATCACCACGATGCCCTGAAGCAGCCTGAGAAGTTTTGAAACAGTGCCACCTAGTGGAGAAACTTTGGCTGTGGTTGACTTATTTTCGCGAGAGTCATCTCCTTATGCTGCGTTCACACCGCGACTAGAGCGTCTGGCGCGAGTGATTTCCATGTTAAGTCAATGGAAAGGCGGGTTGACGCACGTCTGGAAGTCCTGCGGTGCGATAGTTGCGTTTCACGCGGCGCAAAGGACGCGATTCAGCCTTATTCGCGCGTTGGACGTGAATTGAGGGTCTTGCGCGATACACCCGTTATGCGCGAGTGGTGCTTTTTGTGCATTCACACGTTTGAAGCGAATTCACGTCTGACGCCCGAGTTGAAAAATCTGAACTTTGGCGTCAATTTGCGCCGCGTTAACCAATCAGGGGCCTGCTCGCTGCTGTCACGTGGTGAAGTGACGTGATGAGAAACCCTGCATAATTTAAAAATACTACTATTGTGTCACAAAGTAGTTTTAAGACTTTTTCAAGTGAGAATGTAGTTGTTTAAAGCTCAAATCCGTGGTTTATTTATAAAGAGGGCGCCTATTTAAAAAAAAGAATCTTGTGTTTTTGGAGTTGTGAGATCCAGGCGATCATCGGGCACTCAGCGCTCATTAACCCTGGCGAGAGCAGCCTTTCCTCGGCTAGTCCTTCTGACGTTTGCTGCTGGCTCTGTCCTGTAGTGGTTTGTCTTGTGTGGATCTAATGGCCGATCTTTGGTGTCATAAATCTATAATTTGTTGTCTGCCAAATTGTTTTGACTGAGGGCAAAGAAGTTATAACTTATTTTTTTTAAGGATATTTAAATACACATGCAGTGAAGATAATGTAGGAGTTGCCTGGACCACATTTGTGTGGCTATTAATGATTAATATATATTTATGAAAATGAAAAGAGGCAGAGTGGTGTTTTATGACATTTCTCCTGGAGCGCCGCGAATGGATTCAAAATGTTCGAGCGTCCAACTAGACGCAGTAGACGCGATTTTGACGCTCTATTTGCATTTGGTGTGAACGCAGCATTAGACTCCTGAATTGTTGCTGAGTCCAACGATGCCAGACTTGCCAGGTTTTGGCATATGGTTTGTGCAGCGTTGTAATTTAGCGCTTAAAAAAACGTTAGCTGATATCTTCGAAACTGCTCGTCCGATCGAGACAAAACCAGCGTCAGAAGTTCGGAAACATAGGTCAATAGCTATATGCTTATGCCCAAATGTCAAAATATTGATAGTAAGGAAAATCCAATCAAAGTCAGGTGTCAGTATTTTTCATATAAATGTCTAACTTCAAAACGAAATTAGATTTTCACCAAAATTGGCACACGCATGTATGGGCTCACTCTGAGGACAAATAAAAAAAATGGTGGGGTTGTGCTTCTTGGTGGCGCTATAATAGAACAAAACATGAAATTCCCATAGACTACAATGCATTTTTCAGCCTTTTCTTTTACCTAAAATCATCTTAAAATGTGTTTAATTGCTCATTGCTGCAGTTGATCTGATGTTGCCAGCCATTTTGGCATGTCTTTGTGCTTGGCCCCGATACTGGCTGCTTGCAGCTATATTTGTTTGTTGTTATCTTTTTTTTTTAACAGAAGCTGTCAGATGAGAGTTTGACACCCGAGGCCAAGCGTTATATGGAGAGACTTCTAAAGCTTGAGAAGAGAAATGGCCTTCATCTTCCCAAAGAGACACAGGAGGTCAGATATTAAACTTTCTGTTTGTGTAACAGTAGCGCAAACACACTTTTCTAGCCTGTAACTGAGTTTTGTCTTCCCTGTAACAGGAGATCAAAAAGATCCAGAAAAAAATGAGCACTCTGTGTATTGATTTCATCAAACACCTGAATGAAGATACGACTTGCCTGTATTTCTCTCGAGAGGAGCTTGGTGGGTGGGCAGAGTACTTTCCTTGCAGAGAGACACTGTGGATCTGATTTAATCCCTCCTTAAAGATTAGTTCACTTCGGAATAAAAATATCTTGATAATTTACTCACCCCAATGTCATCCAAGATGTTAATGTCCGTCTGTCCATCCATCCGTCCGAAAAAAAATCTAGCGGGAAAAAGAACAATTATATACATTAACCACACATGCTCATCTTGCACTAGCATCCACGACTTCACATTACGTAGTCACATTGAAAGTCACACGTGACATGGGCGGAAGTACCGCCCCAGTAATTACAAACAGATCGTGCAAAGACTAAGTCAAGCGCCCTTTACAAAAATAAAAAGGTAAAACACAGATGTCGGATTTCGAAGTTAGTGTGAAGTCATTGATGCTAGTGCAAGCATTTGTGGGTAAAATGTTTTTTTGAAAATTGCTTGTTTCGCTAGATAAGACCCTTATTCCTCGGCTGGGATCATGTTGACCCCTCTGAAATGGCAATTTGGACCTTCAACACGTTGGACCCCGTTGAAGTCCACTATATGGAGAAGTCCTGGACTGTTTTCCTCAAAAACCTTAATTTCTTTTTGACTGAAGAAAGACAGATAAACATTTTGGATGACATGGGGGTGAGTAAATGATCAGGAAATTAATTCCGAAGTGAACTCATCCTTTAAGACAGTTATTTTAATATTAAAATAATGGGTAACTCCACTGTGGGAGTAAATAATTGTTTATAACATAGTTTGCCCTAAATGCAGAACACTGTATTAACTAACTGTATTAGTAACTCTGCCAATACTTGTCTTGAGAAATGTCTTCAGTGTTTTTTTATTTTTTATTATTGAATTTGAGCATTAGTAAAGGCGCATCAAAGTAATTTTCCATGTCAAAACAACAATTGATTTTTAGTGACAGACTTTTTTGGTGATGTGAGAAAATTAAACCGAGCTGAAATTGACATGCAAATAAGGTGACGACCAACAAAAACAACTACATTTAAGGTATTTTAAGTGCGCATTAGGTTGACGCCATGATATAATGAAGATTACATTTTCGGTAACAATTCCAATCAAAATGATGGATAAATTATTTTAATATATTTCAATAGGAATAAAAAAATATTTTTATAAAACAGAACTTTTTTTATATATATTATGAAACTAATTTTAACTAACCGTTGGGCAAAAAAGTCATGTCTACATAGAATAACATGCATATTAATATTATAAAATAAAAAAATAATTCCTAATTATCTGCAGGGACTCGAATTAATCTGTGAACCATTTATTTACATATGTACCGATTTGCTAAAATCAGACTTTTCAATAGAACGTGAGGAGGGACATTAGATTTTAGATTAGATTTATTTTGTGTATTGCCTCAGCTTGATCAGCTGTGCACAATTCATTGACATTAATAAATAAATAATCATCACGCGTAGTGTTTTGTCATGCTACACTTCAACATGTTGAGGGAAAAACTGCACTGATTTTCAAAAAGCTGATCAATTCTCATTTGCTAGCATTGCTACTTTTAGTTCCCTGATAAACAGTGCTCATGTAAACAGTTTTTTTTCTTTTTCTGTTACATGCAGTTTTGATGAATAAGATGTGGGGTAAATGTTTTTTTTTTAGGTGGGCTCCCTGAGGATTTCCTCAACTCTCTGGAGAAGGATGAGTCTGGAAAACTGAAGCTCACTCTGAAGTATCCTCATTCTTTCCCCACCATGAAGAAATGCTTTGTCCCAGAGACACGGAAGAAGTTAGAGGAGGCTTTCAACTCGCGCTGCAAAGAGGTCAGACATCCCAGAAATCACCTGTAACCAGAATATTTTTTTTCGGGTAGCATTCTATATGGGTGATGCTTTAATGAAAATGAGTCATTTTAATAATGTTATTGTAATGATTCCCCTGACAGGAGAACTCTGCTATTCTGAAGGAGCTTGTAGAGTTGCGCTCTAAGAAGAGCAGCCTGCTGGGCTTCAGCACTCATGCTGACTTTGTGCTTGAGATGAACATGGCCAAGGCCTCCAAGAAGGTCGCAACTTTCCTTGGTAATGACTGCTGTCTTTACATGGAAATGTACCCAAAAGATTATTGTACAGTCGTGCTCAAAAGTTTACATAAACTTTGCAGAATCTGCAAAATGTTAATTATTCTAACGAAATGGTAGTCCACAAGACAAAAAAAATAGCTGAATTTATTTTAAAAAAAACCTGTTCAAAAGTTGATTCTTAATATTGTGTCGTTACCTGGATGATCCACTACTGTTTTGTAATGTTTGTTCATGAGTCCCATGTTTGTCCTAAGCAGTTAAACTGCCCAATGTTCTTCAGAAAAATCCTTCAGGTCTTGCAAATTTTCCAGCATCTTTTGCATATTTGAACCCTTTCCAGCAGTGGCTATATGATTTGAATATTACGGTTCATATTGAGATCTATCTTTTCACACTAAGGACAATTGAGGGACTCAAACACAATTATTAAAAGGGTTCAAACATTCACTGATGGTCCAGAAGGAAACACAATGCATTAAGAGCCGTGGGGTGATTTGAGGATCAAGGTTTATTGTGCTTAATTTGTCTTCTATTGCTTCCGAAGGGCAGTACATGAGAGAAATTGATAATCAAATAAAATAAGAGAAATTTGGACATTGGACAAAAATACTGTTCTTTGTTTGTTTGTTTGTTTGTTCATTGTTATCTTTGTGCTGTTGTGTTTAACCCTTTGTTCTATTTCCCCATGTAGAGGATCTGGCCCGTAAACTGAAGCCACTGGGTGAGGAGGAGAGGGCTGTCCTTCTGAAGCTGAAGGAACAGGAGAGCCAGAAGAGAAATTTCTCCTTCACTGGAGAACTCCACGCCTGGGACACGCGTTACTACATGACCCAGGTGGAGGAGACCCAGTATGCAGTGGATCAGAACCAGCTAAAGGAGTATTTCCCAATGGAGGTGGTTACCAAAGGCCTTCTGGACATCTATCAGGAGCTATTTAATCTCAACTTTCAGCAGGTAGAGGGAGCACCTGTCTGGCACGATGATGTGACGCTGTACTGCGTTAAAGACCGCTCCTCAGGCCAGGTGTTGGGCCAGTTTTATCTGGATCTTTTCCCCAGGTAAGCACTCATATCTAGTTTCTACAGAAGTTGCGCTGGTGGGGGATCTGAAAATCTTTCATTCTTAAGAATACATTTCTTAACTGCTATCTTTGTTTTTTGAAAGATGTGTATTCCTAAAAATACTTACTGTATTACTGTAATACTGTGTATTACCAGAAATAAGTGTGCACAGGTACTCTGAATTGACACCAATTATCAATCATGTAAAGAATGATTGGTCATGATTGTGTGATGTAACTTTTTGCAGAATTCAAAATTCAACCACTCTACAAAAGAGTCAAATAGGGACCTCCTTTTTTTTATTTTTATAATTGTAAAATAATTTTCAGCAGCATTTAGCACAAGAATGACCATCCATTTACTCTAGAGAGGGCGCAAATGGATGCGACAGAACTGTGTCCTGAGACAGGCTCTTAAAAAAAAAAAAAAAAAAATACATGTATTAAAGATGCAGTGCTAAACGCCTGTCAAGCCAGTCATGATGAGACTGGTGTGTTATGATTATTGTGGGAATCTGCAGGCAGAGGAACAGACTGCCTTGGAAAGTTAGAAGTTCGTAATGCACCAAAATAATTTTGTATAATTAATTTGTTGAAATATAATTGTTCAAATGGTGGCTGTAATAACCGGTTGTCTTCATTATTTAATATGTTTGAAAAGTTAAGTAAAAGAATAAGGAATATAAAATGGTACATATTTAGCAAAATGCTTATCTTTTAGAGTTTAAAGTATTATTTATTTTTCCCTAACTGAGTTACGGACATTGAAAGGCAATCCTGAGGTCAGTGTAACGTTATGGTACGTAGGGGTGTCAACCTACACTGGTCTCACGGTTCGATTACGATTTATCATACCTTTTACATCTGTGAAGTATCCCTTTTAAAGGGTTAGTTCACCCAAAAATGAAAATTATCCCATATTTGACCCACCCTCAATCAATTTCTGAGACCTTGAACCCATTTATTTCCTGAACGCAGAGCTTCAGTGGCAGTTTCAACAAGCTTAATCGCTAATTCTCCATTATCTTTGTAGGGATGGTAAGTACGGCCATGCTGCATGCTTTGGCCTGCAGCCCGGCTGTTTGCTTCCGGATGGGACCAGGCAAATGGCTGTGGCTGCCATGGTGACTAATTTCCACAAGGCCACCGCTGACGCGCCATCCCTGCTGCAGCACAACGAAGTGAAAACGTACTTCCATGAGTTTGGACACGTGATGCACCAGCTTTGTGCTCAGGTCTGAATTAAGCCTTTCAGTGTCACTTAGTGTAAACTATTTTGCAGTGTGTGAAGATTAATATGGATGTACTTTTGTTTGTTCAGACTGACTTTGCAATGTTCAGCGGGACTCGCGTTGAGAGGGATTTTGTGGAAGCTCCATCTCAGATGTTGGAGAACTGGGTCTGGGAGAAGGAGCCACTGCAGCGCATGTCCAAGCACTACAAAACTGGAAAACCCATTCCAGAGGAGCTTCTGGACAAACTCATCAAGTCCAGACTTGCTAACACAGGTGACCATGGACAAAACGACAGTGGTCATTTTCACAAACAAAAACTTGAGCTGATCACCTGCTAGCTACTAGTCCACCTGAAATAAAAGCTTGCACTGTAATTTGTCACACTTTCCTAGTCTTATATTGAATATTTCTGTGATCACAAATCCAAAGGGAAATTGTCTTTTATTGCTGTTTATTACTGAAATGACTTTCCTTTTTGGCTGACATAATTTTTATTCAACCCCTTCCTTACAACCACCAACTTTATTTTGGTTTGTAACACTTACTTTTAAGCAAGCCCCATCTTTTTTTCTGTCTTTTTCTTGTGAAACTTGGAAAAATGTGAGATTGTGGAAAAATGTCCTCCAGTATCTCAGATTTCAAGATCTATTAAGTCTGGATTATTAAAATGCGTTCTTTTTTTCAGGGTTGTTTAACTTGAGGCAGATTGTTCTTGCTAAGATGGACCAGACTTTGCACACGAAGAATGGAATCGACGCTGCTGAGGAGTATGCCAAACTCAGCCTAGACATCCTGGGTATTCCTGCTTCACCAGGTAAAATAAGATTTGGGTCTCGGTTAGTGCTGGGCGGTAAACCGGTTTCAATTTCGCAACGATATGTATTTTTTAAAATACCGCCATACTGGTGAGTAGCTGAATTGAAGAGCACTATGTAGAGTGTATAGAGAGCAGTCCTGTATTATCTGCAGATCCTTCTTACACTAATGGTAATTTACTTTTATAAAACAAAAATGAGTAACTCAAAACTAACTCCCTTTAATACTGCAAATACCACATAGAGCTATATGATTTTCACAAGGGGGGGGACGGACACTGGACTCGAGGAATAAAGTCACAAATGGAGCTTACTCCATAAAGTGGAAGGTCACAGAATTGGGCAATTTTTGGGCAAAAGTATGACTGTACAATTAATCGGATATCAATACGGACTAGTGTCTGAATATTAAATCTCATAAAGACTGCTATTGAAGTCTGTATGTTCTGCCGTGTCTGTGTGAATGAGTGCCGCGGTTTAGTCTACTATACACATAGTGAATGACACGCGATTTCAGCGTAATAATAAATTGTTTCATCAACAAAGTTCCTGAGGAGCACATTCAAAGGATCTATCTAATCATGTCATTCCAACCTGCTGTCGGTAATCAACATGTCTACAAATCAGCACAAGTGGAGGATCATATAAATACCCAGTCAACTTACCAATGTTCCTCGACAAGTTTTGCAGCATCCCTCCACCACCCCGTCTTCCTCACACTCACCTGGTTACTTCCTAAACCAGACATACGGGGAGAGTACTCTGGGTTCGGGCCAAATACCGAGCTCTGAGCCCTCTCCTCAGACAGCATGCCAAATACACATACCATTCATTCGATCTCACTTATTTGTAAGTGTGAACTTGTGAATAATAATGCTTGTTGAAAGAGGTCTCATACACCTAGGATGGCTTTTATAAACTTATAAAAGAACCATAAATTTACAATGATTTTCACAATGTTGCTTAATTTTTTCACCTATAGCAAAATTGGCACAAATATATAATGAACATTTGTAAACGTCATCTCTACTTTCAGCACTTTACAAATTTAATTCTGCACAGGGTTTTTTTTTTTTTTTTTTTAACAGGTACAAACATGCCGGCCACCTTCGCTCACTTGGCAGGAGGATATGATGCTCGGTACTATGGTTACCTGTGGAGTGAAGTATTTTCCATGGACATGTTCTACACCCGTTTCAAGCAAGAAGGCATCATGGACACTAAGGTGAGCTTAACTTATAGGGCTTGTGAGTCCTCTGCATAAATATGCCTTTTGTATGTCTACTCATGATTCTGTGTTGTTAAACAGGTGGGTCTGGATTACAGGAAGTGCGTTCTGAAGCCTGGAGGCTCTGAGGATGCTGCTGACATGCTGAAGAAGTTCTTGGGAAGAGAACCCAAGCAGGATGCATTCCTCCTGAGCAAAGGACTCGCGGTTAAGGCTAAGGCCAAGCCGTTAAAGTCTCAGACTGATACTTCCTTAAAAAACAAAACGCTTATCACACTTTCTCCAAACCCTGCACTTGTGTAAAGAGCTTTAACACTATGGATGTTTGAAGCATTGTTTTAAATGTGAAAATTGAATTGAAATATGTCCCAAAAAAAAAAAATCTGTAAATGACACTTGTTGCGTTTTAACTGGTTTCTGCAAAGCTTAATGAATTCCCTGTAGAAAATGCCGGGGAACTGCTTCAGTGCACTCGTAACACATCATTTGGCTGATGCCATGTACGGAATGCCAGTAACCTGATTCACAACAGGTCATTAGCAAAGCATTAACTTAATATTGGGTGAATTTCACCCCAAAAAACATAAGAAATAAGAACAAGAAATTCTATTTTGCATAAAGAAGATTAAGACTTTAATTACATTTATGGTATTACGATGTGTTTAACTAACATATATATTTTTAATTTTTTTTTATAACTGAGGGGGGTGAATTTTTTTTATAATTCATTCGTTTGCATTATATAAAGCATTAAAGTTCTGCATAATTAAGGGTGTGGCCACTTCGAGTGACAGGTGGATAGCCATATATCTGCTGTCTGTTAGTCATAGATGAACAAACTTCAGTTTTTACAAGACCCAACTGTGTGGCCTGCGACGGATTTAAAGTATAATAATTTAAGATGAATTCATGAAATGGTCTCCTAAAAACTTCAAACAAACTTGCCTTGTAATACAAGGACTTTCAACAAATTATTTAAACCGTATGGCCCATTGGGGAATTTTATATTTGACTCTTAAAGTCTTAACCACTTAAACTCTGCGGACCCGGTACAGGGTCCGGAATGACATCATCATGTATATACTTTCAATTTTAAATGTCTGTGGAGGAGCTCTGACCTCATATGTGCTACCATTTGAAAGCTTAGAGTCTCTACTTTCTGGAGATATGCATCACTTTAGCATTTGTTTTACACAAAGTAACTTATTTACACTAAATTACTCTGGTACCATTTCCGTCTGGATTTGGCCTACCCAAATTGAAAAGCTTCCCATACACACATACAGTGGTTTCTAAATACAAAATGTAGGTGTCATTTTACAGAACTGCAATACAAATGATACAAACTGCAATATAAATACATACAAATATTTGTTTTATTTACCATATTTAATTATTGGAGGTTTTCGTAATATTCTGATTTTGATTTTGAGGAATACTGAATATTTTCACATTTAGACTAGAACTACAATAACCATCATGTTCACACACTGACACACTCATACACACAACGCCTCCGCGCACATGTTTGTTTTTCCCCCCAGCATTGGGACAGGAGAGCTGTCATTAAACGGAAAAACAAAGTAACTTGCGTTACTTATTTGAAGAAGTAACTCAGATATTTTGTTGTAAATTTTAAAAGTAATGCGTTACTTTAGGTACTTGAAAAAGTAATCGGATTACGTAACTCAAGTTACTTGTAATGTGTTACCCCCAACACTGGCTATTGATAATAAACACGAGACAAATTCAAAAAAGTCATCTTTATTTATATAGTGCTTTTTTTTGCAGCTTCACAGTGGTAACAGGAAAATAATACAATAGAATTTGAAAAAGCAAATAAAGAAGAGTTTTAACTACTAGCTGAAGGCAGACAATATCATAACATACACATAAAAAACTACTCTGAGTAAAATAATTTTCACTTGGTGGAAAACGCATACTTCCACATACTTTTTATTTCCATAAAAAAACACATACTTTTCCTTCTCTAGTAAACTACTCTCCAGTAACATGACAGGAGAGCAAGGATTGATCATGCAGACCGTTCAAGTGAGGGCAAACCATCTCTATCAAAGTAATATTCTATAAAAACTAGTGCTGTCAAATGATTAATCGTGATTAATCGCATAAAAGAAAAAGTATATATGTTGTACATTTAGTTATACATAATATGTGTGTACTGCGTATAATATGTATATATAAATACACACACAAGCAAGTATATATTTAAGAAAAATGTGCTATCTTTTTATATAAAACATTTGTATATAATATAAATATATATACAGTATATACATGCAAATATTTCTAAAATATATACATATATGTGTGTGTATTAAAATATACATAATTATACACAATACATACACATAAACTCAAACTTTTATTTTGGATGCGATTAATCATTTGAAAGCCCTAATAAAAGCATGATATGAGATCACACTAAACATACTTCATGAACAGAACAGAGAGACCTGCAGAAAACATCAGTTAAGGATGTTCACCTTTAACAGCCCTCAGGTCTCCATCTCCACCTTCCTCCTCACATGAAACACAAGACACTGGCAGTATTATTATATAATCAGCACTTCATGAAATATCACTATTTTAGGCAGGAAGACATGACAACCCCATTGTGATTCACATTTAAAAATGACAAATAATTTTAAAAAAAATTACTAGAAAAAAAACATTCAAAATCAGAATAAGTTAAAATATTTGATTAAAAGCTGCAGGTAAGCATTAGCATAATACAGTATGTGATAACAGCAAGATGCCAATATTAAAATGATAGCATAAATATAACAGTCTTTAACGGTGTTGGCAAAGATACCAGTAACAACACCTGGTATCAGTAGTGCAGAGTCGACTGAGTATACCTGACTGACAGCTGCCTTCAAATGTTCAATTGAGAAATGATTTAGTTGTTTAATTGATTAAGTTGAATTGATATATTGTCCTCCAACCTAAACCTACCCATTGGTAACCCGGTTGAAATATTAATATGAAATAACTAATTTAAGTAATTAAGTTTAAAATGGCTGTGCCTGCTGTTATGTTTAAAATAAGGTGGAAACCGTTTTAATCAGTTCTCCTCTGTTGGACTTCCGTTGGCTAGATGGCACAGTCTCAAAAAAAAACTAGTGTCCTAGAAATGTAGTCCTGAAACTGCGGTGGTCCTCAAAGTGCAGCCTCCGGTATTGCAGGCAGATAATATTGATTCAATTGCGCTATATGCAAGCGGTCAAATACACTTCTTGGTCATAATGCCGTCTTGGTGAGGTCAGTTAAAAGAGGATGTAAACAGGCGGGACAAAATGTCCAGCCCTATCTCATGAAAGTGCGCAAGTACGGTCCGATTTTGTAAATCCGCATCCGATCCGTTTTCCGACAACAGCACTAATTAAAATCCGCACACGACCCAAGCCGCTTAAAATAGAACCGACACCCAACTTGCACCCGAAATAAATCCATTTATACAATATTTTACAACATATTTACAACATTTAAACTCATGTAACAAACATTTTTAGAAGTAAAAATGAAACATTTAAAAGTAATTCAAGTGTAATCAACCTGTCTGTTATCCAATCCGGCTGGTCCCTTTCAATAATAGTGTCAAAATAATAAATAAAGTTATGGTGGTGTTTAAGTGGGAGCCTCAGTCACCGCATGGGATGTCCCATTAGCAGTCTTTGATTGGGGGACATTCTGATCAGCAAATTTTGTATGTTTGACATCTCCTCTGAAATAAAACACAGATTCACAGACGGTAAAAGAAATGAACAGGATTGATGATTCACCTACACAAACAAAGAAATACTACAAAAATTAGATTGGATTGTGTTTAAGAAATTTGGTGTGGTTTTATTTTCTTAAATAATTGACATTGTCTTTAATGTAGGATGTTTCTCTTAATGAATCTTCAATCTGATAAACATCACATTGTCAAATTCTGTACCACATTAATACAACAGTAATGTTTGAATACCATAGTGTGTGATGCTATGTAATTAAAATAACAAACAATAATACTTCACATGCACACAGACAGACACCACTTACTTTCTTCTGACAGTAAATCACAGCAGCAGCTACAGCAACGAACAGCAGGACACCAACACTTATTCCAGCTATAGCACCTGAAGACAGACCTGAGCCTGTAATGAAAAAGTCAGTCATGTCAATTTTACTCTGTTTTGAGTTTAGTTTTATGATATTGAACTGACAAACGGCGCCATTTGGTGGGTTTTTTAAGGAACAGCAGTTAAAACAGCATCAGCACTTTGGCGAAACATCATTGCTCAGAGGGAAACTGATTGTATGCTTTGTGCAGATTAATAACATTACCCACAACATTAGACAGAATAAAACACCTTAAACACTATATTTAAAATACATTGAATGATTAAAGCACACTTACCGGTGACAGAAACACTGAAGCTCTTAATCCTCCTAATACTGAAGCTGCCCCTGCTGCTGAAGATCTCTAGCTCATAATCTCCAGAGTCTTCAGTTGTGATGTTTGTGATGGTCAGAGATCCAGCCGGAAGATCCAGCTTCAGTCTGTCTCTGAATCTCTCTTTACACTCATCATCTGTGCAGATCTGACTCTGATCTCCAGTGATTTCAGCGATGAAAATGCCATTATAACGCCACGTCATCACATCATTTGGGTTTCTTAGTACACTAGGATCGAAAGTGACAGATTCTCCCTCCTTTGGTGACATGGCTTTTAATTCCTTCTTCTCAGCAGCAACATCTAAAAACAAAAACAAAAAAAACCAGCTGGTTTAGGATATTTTTGCTGAGCAAAACGACACAACAAAGAACTCAGAATATCAAAGTGATTACAAACTGTAAACTGCAGTAAGTGCAGAGGCGTGTGTGAACATGATGGTTATTGTCTAGACCAGTGGTTCCCAAACCGTCCCATAGTACTGACTCCAATCATGATGAAGTGCTTTAAGAGGTTAGTCATGAGCCACAAAAAAACAGCCTCCCTAACACCATTTCCTCCACCCTCTACGTGCCTCTTACCCACTTAAAACAGAAGACTTATGTAAGAATGCTGTTCATCAAGGTGCCCCACAAGGCTATGTGCTCAGCCCGCTGCTCTTCACGACTGCACTGACAAGTTCAGCTCCAACCACATCATCAAGTTCGCTGATGACACAATGGTGGTAGGTCTCATCAGCAACAACAATGAAACGCACTACAAAGAGG
This sequence comes from Gobio gobio, assembly GCF_949357685.1. Classification (NCBI taxonomy): domain Eukaryota; kingdom Metazoa; phylum Chordata; class Actinopteri; order Cypriniformes; family Gobionidae; genus Gobio; species Gobio gobio. The sequence goes on from NC_137120.1 coordinate 11,177,493, forward strand.
AAGTGGCACAGCTGACGGTATAGTGTGGCAATGACAACCTGTCCCTCAATGTGGGACAACAGACAAAAGAGGTTGTGATTGACTTCAGAGGAAACTCCGTTGATGACAATCGACAGCTCGACTGTGGAGAAGTTCCTGAAGGTGCACATCATACAGGATCTGGACCACCAACATCACGTCACTCTCCAAGAAGGCTCAACAGCTTTTTCCCCCAGGCTGTGAAAGACCTGAACTCAAATCACCCCACCTCCCTCTGAAAACACCATACAAAACCCTACCTCCTGAAACATGGACTGCCTCACCTCCGCCCCTAAACACTGTCAAACCTTACCACATCACACGAAAAACACAACAAAACAAAAAAACTGTCTGAAACTTTTTGTGCAATTCTGAGAGTGCTACACACAGGTGAGTGGGCCTGTACAAACCACCCATAGTAACACACTCTCTCTATGTGCACTAGACACCTTCTACACACACTGTGTACATAATCGTGAAAAAGACTCTTACATATGTTTGTTTACACTAAATGCACTGTTCCCACTGTCCCTTACAATGTTTCTCTGTGCACATGTGCAGTGTTTATGTGAAAGCATTTGTATATTTTTATTTATAGGTAAATACTTGTATATAGTAGGGCTGCGCAATATATATAAATATTGTAAAAGTACATATCGCAATATGCATATCGCAAGGGAGCGCAATATCTGAATGATTTTAATAGGCTACTTCAACATTGTGAACAATGTAGGTTTTAGGTCAGTGCATATAGCAGAGCATAGACTGAGCACACGACTGTTACTTATGTGACTTGCTTGACGTTAAAAAGAGTTATTAAATGCAATAACTTGCGAAAAACAACTCCTTGCAGTCTCGTGCTGTCTGCTGTCTAAAACACACACAGCGAAACGTGCACACAAGCCGTTATTTTTTTCCCTGTCTTGTTACACACTTGAACTGTCAAATACACGCACAGTTATGTCAAAATGGCTGTCTTGATGAGTATTCATGTAAACCAGAGATGGGCACTCGAGTTAGTGACTCATTTTATGAGACTTCAGACTTGACTCGGGACTCGACCTGAAATGACTTCAGACTTGACTCGACAAAAAAGACTCGTGAAATTTTAAAAACAACTCAAGTCTTTAATCCTTATCTATCGTAAATTAAAAAAATATATATTTATTTGAATGTTATAATATCTCCTTCACATGTACGTGACGTGGTAGATCGGACCCTTGTCATAGAATTCCATTACGGCTGTCCGTGTATTGCGTGCGTCATGTCAAGATCCATCGTGCCATTTGTTCTCATATATGGATTTATTACCGTGTCAGATCGGCTAGATGCAAAAAATGTGTGGAAAACAATTCAAGACGCAGGAACGTCCTTTTATTAGACATCGCGTCCACACAGGTTAGTGACATTAACTCACACAGCTCGCTGTTTTACTGTGGTGTAGCCGAGTGGCTCTTTTGGATTGCCAGCCTGTTAAAACATGAAGAAAATCTAACCTTTAAACCTAGCACTACGTTTTACTTTTATAAATCTTTTCGCAGCTTTTCTCTCACTTAATGTAGACACGAGAGAGAGATAGAAAGATGTTAATCCATTTATTGCTTAAAGTCCCAGTGAACCGGAAGTTGCAACTGATTTTATTTCAGTGCTGTGACGTATTTCCAAGCGAAACGGAATATTGAATAGAGGGCAGGGTTTCACTTCAGCGCTCCTCCTCTCCATCTCACGCTCATAGCAGACTAACGGTTGGAGGGGAGTGGTTAAGGATATTCAAACTAGAGGTCTTCACGGAGCCCCCGAGACCCGTGGACCCGGGACCCGACCTGGGACCCGTACGGGTTCGGGTCTATATTTTAAATGATCAGCCGGGTCCGGGTCGGGTCCCAATCTATTACTACGGGTCCCGGGTCTGTTTAACATTGTGTGCAATACCCGAGTCGATCCGGACTCGGAGAACACCTGCCCGTGATCAGAGTCAGTCAGCACTGCTTGTGTGTTTTTTGTAACTTGCAACTGTAAAATTAGGATAAGAAAAGTGTGAGCCGGGAAATAAGGTTTAAAAAAAAGAAAGAAGAAAAACACGAGCGATCTGTCTCTCTCTTGCTCGCTCGCCTCACGCGCTCGCTCTCTCTCTCTCTCTCGCTCGCTCGCTCTCTCTGCAAGCGCACGGTAATAATAATGGTTACCTTCATGAGTGATGTGTGAAAAAAGCTAAAAAACAACGAATATAAAGAAGTTAAACCCACGGCACCTCTTCTGTCCGGGCATCCTTCATGCATATTGTGGACAAACATGAGAAAAAAGTAAGTGCTGTCTACGTGTGACGCACTGTTGAAGTTTGATTTGAAATTATATTTAAATAATATATTTAAAATCAGCAACAAAATCTCAGTTGAACTGTCACAAATGTTTTCTATGATGCTCAAATTGCGTAAAAAAGCTCATATTTCAGGTTGCTCCAGCCACCGCGCATGTGCGCAGTATCAAGCGCGTGTCATTTCTATGGCAACCCGAGCTTCCGCTGTGATTGACTTTAATAATAATATGAATGAACCGTCTTATTTCTTAAAGTTTTGGTGGTCAGGCTCGCTCACAGAGATTATAGCAAATAAATAATGCGGACGTCAGCGGCCACCGAACGAGCAATCGCTATTATAGTTCAAAAAGGCAAACAGTCAAAGTTATTATGCGAGTTAACTCGAGTCGAAATGCAAATCTGCAAAGACGCATTTGTCATCCGTCACCGTGACATAAAGTGGACTTTTAAAGCTGAAATGATGAGTGAATTAAGCATGCTTGGAATAACAAGAGAGGAATAACATGGATTTAACTTTTTGGCAAGGATGTAATGCATCACAAGTAACGTTACAAGGAAGGGAGACGACGGCTAGGTAAGACAAAAAGTTATATTTTTCATAACTTGTTTATTGACTTGTTAATATCAGTTATTGTGGAATATGTGACAAACGGGTCCAGTCGGGTCTGTGTCTTCACGCCGGGTTCGGTTCCAGCTTTTAAATAATAGACGGGTCCAGGTCGGTTCCGGGTACTACGTTTTTGGCATTTCTCGGATCTTCACGGGTCCGGGTCCAGCTTTTGAAATAATAGACGGGTCCGGGTCGGTTCCGTTAAGCACATTACGGGTCTCTTCGGGTTCGGGTATGAATTTTTGGACCCGTGAAGACCTCTAATTCAAACCCAAGCCGGCGCATAGTCGTCATCGGAAAGGGAACGCCATTCAAGACCGGAAGTTACTTTTCAGATTTTGATTAAAGATTACCACGACAAACCATTTTTTTATGTGTATTAACTTTCACGGATTAATTGTTCGCCCTAAGACCTGTAATGTGGGCTAACAAAGTAAATAAGACCGATTTTGATTTCATGAGGACTTTAAAGCGCATATTTTAACGTATCGCAGTCAGCATGCGGACAGTTTTCTATTGACTAGAAACTAGAAACGTTCGGTTTGATTTTCTGATTATGTCTGTCGTCAAGTCAAGTCAACTTTATTTATATAGCGCTTTTAACAATGTAGATTGTTTCAAAGCAGCTTTACAGTGTTAAACAGGAAAATAATGCAGCATAATTTTATTCAGCTGTATAGCCATTCTGGAGAAAACGCTGATGTCATCAGTTCATTTCAATTATCATAATCATACAGTGACAGTGTGGGCTTTAGATCAATAATTAGATCAGTAATTTAGTTTATATGGTTAATTTAGTTTATTAATTAGATTTATTTCGATGTTTAGTTGAAAAATGTAGTGTCCCCAACTGAGCACGCCAAGCCAGAGGCAACAGTGGCAAGGAAACCAAAACCCCATCAGGTGACCTAATGGAGAAAAATAAACCTTTGGAGAAACCAGGCTCAGTCGGGGTGCCAGTTCTCCTCTGGCCAATTAACAAACAGCATATTATTATTATTATTCTGGCAGCTTTACAGGTCAGAGGTCATAATAGATCGGAATATTCAAGGGATCGGAGGCAACATGTCGTCAGTAACAACGCTGTGTAACAAACGTGAATGGCGCCATCTTGTGTCCACTTAGCAACTGTATTGAAAATGACTACTTGTCTTGTTCCCAGGACAATAGTTTTTTTTTTATTTTGCATTATAATGGATTATAATTTATAACGTAAGGCTGGATGTATCCCTTACATCTTAGGACTTTTATTACAAACTAAACAGATAATAGAAAGGTCATATTTTGTCTATAAAAAAAAAGGATTTTTGAATATATGATATCTTTTTTTTGTAAGACATAAAATGACTTGAGACTCGACTCGGACTCCAGTGATAAAGACTCCAGACTTGACTCGGACTCCAGATGAAAGACTTGTGAACATCTCTGATGTAAACACAGTCTGTTATGCTTTAAAAAAGATCACTAAATACAAAGATCCATATTAAATCAGTGAGCAAAATATATTCAACTGATAAGTGGCGGTATTTGGTATGTTTGTAAAGAAAAGCTGAACAGGAAATAGAGCTGAAATTAGCGATGTCTTTTGTTTGCTGTGAACGTTTTTATTGTTCAACGAGATGACCTCACATTTTATTTTAAGCTCACTTTTTTTATTCAAAAGTAAATACATGTATTTTAACATTTCTTAAAGGACAATGCAATGAATGACTAAATCATCTCACCAATGACAGAAACACTGAAGCTCTTAAGGCTGTCGCTGCTTCTGCTGTCGCTGCTTCTGCTGCTGCTGCTGCTGCTGATGATCTGTAGTTTATAATCTCCAGAGTCTGTGTTTCTGATGTTTGTGATGGTCAGAGATCCCGTCTGATGATCCAGCTTCAGTCTGCCTCTGAATCTCTCAGTAACATTACCTTCATTACACTGAACATCTGTACAGGTTTTACTGAGATCTCCATTGATTTGAGCGATGCGGGTGTTATTATAATACCATCTAATTCTGTCTTTTTGCTTTATTTTAACATCAGATGGTAGAGTGACTGAATCTCCCTCCATCACAGACAGTGAGACTCCATCTGCATCAGCACCAGACACACCTGAAGAAGAATTGAACAGATAATTATAAATACATTCGGAAATAGCGGGACAAAAATATACAAGAGGATTAGTATTGAATTATTAGGATAATAATTTAGGTAATAATTCAATACTAATTACATTACTTTTTGTCTTCAAAGTGACAGTTTGTGTGTGTGCATATACTTGAAGCTACACGCACACACACACAAAAACATATGTACCATTTAAAACAAAATAATGAACCTTTAGATTTCTCTAAAGTTCCTCTTAAATATTACAGGAGATACATAATGATTTAATGGCAACGCCACAAGAAATGGCCAAGATGTCCACGTGAAACAGGGCTTATTATTATCATTAGGCCTTATTAAAGCTTTCACTTTTCTTTTTGTTTTAACAATAATACAACAACAATAGCAGGTGAATATAAAGACAATAGATGTCAATATGTGCTGCATGAATGAAGTCAAATCCCGGAAGACTATTCACCTATGAGTAAAATAAGGTCTGTGGTAAACATAAGTTAGCGATACTTCTATCAACGTAAAAATCGTAGTGTTTATCACAGAGTTTATTTCACACATAAATTGAAAGAAAGAAAAAAACATTTTCCCACAATTAAATTCGCCCGGGGTTTGACGTCATTCCTGCAAGTGTCTGTAACTATAAACATCAATGTCTTACCAAGCAGAAGCGAAACGCACACTGTGTGAAAAATCCCTAACATAACTTTCTCCAGTTTTCCAGAAAATAAAAAAACTGCAAAATATTTCGATCTAAGTGAAAGCGAAAGTACAATGACGTAAAAACGGCTGTCAAAAACAACAAAAACACAACAAAGCTTGTGTCATTTTTGCTAGGAACGTGACATGCACATCGAAGTTTCGAAACGAGTGTAAACCAAACACACAGACAACAAATAAACAGTGATGGGAATAACGGCGTTACAGATAAACGGCGTTACTAACGGAATTATTTTTTTCAGTAACGAGTAATCAAACGAATTACTGTTCCTCCCGTTACAACGCCGTTAGCGTTACTGAGGGGGAAAAAAGCGGCGTTAGTCGTGTTACTATAATTGAGCTCACTGAAGCGCTTTTCATCCGAACAGGCTCTCTGTCAGTCGGACCTGCAACGTGTGTATGTGTGTGAGTGTGTGTGCGCGCGCACCAGCCGCGTGTTGGGGGTGGGTGCGGTGGTGCACATCATAGACATAATAAATACATAGACGCCCTATTGGCCGCTGGACCGCACGTCAACGACGCCGCCATATTGCGGAGGGCAACTTTCCAATAACTCTAATAACTGGAATTGAGAAAAATGCCTGCTTCGTGTGCTGCTCGGGGCTGTACAAATCACCGCACAATTGGAAACAGTTCTCGGGGAATTACCTTTCACAAGTAAGACTGAACATTTGTTTCTGGTTGTATTTGGTCGTTATATTATTATATAATTAGTTATAGTGACGTTAGTTGGCCACCAGAGTCAGTCAGACTAAAATAGCTAGCGATGTCGCTACTTAGCTGTGAAAGTTGAGACATGAGTTGACATGATTTATATTATAGTTTTAGCTTATATTATATTTTGACTTGTTAACGTTAGTTAACTTAAGTTAAGTTAGTTGGCTAGCTAGCTTTTATCACACATTGAAGGTTTCCCTGGGAAGTTGATGATTCTGAACAACTACGATTTCAGCGCTCGAATTCGAGCATCAGGTACGGATTTCAGAAATTATATCAAATTATATCAAAATATAATTTGAAAAGAGGCAATATCTGTATTAAAGGAAGAGCTGCATGATTAATTGTAAAATAGAATATTAATTCAAACACCTACATCATCTTATTCTTAAATTACAATTATTCAGCTATTTCTATTAAAACCTTTGACAAGTAGGATTACAGCAAAAAATCATGATTCATCCAGAATTGTGCAGTTCTAGTTCACCCAAATATGAAACTCTGCTGGCCAAGATATGACATATATATATGTATATATATATATATATATATATATATATATATATATATATATATATATATATATATATATATATATATATACGTGACTTCACTTCACCCCGCACACACATAAACATCCAGTTTAAACATTAACATCCACATACTGCCATTGCACTGCACTTTACTTTCCTATTGTTACTGCGTAACAACCTGTAATAAACCTTGCACATTATACTTCTTTATATATACATATATATATATATTTATGTTAACCACTTATTTCTAAGTCTACAGTTTATCTCACTTATCATATCCACTTATTTTTTTATATTTTTATATTTTAATTTTTATATTTTTATTTTTATCTTATTTCCTATTTTTATCTTTTACTTGATTTATTTATAATTCTACTTATGTTAATACTTTTTATTCAAATTTTATTCTATTTCTATTTTAATTTCTTGTAACTGTTATTTGCACTGTCCATGGAGCGGACCTGTTTACATTTCACTGCCAGTTGTATATTGTGTATATAACTGTGTATGTGACAAATAAAACTCTTGAATCTTGAATCTTGAAATCTTGAATATATATATATATATATATATATATATATATATATATATATATATATATATATATATATATATATATATATATATATATATATATATATATATATATATATATATATAATGTATATGTATGTTTATATGATATACATATTGGATGGCCTTACGGTGAATACATTATCAGCTAATTTACATTTTTGTGTGAACTATTCCTTAAAGGTCCCATTCCGCATGATCCCATTGTTCAAACTTTAGTTAGTGTGTAATGTTGCTGTTAGAGCATAAATAATACCTGTAAAATTATAAAGCTCAAAGTTCAATGCCAAGCGAGATATTTTATTTAACAGAAGTTCCCTTTCAAAGCCTACAGCGAACGGCTGGCTTGGACTACATCCTGGTACTTCCTTCTTTAATTACGTCAGTAGAGCAGTAGAACAGACTTAAGGCCAATTTATACTTCTGCGTCGAGTGCACGCAGAGGGTACAGGCCCATTTATACTTCTGCGTCGAGTGTACGCCGTAGTGTACACCGTAGGCTACGCGCGTAGCCGACGCCGTCGTGAGCATTTATACTTCTGCGCTGTTGTCTGCGTCAATGTGCAATTCCACATGCAGACGCTAGAAGGCAGTGTCCTCGGGCATGTTGGTGTAATCAACACAACAGCCGAAGAAGAAGCAACTTGATGTGTAGAATCTGTTCATTCTTGTCGGATTATCAGCAGCAGTGAGAGAGCGGCTTTTCTTGCAGCTTGAGTTGTTGTATCTAATACAAATTAAGCATCTCTAGTTGATTAGTAAAGTTAAATAAGGCGATCTGGCGCTGGAATGCATTTGTGAAACCATGCGGAGCTCGTGGCCGCTGTTTTCAGCAGCGGTGGCTCAGCAAGCGATTGTTGTTGCGGAGACTTCATTCACGAAATATACCCTAATGTGTCCCTGTTCATGGTATACAATTACTGATTAACATCTTTGGTTTTAATGAGAAAATATATAAACTATATTCAGCGGATCTATGTATTTATTTACTACCATAAAGAATCGCTGGACTGCAAAATATTGTGTTATAGCAGTCGTAAGGAACTATCATCCCATTTCTTGACACACACACACTCCTATCGCAGATTTTTTATTTATTTATTGACCTGAGGGAAGGGTTCTGGCAGACCAATCACAGCGCTTGCGGTCCGCGTAGAATTGACGTGTTGTTAGATTTTTGGAGAGGTGCGCGTCAGGCTACGGCGTAGGGTACGGCGTATCCAACGCGTCTATGCGTAGGGTACGCCGTACCCTCTGCGTGCACTCGACGCAGAAGTATAAATTGGCCTGTAAGGAAGAAGGTACGGCATATACGCATAGACGCGTTGGATACGCCGTACCCTACGCCGTAGCCTGACGCGCACCTCTATAAATAAATAAAAAATCTGCGATAGGAGTGTGTGTGTGTGTGTGTGTGTGTGTCCATAAATTGGATGATAGTTCCTTACGTCTGCTATAACACACTATTTTGCAGTCCAGCGATTCTTTATGGTAGTAAATAAATACATAGTATAAATGCTCACGACGGCGTCGGCTACGCGCGTAGCCTACGGCGTACACTACGGCGTACACTCGACGCAGAAGTATAAATGGGCCTTTACCTCCGCCCACAAAGAAACGCGAAAAAGGGGGCGCGGTCTTGTTGCTGTCCCACGTGGAGAAGCGGACGTGTCGCGTGGAGAAAAGGAACTGTTGCGTTGAGTGTGTTTATCGCCATGTCGTCGAGACGCTGTTATTTTCATCCAGGAGTCAAATCACCTTTGTTTGGCTTTCCCAGGGACGCTGTAGAGATTATTGAACGCATACATCTCTCCGTTAAGAGGCGTGACCTTTCCAACATGCGCTAAGCTGCTGTCGAATCACAACACAGGAACTGCTGGCACGTGCGCTAAGCTGCGGTCGAATTACAACACGGTAAGCGCTGGCACAATCAGAACTCGTTACGTATTTCTGAAGGAGGGACTTCATAGAAAGAGGAAATCACCAGCCGTTTTTAGGACAGTGAAAACAGCGGTACACAGATAAGTACATTGTGTGAAAAATACTGTGTTTTTTTACACGCGAAACATGAACACATGTTATATTGCACACTGTAAACACAATCAAAGCTTCAAAAAAACACGAAGAACGGGACCTTTAAGTAAGTGTATGTTTGTGTGTGTGTGTGTGTGTGTGTGTGTGTGTGTGTGTGTGTGTGTGTGTGTGTGTGTGTGTGTGTGTGTGTGTGTGTGTGTGTGTGTGTGTTTTTAGGGGGATGGAATAAACATCCAAACTGCAGGCCAGTTCCAGGGCATTTTCCGGTGTCTCATGGTCTGGTGCGGTGTCTCTTCAAGCACTTCAGGGAATGTGGAACCACAGGATGAGACCCTGTTGTTATCAGGGGTCTGTTCTTCGTATGTGGCTAACTCAGTTAGCTGGATTTGATTGTTGATGATTTGGCATGATCTTGGATTGTTTGGTTCTTCGAAGCTCATCCTGGACTTGCTGTCATAGCAACAGGTCCGTAAACTCAAACCTGCTCTGGAGCGGCTCATTTCATGTAAACAGGATTAGATTGGATCTAGAGGTGATACTTAAAATCTGTCCCAGCCACTGCTACTTTATTACAAGAGTTCATTACTGAACCTGGGGCAATAATAATTTTAAATAATAATAATATAAAAATAATATAAAAATGAGTATTTAAAAATAATATTATAATACTATAATGTTGTGTATAGTACTATACATACAGCCACTTGATTGAGAGATTTATTTGTGATGGAATATATTATCATTTTATCAGAGGTTTACACACGTACAGTTAAAATCCAGGTGGCTTTTTTAATGATATGATGTCATTACGTTGCTGTCTTGCCACCAGCCAATCGCTGCATTGCTGATCGTGGTTTTGAGTATCTGCCCTCTTCAGGGAACACAAGAACGTGCAGTAATGTCAGATAACTTAATCCAGATATTTTAATCCAATCCTCAAATTTGTTTGAAGAACCAAATTATCCAGAGATCAGTGATCACGATTAAAAGATCTGGGATCTGTCAAATCATCTCAGATGTGTTAAGCGAGGTACGAAGAACGGACCCCAGCTGTTGAAATGTTATCTCTTGCAGTAGAAGATTCTGAGGAGCTTCCATCCCATTTTGTAAACGTTTCTGCATTTGTGTGTGACCACAGCTTCCTGCCAACCCGCTTTGGTAGCCTTGTGGACAATGCCCTGGTATACATTTCAGGTTTTGTGTTTTTCTGTGATGTGTGCCATGCTAGCTTTTCAAGGGTTTTAGCTCTAACCCCTGGTGACCCTACAAAGGATGACTGATTATAGATGATTGATGGTTAATATATAGCCTTTTGTTATTGTTGTTATTATTATTATTATTATTATTATTATTATACCAATACTATTATTGTACTTACCAGTCACTATTTAATTTACTATTTTTATTATTGTCTATATTATTCTGCAATTTATATTACATTGTATTTGCTATTATTATTATTATTATCATTATTATATTATACCACTTGCGATTATCAATCTATTATAGTTATGATGGTAAATTATTGTACTATTCACTAGTGACTATTTAACTATGTTTTATTATTGTCTCTATTCTGTAATTGATATTTCATATTCTATTGCTATTATTATAGTATTATACAAACTATGCTATTATCAATATATTATAGTATTGTATTTTGATATTATATAAGTATACTATTCATTATTTTATTTGCCGTATATTTGCTATTTTTTTATTGACTATACACTATTTACTATTACTTCTCATTTTATCATGTATTTACTATTTGCATTGCAGTGTAGTTGTACCATATCATATGTATAAAGGATCCATGAGTTATCTTTGTTATTGTATATCTGTAAATATCTATCATTTTAGTGCTATAAAAAAAAACAGAAAGCAGCCTGCCAGTGTGATTTGTATTTGCCAATGTTTCATTTTCTCAATGACGGTCAATTCTAAGCACAAGAAAAGCAAAAATCGGTTAAATACAGAAAATGCTTTTTCCACAATAAGAAAACTTTATTTCATTTAATGTGAAAATTGAATTATATCTCAGTATGGGCGTCTTCATAATTCTTATTCAAGTATAACAATCCAAATGCATTACAAGCCTTTGACAATTCCTTATTAAAATTTTATAAGTCTAACTATCAAGATTTTAAGTAACTATAGAACATAACTTTTAGTATACCACGTACATCATAAATCGGTTGATAAATGTAAACGTTTTTGTTTTTATCCAGAAAAACCGCAGCTCACCCGTTTACTTGCATGTGTTTACAGTGCAGTCTTGCCCTCAGCAATATGGCGGACGCGTTGACGTATTGCAGCAACGTTCTAAAGCGACCAATAGGGCGTCTATGTATTTATTATGTCTATGGTGCACATAACTGATGATGATTGGTGGGTGGGAGACAAAGTTGAAGTTGATAGGTTGAGTTCACACCTATTTTTTTCACGGTCTATGGTTCACACACACACACACACACACACACACACACCATTGACGCACACGCATATGCACATTCAGCGATGGTCCAACGACTTCAAAGGTAGCTTTCGCAAACTGGAAGTATAAGCGCTACTTTTCCCTCGTTGAGGTGAAAGGTAAGAATATTTATGTAACATGCAACTTATGCCCAGGAAGAAAGAGTCTCTCCACGCCGGTGGCAAGTCATTCTGAAACGCCTCACATCATCACAGCCACAAAATTAGTGGCTAAAAACCCAGGTGATAACGTGAGCTCCACTACCAAAGGAAAGTATAGTACTGATAATATTTACACAATATTTACACTATAGTAGGCCTACTGATAAAATTTACAATAATGCATTGAATATGATAGGTGTCTCACACTGTCCCACAGCAACATTACAATAGTGTACATTAATGTACAATGTTTTATAATAATAATTTATTCTATTTAGTGTCCAATTCATTCATTTAACATGTATTACGGTGGCCGAGAGAGCTCAACGCGCTGCAAATGAAGAAAACACATGCAAATAGAAAAAACACCAGCAAATAAAGAAAACATCTTCATCAGTTTTACAACACATGCGCAGCAAAAGTTCACAACACATTCAAATAGAGAAACGCGCTGCAAAAGTTCACAACACATGCAAATAGAGAAACGCGCTGCAAAAGTTCACAACACATGCAAATAGAGAAACGCGCTGCAAAAGTCAACAACACATGCAAATAGAGAAACGCGCTGCAAATACTCACAACACATGCAAATAGAGAAACGCGCTGCAAAAGTCCACAACACATGCAAATAGAGAAACGCGCTGCAAAAGTCCACAACACATGCAAATAGAGAAACGCGCTGCAAAAGTCAACAACACATGCAAATAGAGAAACGCGCTGCAAATACTCACAACACATGCAAATAGAGAAACGCGCTGCAAAAGTCCACAACATATGCAAATAGAGAAACGCGCTGCAAATACTCACAACACATGCAAATAGAGAAACGCGCTGCAAAAGTCCACAACATATGCAAATAGAGAAACGCGCTGCAAATACTCACAACACATGCAAATAGAGAAACGCGCTGCAAAAGTCCACAACATATGCAAATAGAGAAACGCGCTGCAAATACTCACAACACATGCAAATAGAGAAACGCGCTGCAAATACTCACAACACATGCAAATAGAGAAACGCGCTGCAAAAGTCCACAACATGCAAATAGAGAAACGCGCTGCAAATACTCACAACACATGCAAATAGAGAAACGCGCTGCAAATACTCACAACACATGCAAATAGAGAAACGCGCTGCAAAAGTCCACAACATGCAAATAGAGAAACGCGCTGCAAATACTCACAACACATGCAAATAGAGAAACGCGCTGCAAATACTCACAACACATGCAAATAGAGAAACGCGCTGCAAAAGTCCACAACATATGCAAATAGAGAAACGCGCTGCAAATACTCACAACACATGCAAATAGAGAAACGCGCTGCAAAAGTCCACAACACATGCAAATAGAGAAACGCGCTGCAAATACTCACAACACATGCAAATAGAGAAACGCGCTGCAAAAGTCCACAACACATGCAAATAGAGAAACGCGCTGCAAAAGTCCACAACACATGCAAATAGAGAAACGCGCTGCAAATACTCACAACACATGCAAATAGAGAAACGCGCTGCAAAAGTCCACAACACATGCAAATAGAGAAACGCGCTGCAAAAGTCCACAACACATGCAAATAGAGAAACGCGCTGCAAAAGTCAACAACACATGCAAATAGAGAAACGCGCTGCAAAAATTCATAACATGCAAATACAAAAACGCAGCTGCAAATAGGCCTGCTCATAATGCACATACGATCAGAATGTTAAAATAAACAAACAAACACCTTTCAGGTGCACCCCACCGAAGACTAATGTTCGTCATTTGTTGGTGTTCCATTATAACACTTTCGTTTTGGTATGCCAGTCCCGGCGCCACGACAAACGATTTGGGGTATTATTTTGTGTTAAAAAATATTATTAATAATAAATAATATATATTTTTTATAATTTACTTGATTTTATGACTCAAATCCCAATTAATTATTCACTGCAGAAAGTGAAACTAAAAGTCAGCGATGAGAGCTCTTCAACATGTTCTGATAACACTATTTAACCTAAAATTATGTATTAATATTTCCCTTGTGGCCCATAGTTAAAAGAAATGAGAACAGATAGGTGTTATACAAGTTTATTTTTTATTTTTTTTAATGAGGAGTTAGCTAATCTTACAGCGTGTCAGTTATGTGATGCACTATAAATTATTGTAGTGCAAATTAAAATATTAATTTAACTCTAAAAGTAGCCTAATCATCATCATCATCATCATCATTCAGATCATCGCAGAAAGGGCCAGTTCGCCGGGCCTGGAATGTGTTGCAGCGCGTATTTGCATGTGTTGTGGACTTCTTGCTGCGCGTTTCTCTATTTGCACGTGTTGTGGACTTTTTGCAGCGCGTTTCTCTATTTGCATGTGTTGTGGACTTTTTGCAGCGCGTTTTTCTATTTGCACGTGTTGTGGACTTTTTGCAGCGCGTTTCTCTATTTGCATGTGTTGTGAGTATTTGCAGCGTTTCTCTATTTGCATGTGTTGTGGACTTTTTGCAGCTCGTTTTTGTATTTGCATGTGTTGTGGACTTTTTGCAGCGCGTTTTTGTATTTGCATGTGTTGTGAACTTTTGCAGCACATGTGTTGTCAAACTGAAGAAGATGTTTTTTCTATTTGCATGTGTTTTCTTAATTTGCAGCGCGTTGAGCTGTCTCGGCCACCGTAATATCTAATATTGGGGGCATCCAAGTTATTTGACATATTTGAACATTTGGGAAAAAAAAAAAAAGCAACGTAATTACTTTCCCTGGTAATTAGTTACTTTTATAATGATGTAACTCAGTTACTAACTCAGTTACTATTTGTAAGTAGTAACTAGTAACTATAACTAATTACTTTTTTAAAGTAACGTGCCCAACACTGCAAATAAATAAAGATTTAGCGTTAATCTGTGCCTCGCCCTAAAGATGGTGGGGACCAGGTGACATTTGCGGTAAGGGGCAGAAGAAAAAACTTCCGTATCTCCCGCAGCGTTGAGTGTTTTTTTTATTATATATACTTTGGCTGTAATCGCGGACCATTATGAGATTGAATGGGTGCACTCAATAATACTATGGTTTTCGACACCTAACGTTACAAGCCATCTCATATTACACTAGTATGGCGATTCGGACACGATAACTATCCTAATAATTTAATATGGCCAGCTTCTGTTTCCAGTCAAAATAATACTGTCTTCATAATAATAAGCAGGGGGGTAACGTTATTCCCGAAAGCAAGGTTAATCACCTTGAACTCTTGGTTGATTAACCCAAATATTGCTTACTCC
Source organism: Gobio gobio (assembly GCF_949357685.1). Classification (NCBI taxonomy): domain Eukaryota; kingdom Metazoa; phylum Chordata; class Actinopteri; order Cypriniformes; family Gobionidae; genus Gobio; species Gobio gobio. The sequence continues at coordinate 11,193,011 of NC_137120.1, forward strand.
AGGTTGGCAGGTTCCGAAAACGCGTCCTCTACTCACACGAGACATTTTCTCACCATGGAAACTGACGCTAAGAAAAAGCGCGCCATTCTACTTCTTTCTTCTTCTTTTGTTTAATGGCGATTTACATAACCTGTTTAGTGCACATCGCCACCTATTTGATGGTTGTGCAATAATTTTTTTCAGTCTTTTCGTTTAATAAGAAATATTGTAATCTTTGAATGTTTCTCATATCCTGGATTATGTCTCTGTATTAAAGAGTAAATGGTCATATTTATGATTAAAGTAGAAGTTGTAAGTTGCAAAAGCTGTTTGTACACAGTCCATCCAACAGATCACACCATGTTTCAGAGGAAATCAGACCGCAGGTTTCAGCTTGACTCAGACGTCGAGCTGTTCGTGTGTCACCTCAGTAAGACTGGCATTGAGAGATGGGAGATGATGTTACCTGTTTTATCATTCACTACATCTAAATGATCGTGGACCATTTTAAAATCCATAATCTTTATTTTACCATGAATTTTAGGAAGATTTACACAATATTACACTCTTTTGCTTTTACTTAGCACAGTCAGACAACTACTATTATATTTATGAGTGTTAAGTGATAAAAAAAGAATGTTTTTCGCTATTAAGAACATTTAGAGTCTCAATAAGATCTAGGAGAACGTTTATATGGAATGATATATACAGAGCTTGTGCGTGTGCATTAGAAGGGTTAAACTCTGTTGTGGGAGGATTCACACCAGCTTGAGTGTTTCCAGCGGATGGTCTTAGATCAGAGTTTTCACACAATGACCGCAGAAGAAAATGTTCCACGTGCTTGTTTCCTTCTGTTTGTGCTTGAGGCATCTTGGTAAGTTATAAAAACATCTTTATGACTTAATATTACATGATCTATTTCTACTATTCAAATTAGGGATTTGCATTTGCTTTTCTTCTAAGATCAATTATATCAAACTGAGATTTACTTTATATTCTGTGTTAATGTCCCACATACACAACTATGAAAGGAGGAAACATGATTAGAATTTAACTTGTTTTACAAATGTGAGATGAAACATCACACATTTATTTTGCTCTACAGGAGATAACTTTAAAAACACATTAGAGATGAAAGATCGTGCTCATCTGTCTGAAGTGACTTTTCATATTTTGTGTCTCTGCTGTTTTTCAATTCACATTTAAATGTTGCAAACTGATTTCAGGGTTTCAAACCAACAAGAAATTATTCATGTTCTCCAGGTGTGTTTGGTTCTGAGACAAATGAAATACAGTCAGTGTCAGTGATGGAGGGAGATTCTGTCATGCTAAACACTGATCTTACTGAAATACGTGAAGACGACACACTGTGGAATTTTGGAGCTGAAAACTCTCTCATAGCTAAAATCAATAGAAAGTCTAATATTTCATCCACATATGATGTTCCTGATGGGAGATTCAGAGACAGACTGAAGCTGGATCATCAGACTGGATCTCTGACCATCACAAACATCACAACTGAACATGCTGGAGATTATCAACTAGATACAAGTACAGAGAAACTGACATCAAAAACATTCAGAGTTTCTGTCTATGGTGAGTAGAGACATCATTTGTCCAAATGTTTACTTATTCTTGTTTTATTTTACTTGAACTATTAAGAATGTAAAAATATTTAAGATTTCACTGAGATGACAAACACTCAATAACTGTTATTACACTAAACATTCACTCAGCGCATTAAACCAAGCATTTTTTTTAATCAAGTTTATCCATATTCTGTTTTATTCCCTCATGTTTTTGCAGCTCGTCTGCCTGTTCCAGCCATCAGCAGTAACTCTTCACAATGCTCTTCATTATCATCATCATCATCATCAAATTGTTCACTGGTGTGTTCATCAGTGCTGAATGTGAGTCATGTGACTCTCTCCTGGTACAAAGGAAACAGTTTATTGTCCAGCATCAGTGTGTCTGATCTCAGCATCAGTCTCTCTCTACCTCTGGAGGTGGAATATCAGGATAAAAACACCTACAGCTGTGTGCTCAACAATCCCATCAGCAACCAGACCAGACATCCCGACATCACTCAACTCTGTCACACATGTGCAGGTACGTCAGCACGGCTGATATATGTGTGTTTTGTTGTAGATCATACTGAATAATTCATTCTTTATAATTACAGCACCGGACACACATTCTTCTTCACACTCTCCAGTCTCTCTGATAGTGCTGATCTCTGCTGGATCTCTGTTGATTGTATCTGCAGTCGGGATCTTCTGCTTCTGCTGGAAACATAGAAAAACTGACCAAGAAGGCAAGTGTTGCCAGCTTATAAGAAAGAATTGGGAAAAGGATGTTTTTTTTTTTTTATGTATTTTTTTTATTTGTTATTATAGATGTTGACGATGAAACTGTTCAGAATAGAGATAATGAAGAGATCACTTACGCTAATCCAACATTCTACAAACGAAATGCACAGAATCTGGTGAGTTCATTTTTGTGTATGTATTTTTTTGGTTTATATGATGAGCTTACACATACACATATATTAATAAAAACACTAGATGAGTTTTTAGTCTTCTGCGTTGCTCTGCTTTGGGTTCAGTATCAGTGGTTCGTAACTGGTAATTATTTTCTGATAGCAGACGGCAGACTTTTAAAATGAAGAGGATGTTGTTGATGTCAATAATTTGTGTGTCCAATCAAACTGTATAGTATTTGGGGCAATATCTTTGGTTCAGTTCATTCCTTTGTCTAATAATAACACAATATTTGGCAACGTTATCTCTCTTGGCTTTTGGCTTTCTCAGTTGGGGACACTAAATATTCACCTATATTACTGATCAGCTCATTTAAATGATCACAAAGTCATAATTAAGAGATACAATTTTGAAAATATGATTTTAAATGTCCTCATTAGATAAAAAAGTTGAAAATATGATTTTAAAACTCATAATAGTGAGATAAAAAGTCGAAAATACGACATGCTAAGATAAAATGTTGACAATATGATTTTAAAAGTACTCATTATTAGATAAAAAGTCAAAAAATATGACATTATAAGTCATTGTGAGATGAACAGTTGAAACTAGGACAAAAACATTCTGAGACTTTTTTTACATTTTGGATTTAAAGTCAAAATTATGACGTAAAAATCTAAATTATGATTAAAAGTCCTAATTTTGAGATAAAAAGCTGAATCTAAATAAAACAAAGTCTAAATTATGACCAAAACACCCACTAAGACATTTAAGAGATGAAATCATGCTTGTTATTTTTTTTAAATGCGCTTTTAATTTTCACACTTATAAGAAAAACATTTACATTATTGTTTTCATTTTGTGCAGTATCTTTACATGTTTTTACATTTTGAAATCAGTTTTTACAACAGAAATTAATCAATCTAAAACCTACTTTAGCTTTTCATCTAAAACAAAATGAATTTCCTATTATCACTGTAAAGCTGCTTTGAAGCAATCTGTGTTGTGAAAAGCGCTATAGGAATAAAGGTGACTTGACTGTTTGATATAGCACAATGAGATTTAAACTATGCATTTACAAAAAAAGTAAATCATTTTATGTCAAATTAAATTAATTTTTAATTAGTTAATGTAATTCTATTTTTTTATCTTGTGATTTTTTTTTATTTTTATTTTTTTTTACAGACAGCTAGAGAGGAGAATCACACGGAGTATGCGGTTGTCTGCGTAAGATGATGAAACTTTCCGAGTCGCTTTTGGATTTAGCATGACATTATGGTATAAAAACCAGCTCAGTTTGAGAGTGAAACCTGCTGTGGTCTTGTTATACAGACATGCGATTTGGTCTGTTGCTTAAAAATACAACAGGTTGCATTTTTTAACTAGTGAACTTGAGAGGAAATGTTGGAGGTGTGAATAGCATGTGGTTGAAGGCCTTTTTCCATTTCTGCTAATGTGAAACTAAACCGTTTACTACTACAATGCAACAGTGACAGAATATTCTCTCAAATCAAACTGTAATTTAAAAGGGTCCTTGTTATGTCTGAAAACGTTCAGTATTGGGTCCTGTTGGACTCTGTTATGTTATACACTGCTTGTGACAGGTTACGGTGCCTTTAAGGCTGACAGCAGTGGTTTACGGCTAAAGGTCGGAAAACGGGAGGTTGGTGGTATTGAAGTAAAGTGATATGAACGAAGTTACACGTGTGGTTATTGAGTCCTACACAAACACAACAGTCCTATAATGCCCCTTTTTACAAGATATAAAATAAGTCACTGATGTCCCCAGAGTGTGTATGTGAAATTGTAAAAATGTCCCCCTCAAAACGGCCCTGCTCGTGAGGTAGTACTTTTTCAAAGTTCAGGAACTTTCGTGGGTGGGCGCTGAACATGCTGATTGGTCATTTTATCTCAACCTAAAAGAGTTGTTTACTATTCAAATCAACAATGGAGTTTAAAAAACATGACTGATTATCTGATGACTAGGTTCAGGCTTTATTAAGCTTATATGCGGAGGACGAAATGCAGTGGGAACTGGAAGTCGCCTGCAGTATCTTCACGGTACTTTAGACCGTGATGGAAATGCAAACAGCTACAGGTCTGAGGGAAAAAGAGTTCCTGGGACAAATTGTTCCGGGTAATTTCGGTGGAAACGGGGCTTATGATAGAGACTCAAGAAAAATTGACAACATGTAGAATGAGACAGAACGTTTCTGAATGGTTAGTTGATGAATTTATGTAGCTGATGTGGAGTTAACTATCATCAAGTCATTGATTTGCATGTTCTGTCATGATAATCTATAAATGGCTCGTGTGGGAACTGTTGTCCTTCAGAGCAGAGAATATCTGCTGCATGAAGATAGAACAGGTATAGTTTAGTTTAATTATGGTCATAACTTATGTTGTCATTTTGCTTTTATGCTATTGCATTTGTGTTACGTACTGTATTGCAGACTCACAAATGTGCGCTACTACAACAACTCTTCCTCTTCTCAACATGGCCTCTGCAGTTCAACAACACTTTCTTCAATATGCTGTCATTTTAATAAACACTATCCAGAAATGCACAAACTTTTGAGGAAAACTTTGCTCTGACAACACATTCCTGTCAAGTGTGATACCCTACATACAAGACCCTGCTTTTAACCACACTTTTACTCCCCAGGGATTGGGGTTTTCATTGTATTGCTTCAGTTTAAGGCCACAATGTACAAACTGATATGACGTCGTTTTGAACTAAAACAGGTCAAAACGAAGTTCATTTTGTGTTCGTTTCACGAGTTCAAACCAGCCTGCCAAAGCGAACTTACCAGATAAATTCCCTACAGCTGGTAAAGACCTTTGAACTCCCATTGGTCCGTGGCGATTACTAATAGGTGTGTGTGTACTGAGGCTCAGCCTTCTTTTGTGTGGAACTCTTCTGTGGTTCATTTTTCCTGTCCAGTCCGTAGAGGTCAGACGTCGGGTAAAAACACAAACACACTGGAGAGTCGCTTTATAGTAGCCTAGAAAATGAAGTTCTGATGAAACAAGACACTGACACTGTTTTTCATGTTTGACACGGTAGAGATATTGTATAAACTGATACAGGTGCTGGTCATATAATTAGAATATCATCCAAAAGTTGATTTATTTCACTAATTCCATTCAAAAAGTGAAACTTGTATATTATATCCATTCATTAGGCCTACACACAGACTGATACATTTCAAACATTTATTTCTTTTAATTTTGATGATAATAACAGACAACTAAGGAAAATCCCAAATTCAGTATCTCAGAAAATGTGAATATTGTGAAAAGGTTGAATATTGAAGAAACGTGGTGCCACACTCTAATCAGCTAATTTACTCAAAACACCTGCAAAGGCCTTTAATGGTCTCTCGGTCTAGTTCTGTAGGCTACACAATCATGGGAAGACTGCTGACCTGACAGTTGTCCAAAAGACGACAATTGACACATTGCACAAGGAGGTAGGGATGGGGAAATGAAGCCTCATGAAGCAGCGAGGCTTTCCCCTGACTGTTCCGGGAAAAGATTCGAAGCTTCAAGAGTGTCGAGAACAGCGCCATCTGGTGCTTATTTAAAATAAAGCAGCCAGAACCCTGTGGAAGAATCTCTGTCAGATGAAGCAACCACAACACACTCCCATCGTTTCAATGTTATGTGTACAAATAAAAGCCTTACACGTTTGTGTTTAATTTCCTCGCCTCACCTCGCCTGCAGTTCAGCCGAGACTATGCGGCTGCAGTGAGGGGAGGAGTGAAAAAAGTGCAGGCAAGCCGGACAGTTCTCTCTTCTTCTCGTAGTGGATCCGACACCTGCGAGATCAAAGGCGGATATCGCGGGATTCACACTCGTGCGCTTTGTTGCTGATAAACTGGATGTAATTTAAGTTCTGTTACTTTTATATGAAAATAAATATTATGAACAAGACACCCAAAGTGTTTGTTATTATACAAAGACGTGTTTATCAATCATTTTTACTTTAATTAGGCCTACATACATGTTTATATATATATATTTTTATAAATATGACAACAATCACATAACCCACAGAGAGATCGCTTTTAGAGAGTTTGGGAATATTCACACATAAAAACATGATCTCAGAGTTTTAAAATCAAACATTTAAAAAAAAGAACCATAATAAGCATTAAGCTGTGTCGTCAGCAAGTCGTTTCCCATCATGCTTTTGCTCCGCGCAGTCGGTGGAGAGCAAATGCGCTCGACTGCAGAATCCAACACATCCGCCTTTCGCTCGCGAGAGTTTTTTGACATACGTCAGCATGACATCAGAGCAAGGCGGACTGCCCTCGGACACTTTTCTAACCGGAATGCATCTCGCGCTGATCACCGGTGATCGGTTCTGCGCAGATTCCGCTCATCTCAAACAAGCCTATTGTCTCGCATGCGCGATACGCGCATCGAAGCTTCAGTGTCATACGTAACATCACTATCATATGGAAACTGTAACGGCACAAATTTGCGCTGTCTTTAAGAGTCTGAAATAGACGTTGCTCAATCAAATAATATACACACATCATGACGCGACTACTTTATTTCCGAGATGATGCATGGCAAACTTTGAATTGTAATACAATATATAGAGGCTTGTATTACGCTGCATATCGTGTGATTTTAGGTCAATGTTTTGGCTGTACGTCAATGATGCCCTCTGCTGGTAGGGAATAGTAAGATGGCCGCTCGAGCGCTTCCGGTGGCTTCACCGCCTGACGGCAGTTTAGAACGCAATGAGCTATCCAGTCATTTATATAGATCAGTGTTCCTGACCCTTTTCTTACATGTAATTGATGCTTCTGTTGAATATTTACTTTATAGAAATGTAACATTAGTGTCTTCAAAGTTCATTAGCATCTCAACCGTTTTCAGAACAGGTAAGTTAACGTTAACGTAAGCTCTTGTTTATAAAAGTTTTTCAAATATTTATGGTAGATGACAGGTTTTGATAGTTTTTGTAAAGGTTTTGCTGCCAATTGCATGGGTCATTAGAAGTTGGCTAATTCATTTACAGTAACATTAAAGGTAGGGTAGGTAAGAATGATCTAAAACACTTTTGTCCAAATTTGTTTAAACTTTTCTTTATATGTCAATACATAATTAAAATGTAAGTTCTCTGTAAAAGAGAGTATACAAATCGAGTGACTCTAGACTTTTTAATCTGCAATTAATACCGCTCATTATTTTCGTCCGGGACGAAACAAGTGATTGGCTTGGGCGACTGTCACTCTCTCTCGCTACCATGGCTACCACCCCTTTTGCTACAGGATCTGCCCACATGCGCGCACCCGTTTGATTGGAAGAGTTCAAGAGGCTGTATTTCTGCTGGACAGGTAATCTTTCATTTTGATTATACATTTTTTTGGTTAATGTTTTCATGAAGCATGTATCACTAGCACACGTAGCTGCCTAATATAGCTAACATAACATTACTTAGCATAAAGTTACAATGTTATACACTTAGCGAGCCATTAGAGATGATAAATACTCAATATGCCTAGCTCAAGTTGATCGCTCTCGTGTTGAATTTCGCCAAATGTAACTTTAGATAACAAAATCATGTGTAAAAGCTAGTACACCGCATCCAGGAACTTTTTTAGAACCAAGTTAGCTTTAGCTACTACCCTCTGTCTAAACTCTTTTACCATGTTCACCGGGAACTTTACCTGCACGTTTTTTTCCGCCTTTGGTTTGTTTTTATATTCTCTACCTATGTTTACTGATGTTTTTATCTTGTATCTGTGTGTGTCAGACACTGTGTTGTGTGTGTATTTTAAACTTTACCAGTTTCCGTTCTAGCTTTAGTGAGTACTAAAATACATTTGTTTATATTCATAATGATAAAGTTAGATTTTTGATTACATGTGATTCTGAAATGTCGATACATGCTCTCCGCTCCTTCTTCTCCACTCGTCTCAGGTAAATAATAGTGATGTCCGGTTCGCGAACGAATCGTTCTTTTGAACCGGTTCTTTTTAGTGAACCGGTCGAACTAGTTCACTCCACATCGGACTGAATCGTTCTAAATGGTTCGCGTCTCGAGTGAGCGCTGATCCATAAGTTACTAAAGTTACTAACTTTCTGACATGAGTGACAGTTCCTCCGACTAGAAATAATATCCTGAAGTATATGTTACTCTAGTAACTCCAACAGTTCACTGAACTGAGACATGTGCTGAGAGAACTGATGTGAACTCACGAGCAGCTGATACTGAGCATGCGCGTGTACTACCGCACGTACAGCGGTTCTCGAGTTAACAGTTCTCGAATCTGAACGAACCGTTCTCAGTACCGAACATGTCCGAAAGAAACGGTTCTCGATTCTGTACTGATGATCCGAGAACCGCTGAAACCCGTTCCTGACTTGAGATTGTCCAGAACTAGGGTTGCCACCTTTGGTGTGGCAAAATAAGGGACACCCATTCACGATCCCCCCCCCCCCCCCCCTAAAACAAAACACGTCATGAAATGATTATTTCTACATTGAAAACTTGACAGCTCAATAATAAACCATAAGAAAACATGAGATCAAGTATGTGAACTTGCAACAGAACACATTTTATATTATTTTACATTTGATTATTTTATTTATTTCTAAAGAACTCTTTAGTAGCCTATTTGGTGCACTTTAAAGGTACAGTTCGGCCCAAAATGAAAATGCTGTCATCATTTACTTGCCCTCATGATGTTCCAGACCTGTATGAGTTTCTTTGTTCTGCTGAACATAAGATATTTTGAAGAATGTTTGTAACCAGGCTTCTTTGGGGGCACCATTGACTTCCATAGTAATCTTCCTGTGTGTTCAACATAACAAAGAAATGTACATGTTTGGAACAACTTGAGGGTGAGAAAATGATGACAGAATTTTCATTTTTGGGTGAACTGTCCCTTTAAGCAGTCATTCTGAACCAGTAATCACTTTTTAGAATTTCAAAAATGTAATTTTTTTTAATCGATTTACTTAAATTATGACTATATTATCATGTAATTATTTGTCCCATTTTTATCTAATTTTTTTTTAAATGTCATAAACTTTATATGACAGGATTATTGGTTATATGATTATAGCGTAGCTAAATTATAAATTAATAATAACATTTATTAGGCTATAATCTATTAATTAACCTGTCTAAAAAATAATAATTCTGTCTGCCAAGCTCTGATAATGTATGGAATATTATATTAATATATTATCCATTAAAAAGAACTATAGGCTACCTTTAGAAGCACAGATGTGTCTGTCACCGCTGTTGCTTTAAGTCAGTCAGTCTGAGACATTGAAATGCTTCTCTTAAGTGTGCAGTTGGCATGAGGTTCATCATGAGTTACTGGACAGACCCATTGATACCTTTTTGATATTCAGCTCTATATCTGGAGATCCTCTTGCGTTTAAACGGTGGACGCGACGCAAGCTCGACGTGTTTTTTAAAAACCGCGCAAGTTTACAGACACACTCTGGCACAGCGCATGTTCTCGAGACTCCGCCGCTATGACAACAAAGCCGCTAAAACGCAATCACGCACAAATGAGCTCCTGTACTACTTATTGTGAAATTGATTTCTTCATATTTGCTATCAGTATTCTCCACACTGCAAAATCCTTGTGTGTTTATTGAACTATGTGTGTGGACCTATGTAAAATACGGAACAAATCGCGTCCCGTATTGGTTTGACACGGAACGCGTCATTTTGCTTGTAAATACGGGACGATTCCGTATTTTACAGGACGGGTGGCAACCCTATCCAGAACTGCTTTATCAGTGTATAAGTGTGCTGAGCTGAGAACTGCTGCTGAATAGGCTATAGAGTCCATTTCAAAACTACTGTTTTGATTAATACATTTTAAGATTTATATCAACTTATTTAGAAATTAAATCAGCTGTTCCTGAAAATATCATTATTGATAAAACAGTTTTACAATGCATTGTTTTTCCAAACTTTAAAATAATGATAAGACAACAATTATGTGATAAACATGTTTCACACATTATTAATTGTATACACTTGAAACCTGCATTTCGTTCCTCTGAACAAATGACACGCATTATCAGCTCATCTCATCGAACGTGTCTGAAAGAAACGGTTCTCGATTCTGTACTGATGATCCGGTTGTACACGCATACTCAGCTCATCGGTTCTCAGTATCGAACGTGTCCAAAAGAAACCGATGAGCTGAGAGAGTGAGCAAAGTGGGCATGCATGGTTTCTCTCGGACAACTGATGCTGTGCTGATAATATGAGCACGGGTGAACCGAGGACTTGTGTAAGTTTATGTTATGTCAATGTAAGTTTATTTAATCCCTGTAAACATCCACGTTTGCACCACAGTGGCTGTATTGAGTGCTTTTGCAAAACGTAAATGTACTTATCCAAGATGATGATGACGATGCTTTTAATATTATTATTATTATACTAAGTTATGATTACAAATTACTTTATATGAATGTGTTTTAATGTATTTTTTTTATTTTATTTTTATTTTTTTATTTTTTTATTAAACATTCACTTACAATATGCAAAGGTGAAGCCATAAACCAGAAAACATAGCCAGAGGTTCAGGGACGGAGAAACATTACATAATTTGAGTTTGGAGAAAAATAAATAAATAAAAATGAAAATAAATAAACAGATGAGGAAGCATCAATTAAACACAAGTCTTCCCACAAAATATAAAATAATAATAATGAAATGAGAAAAAAAAAAACCCCGAAAGAAACAACATTATATTAATTACCAATACATTAATTAAACAAAAACGCCAAAATTTGAGCATACATTCAGAGTTTTAGTAGCCTTTTTGTTACAAGAGGTAGATATAGATTTAATATAGATCTTAACATCTTCTTGAAAGTGAGAAAAATTGGGGGTAACTTTAATAGTTTTACATTTGTGGATAAAATATTTAGCAAGAAAAATTATTAGGTTGCAAAGAAAAAAAATATTTTCATCTTGCTTCTCATAAATGAAAAACCCAAACAAAACATCCTTGAAATAAAGCTCAAAATCTTTATATATATTGTTTGCAATGAACTGGCAAATATCTTGCCAAAGTTTTCTTGTATGACCACAATGCCAAAAAAGATGCAAGATAGTTTCTGGTTGTGAATCACAAAAAGTACAATTTGCATCTATACTTAATTTAAACTTTGACACCATGAAAGTTTTGACTGGGTAATATCGATGAATAAGTTTAAAGGTCCCGTTCTTCGTGTTTTTTTGAAGCTTTGATTGTGTTTACAGTGTGCAATATAACATGTGTTCATGTTTCGCGTGTAAAAAAACACAGTATTTTTCACACTATTTACTTATCTGTATACCGCTGTTTCCACTGTCCTCAAAACGGCTGGTGATTTCCTTGTTCTATAAAGTCCCTCCTTCAGAAACACGTAACGAGTTCTGATTGTGCAAGCGGTTCCTGTGCTGTGATTCGACCACAGCTTAGCGCACGTGAAAGCGGTTCCTGTGTTGTAATTTGACAGCAGCTTAGCGCACGTTGGAAAGGTCACGCCTCTTAACGGAGAGATGTATGCGTTCAATAATCTCTACAGCGTCCCTGGGAAAGCCAAACAAAGGTGATTTGACTCCTGGATGAAAATAACAGCGTCTCGATGACATGGCGATAAACACACTCAACGCAACAGTTCCTTTTCTCCACGCGACCGTCCGCTTCTCCACGTGGGACAGCAACAAGACCGCGCCCCCTTTTTCGCGTTTCTTTGTGGGCGGAGGTTAGTCTGTTCTACTGCTCTACTGACGTAATTAAAGAAGGAAGTACCAGGATGTAGTCCAAGCCAGCCGTTCGCTGTAGGCTTTGAAAGGGAACTTCTGTTAAATAAAATATCTCGCTTGGCATTGAACTTTGAGCTTTATAATTTTACAGGTATTATTTATGCTCTAACAGCAACATTACACACTAACTAAAGTTTGAACAATGGAATCGCGAAGAAGGGGACCTTTAAAATAAATCTCTTTGACCTTATTTACCAAAAGGTAGGCTACTTGTTAGAGAGAGTCCAAACCTTCTTCCATGAGATATTTTCCACTAATGTATTCCATTTTGTAACAACATGAGGAGTGGAAACACAGTCATTGAGAAAAAGAAAACGAATATCTCTATTATTTTTTAATGTAGATTTAAAACATATCTTGCCTACATACGTGTCAGCCGGGTCTGGGAGAGGCATTTCAGAACTAGTCAAAAGACTATTATGGCCTTTAAATAGCAAAACGACACCATTAGGGATGGCACCAAATACAGTGGCAAACTGTATAGGAGCAACAGGAATATTAAAGTGAGAGAGAAATTCCTGATAAGTGAATAAGTAACCATCCTGATTAAATAATTGGCTAACCCGATTGATCCCATTCTTAAACCAGTTTTCAAAAAACAAAGACTTATGTTTATAACAAATATTCCTATTATTCCAAATGAAGTAATTGGTCGGAGAAAAATTGTGTTTGAAAATCAATGTTTTAATGTATTTTCATCCGCCTGGATGATAGAAATGACATCATTACGTGATGACGTAAAAGAACCGGTGAACCGTTTTTTTGAACCGGATCATTGAAACGAACTGTCCGAAAGAACCGGTTCGCGGAAAAGAACCGAACTTCCCATCACTAGTAATAAAATGCGTCTTCCAGCTGAGCGGTCGGCGTAGGAAAGAGCCCAGAAGGGAGAAGGTGGAGTGAATGGAAATAATGAGCTGTCTTTAAAACAGTCGTGAGAGGTCTACAGACACTCAATTTTTATACTTTCTTTTTCAGAGTATTACATTTTAATTATGTATTGATATATAAAGAACGTTTAATAAACCAATTTTTAACCAATTCTTACCTACCCTACCTTTAAATGTTAATCGATGACATCACTTACACAGAAAAAAATGTGATCGCGAAAATTGGCTGAAACTTAAAATATTGATAAAAATGTTCTGTGATTTCAGGAAGGACAAAATAACCCCTCTACAACAGAGGGGAAGCTCTCAAGATCCCAACATGTCTGAAGGAAGCTGCTGACAGAGAAGTAGGAAACACAGGTGAACTGAAGAAGTTAATTAATCTCATATCCATTTTAACAATATTTTTCACCTATCACATACATCTGTCTTCTCTGTATTTTCTCCTATTAAATGTTTTTATTTATTTAATTAATTTGAGAAGGCTTTGACATCCAAATATAAGTGACGCTGTATGAACAATACTAAATGAATAAGTAACTAAAAACATAAATTATGATACCCTAAGAATAACTAACACTAAGATTAATAATTAATCTTTCTCTTTTCTGAGAAAGATCGTTTTCTACCTTTCTTTTCTCACGTTTTCTCACTGCTGTAGCTTCTTCCTTTTAATACACCTGGCATTGTATACTAAATATTGTTTGCTCTGTGATAAATTGTTTATGTTGATGCTTTCCATGCTGAAGCCCTGCACCGCAGAGTTGGAGTGGATTTCACTGATATTTTAACGTTTCCGTTTTTGCGTTCCTCATTAAACATTACTGTTCCGAAAACGGTTTGATTTGAAAAAATAATGGTTAATAACGTTATTTTAATTTAGCCTATACTTTAAACAAATATGTATAAATAAAGACTTATTTTCACTCAATAATAATATAACGCATGATAATTAAACTTGAATATTTATTTCATAACATTTTTAAAACCACAACAGGAATACATACATTAATTACAAGGCATAAACAGCGGGACAAATATTGACCTGTTTTAATCGAGTGGAAAGTGGCCCTCTATATGCCTATTCTTTTCAGAAGAGTGATAACATTCTTTGTACATAACTTTTTTTTCAACACGACTTGTTTTAAAAATTGCATGAATAAAGAATAAATAAACTGGATAACCATTGCTCTTTTAATGCACTGTAAACTGGTAATTTCAAAGCAAACACTGCGCAACACGTCCTTGCATCACATAATCAAATTCAGTCAGCTAATAAAGCTTGATCATTTAATGCAATATAACATACGATTTAATACGAAGCATCAACCTTATATATAGAAAACATTGACATGTATTGGCAATCTGAAAGACTATAGGAAAAATGTTTGATAGATGCTAGTAACCTACTTGGATAGGCTTAAACGAAATCCACAAACTAGCCTAAATCAGACTATTTGAGCTTAAAGTCCGTACTACTTATTTAAACGTACGAAAAGAATGTCCTCCAATACCAGCGCTTTCATTGTAGACCTCAGCGGGGAAAGAAATGTCTACTTGAGGCATGAAAATGCGCGCTCTAAACTGACTTGCGTTACCGGTAGATGACTGGTGCGCGGGCATTTCATTCAAGCTTGATCCGTCAACGTCACATGCTGTACTACTCTATTCATTATTGGTCACTGCCAAATTAAAATATTAAAGAGAACGATAAAATAACGTTATTAACCGGTTAATGAACATTTCAAATTAACGTTTCTGTTCAGAATGATTCAAATTGATTTTGATTTCGTTTTCATTTTTGTTCCTCTTAATTTTTTTCGTTTTCGTTCCTTGAACCGGTTCAGAGCCCTGGTCTTGAGAGAGGAAATGTCGTTGCTGCCAATGGAGGCCTTTCTCAGCCATCGGATTTCAACTAAACTATTTTAATGTGTCTGAAGATAAACAAAGGTCTTACGGGTGTCGAACGACATGAGGGTAAGTAATTAATGACAGAATTTTTATTTTTGGGCGAACTAACCCTTTAATTGAATCCTTATTGGTGCAACTCACCCTATAGTGTGTTTCACGTTAAGCGTTTTAAAAACGTCCTGCTGTTTTTAGTGACTGAAATAGTGCAGCAGGAGCTGCCCTCCAGGGCTCGCAACAGTCATGTGACTGAAAACTATGAATAGGCATGCGTGTCCACTGGTGTGGAGCAGAGTGAGCATTTTCAGTTCATATGGAAGCTGAGCTTCTCACTCTCGTGCGAGCGTGAAGCTCAGCTTCTATAGGAATGAAATGAAAACACCCGCTCTGCTCTACACGCACCACAGTGTTTGGGATGCTAAAGATACACCGTACCTTTCAGCTCGGTTTAATATCCTTGTCATCATCATTTCCTTTTTTCGAATTTCTTCATCCACAGATCACAAGACTATGGTGTTCTTACCGTGGAATAAATAATAAATAGGCTAAAACAAACTGGCACACAGTATTAACGAATTATCAGCGCGAATAAGCAACGGTGCATTCAAAGAGCTGCTGTCGCGACTCTGTAAAAGCTGATTATATCGGCGCAAAATAAAAACATTTATGTTGCCTATTTAAAATGATACACTTTAAAAATGATATACAGTAAATGCTACACTACAGATAGCCACAGCGTATTATGTAGTACAACTCAAGACACTGCTGCTAAATATTAATATATTATCCATAAAAAAAAACTATAGGCCTATACCTTTAGAAGCACAGACGTGTCTGTCACATAGATCGGTCTGTCAGCACGGCTGCTTTAAGTCAGTCAGTCTGAGCAACTGAAATGCTTCTCATAAAGTGTGCAGTTCGCCTGAGGTTCATCATGAGTTACTGGACAGACCCATTGATACCTTTTTGATATTCAGCTCTATATCTGGAGATCCTCTTGCGTTCAAACGGTGGACGCAACGCGAAATCGACATGTTTTTAAAAAAAACGCGCAAGCAGGCACTGGCACAGCGCATGTTCTCGAGACTCCGCCGCTGGTAACAAAGCCGCTAAAACGCAATCACGCACAAATGAACTCCTGTAGGCC
Source organism: Gobio gobio (assembly GCF_949357685.1). Taxonomy (NCBI): domain Eukaryota; kingdom Metazoa; phylum Chordata; class Actinopteri; order Cypriniformes; family Gobionidae; genus Gobio; species Gobio gobio. The sequence continues at coordinate 11,209,223 of NC_137120.1, forward strand.
TACTACTTATTGTGAACTTGATTTCTTTATATTTGCTATCGGTATTCTCCATACTGCAAAATCCGTGTGTGTTTATTAAACTATGTGTCGACCTGTGTAAAATACGGGACAAATCGCGTCCCGTATTGGTTTGATAAGGGACGCGTCATTTTGCTTAAATACGGGACGATTATGTATTTTACGGGACGGGTGGCAACCCTAGCAACCATCAGCAGAATAGCAAAACATGCTCCTCCTATAGCAAGTAAATGCACATATTTACACCTTCATCAGCTATTGAGTGATAACTGGCGCCATCTGTTGTTGTATCGCCTAAAAACAGTGCTCATGGTAAAACAAACTGAAAACAATTAGATAGTACCTGCTCAAGGGAAAATGAACTGAATTACACACACTAGAGACAGACCCATAAATACTGATGATGCGCTGACGGCGGATGCTGCTGCTGTTGGTGCTGATCTTCAGTTCATAAACTCCAGAGTCTGTGGTTCTGGTGTTTGTGACGGTCAGGGATCCAGTCACATGATCCAGCTTCAGTCTGTCTCTGAATCTCTCTTCACACTGATTATCTGTACAGATCTGACTCTGATCTCCAGTGATTTCAGCGATGAGAGTCTCATTATAATACCACGTCATCACATCATTTTGGTTTTTTATTACACCAGGATCAAAAGTAAAAGATCCTCCCTCCTTCACTGTCTTGGTCTTCGTTTCATCCGTCTCTGCACCAGCAACATCTGAAATAAAATAAAATATATTCAAATGAATTATTGGCCAACAAATAATGGAAGATCCCTCCCTCAAGAACAGCATTTAGACTGACGGCAGAAGGTCTGGACTCCATAGCAGCTTTAATTGGCCAAGGGCCACCCAAAAGGCCGTCTGACTGACATTAAATCCACCAATAACAGTTTGTTTTGTTCAGCATATTTAACTCTTGGAAAAAAACTCTATTTTAAAGAGTCTACGCTGTGAACTACTTCACATGCTTTTGAAAATCCAGCGTTTTAGTTGATCCTGATTAGCGCTCATTGCTCATCAGCATTCGAAAATAAATCGATAATAATTCATGAAATGGTTAGTCTTGACTGGCAATTTAGTTTGTGTTTGCTCTGGGTGTCCGCCAAACCGTTTCAGGCAGAGTAATAATCAGTGCGACCGACTGAAGGAAACGGCAGGTGGAGCATCGAGGGATATTTCAAGCTTAAAGGGTTAGTTCACCCAAAAATGAAAATTCTGTCATTAATTACTCACCCTCATGTCGTTCGACACCCGTCAGACCTCCGTTCATCTTCGGAACACAAATGAAGATATTTTTGTTGAAAGTTGATGGCTGAGAAAGGCTTCAGATAGGCCTCCATTGGCATTCAGTACATTTACATTCCCAAGACCCATAAAAGCAACTTAAAACATCATTACAAAGTCCATCTCACCACAGTGGCTCTACAATAATTTTACGATGCGACGACAATAGTTTTTGTGCGCAAAAAAAAAATCTAAATAACACCTTTATCCAACTTGTTATTGTCTTCCGTGTGTGCCTCCACGACGCATGCGTGAACGACATGAGGGTGAGTAATTAATGACAGAATTTTCATTTTTGGGTGAACTAACCCTTTAAGGCAGGGGTCTCCACACTCTGTCCTGGAGGGCCGCTGTCCTGCAGAGTTTAGCTCCAACCCCAGTTAAACACACCTGAACCAGCTTATCAATGTCTAACTAGGGCCTTGTAAGACACTGATTAGCAGGTCCAGGTGTGTTTATTTGAGGTTGGAGCTAAACTCTGCAGGACAGCGGCCCTCCAGGACAGAGTGTGGAGACCCCTGCTTTAAGGGTACATTAATTACATAATAATAATTTTGAATGATTTGGATATAATTTATTATAAATAAGCATTGTTAAAAGCCAGACGCTTTAGTCTTTAAAAACCATTTGCTCTGTAGTGACCTTTTAATTTGGAGTAGAAACAGGCAGGGTGACCACCTGTCCCGCTTTGCGTTGTACCGCACAGCATTTTCACCCCTTGTCCCGCTTGTCGCATATTGAGAAAATGTCCCGCATTTTCATCAGTCTGTTGATTTTTAATGATCATATTGAGAAAACATGCATGCCTTTTTAAGAAAGCATTATATTTATTATTTTTGCGGCATCGTTTTTCACCAAAATTTAACAGCGCTTCGTCAGAAGTAACATCCCGCCTTACACAAATACAACAGCTGTTTTTTTAAATAATATCCAATGGTTGAAAAGAAAGGAGTAAACACGGTCACTAGGTTGTGACGGCTGTCAATCAAAATGTGGAGCGGTGATTCGTTCCATGTGTTCCCTGTCAGAAAACGAATGGATAGTTCTGTATATAAATTTATATATAAGATTAACTATTTTCATGTTGTTCTATTTGTTTCATTATTTATTTAGTTGGATTTTAGTTGCACTTCAGAACTGTTTCAAAAATAGTTATCTGCATGATGCCTGCTGCCTTTGGGCTCAGTGATGCTGAATTTAAGATTATACAACAGTTTCAGGTTATGTTTTAGTGTTGGTAACATGTCCCACATTGTCCCACACAAACTTAGTAATTGTCCCACATTTGGTTTGTTTGATGGTGGTCACCCCAGAAACAGGGAGAATGGCTTTATTGCATCAGAGGTGTGTCACTTTGCTCACAGCTGATTGGTCCAATTTCAGTTTGAGATGTCTTATCCAGAACATAACCTGCCCTGGAGCAGGTTAGCCGTGGAGTGTAAGTTGCTATGGAGATGAACACAGCTAAAAGCCAAACCTCTTTAATGGTACCTAAAACCCAGGATTGGCACAAACTAAGCTTAATCTGGCTAGCCAGCTAAACAGGCTTCATGGTATAGGCCCCTGCTGAAGAAGAAGTAAAAAAAGTAAACACACAAGGGAGAGAATCGAGGCAGAGAGATGTCAGGGAAAATGAAGATAATGAAAAGGAAAAGGGAAGTGAAGTGAAGTGAAGTTGCAGTTCAAGAGAGAACCTTTAATTATTTTGAGCTATGAATAAAAAATAAAAATAAAAAAAAGATATATATTATATATATATATATATATATATATATATATATATATATATATATATATATATATATAATTAATATTTTCTCATTTTATTTGTCTTATTCTTTTAGTGTAGAATGAGTAAAGCTAATTGTTTTTAGGATAACAAAAAATGTTAAGTTACATTTTTAGGCTGATTAATTTTCTTAGGCTGCTCTACCTCAGTGGTCTAACAGCGCTCGTCAATGTCAAAAAGATCGAGATAGCCAATCAAATCAAAGAAGGCTGGTCTTACTGTCATTGTCACACACGCAAGGAGCGCTCGTGGAAGATGTAGGCTGTTTTATGATAGATATGTTCAGGTACCAACAGTAATTGACTGCAAACTACTCAACTTTTTGTGAAATTTCGCGTTTTGAATCATGATTCATGTAATTCATAAGTGACGACGAGGCAAAAAAAACATTTGCATTTTCTACATATTAGACATACGATAAGAGTGAACTCTTTTAAAATAAAATGGGCCTATTTGCAAATAGTTTAAATTGATTACTTCAAAAACTACAATTAGAACTTTACTATTCATAATCATATTTATTCCCTTAAATCCATTTAATCCTTTAATTATTCAATTCCTTTATAATAATAAATATTGTGATTTAACTTTGAGCTTTGAAGTATCAAATAGATTAGCTTCGATATCTGACCACTATTTACAATACACTAATAATTCTTAACCCTCTGGGGGTCTTCATTTATGGGTCACACTCAGGGCCTCCGGCCTCCTCAAAAATGACCCGGAGGGCGGGATTAGGATAAAAGATGATTTGAGTAAAATCAATGAAATATATTTGTGTTTAATAATATTTTTTCTTTTCTTTTTTGGTGTTTTGAGATAATTTTATGATTAATAATTAATATTTATGCAGTAATTATGACCCATTTTTCCCATTGAATATAATGTATATAATATATAATTGTTTTATTTTTTATTAAAGCTGTATTTCATTTTAGAGTCAAGCCTAGGCCTCATGAAAGCAATTTTTTAAATGAGATCGGTGCCATCTGGTGGACACATTGAGCATTTTTATCACTATAGTGGATCTTGCGTTTTATAAAAAAATGTAAAAAATCGTAGCTTCATCGGACTGGTCTGAAACTTGGTGACTTTATTGGTACTTTGTATATGAACACCCAAAAAAATTGGGGGCAAGATTTGAAAAGTCTAACGCTGCATTCACACGGGGTGTCGGCATCAATGCTTGACGGAGGGCGTGACTGAAGCTTGGAGCTGACGCGACCGTCATAGTGACAACAGCCAATCACATTACTTGCCGCTTGGACCGCAACACAACACAAATAAAACGCCTTTTTTGACAGCTAGTCTACAAGCATGATACATACAAGATTCTCCAACCGTCTCTGCCACCTCCTTCCAGGCCTGGTCTCTCCGGTATGTTAATAATGATTGGTCGTAAAGGACCGGGTGATTACCCACCGCAATTATTAGCTTTTCCTCCATTTTAGATCGTTCTTCACTCTTCATTCACCGGTGTTTTAAACGAACGCAATTGGCTAGCATCTGCTCTAGGATATTTGCATAGGGTGATCTGATTGGATGACGCCTGCGTTGGCGCTTGAAAAGTTGAGAAATCTTCAACTTTTGCCACTTGCAACGCGAGTGAAGCGACGTGACGGAACCCACAATTCATTTCGGCAATGCATGACGTCACTAATTCAAAGTAAACGAGAAGCGTTGACGCCGACGCCCCGTGTGAATGCGGCGTGAGTGGTCGTAAAAAAAAGTCACATTCAGGACCTTCAGGTCAAAAATGACCCCCATAGGAAATGAATGGGAAATTCGTTTTTTTGTGCATACAATCTACAAATTAATCTCTAAAACATCAAGAGTGCAAAACAGACAAAAAAACTCACACACACACACTTATACACACAAAAACACACGCACACACAAATTTACGCGTGCCATTCCAAATGCTAATTGTGTTTTTGTGTGTGTGTGTGAGTTTTGCACTCTTGATGTTTTAGAGACTCACCCCTTCACTGTTGAGTCATTTTTTCTGCATCCTGGCTGATTTGTAGATTGTATGCACAAAAAAACTCTGTATTTGCATATTTTTGCCAATTTCCCATTCATTTCCTATGGGGGTCATTTTTGACCCGAAGGTCCTGAGTGTGACTATTTTTTTTACGACCACTTAGACTTTTCAAATCCTGTCCCCAATTTTTTTGTGTGTTCATATACCAAGTACCAATAAAGTCACCAAGTTTCGGACCATTCCGATGAAGCTACGATTTTTTACATTTAAAAAAAATGAACATTTCGGGTCAGAAATGACCGAAGACCCCCGGAGGGTTAATTTCTGATAGGAATGTAAAATCAATCTGTAGTTATTAATATTTTCAATAGCTACAATAACGAAACACAAACCTGTATTCAATCGCGTTTGTTCCCATTCATTTTTTTATTTACTTTTCACACTGCTTCAGTACACAAGGTTACAAACTTTTAGTCCACATTTGGAGAAATATGTAGGCCATTCACACGTTTACCTACCTCATATTTCTTTAGATAGAATAGAACTATAATTTCTTAAAGGGGGGGTGAAACACTTATTTTCAGTCAATCTCATGTCAATCTTGTGTACCTACGGAGTAGTATTGCCTCTTTCATATCTCCGAAAAGTCTTAAGTTTTATTATATTTATAACAGAAAGATACGCCGAGTCTGTCCGAAAAAAGCTGAGCGGCTAGAGGCATATCGTTTGGGCGGAGCTAAAGAATGACGAGCGTGCACAGCTATTGCGTTGATATATGCATGTTTATGTAGAAAAACAATGGAATCGATAGCCAAAAAAACACAAAGACATTTGAAGCAGTTTTACTCATCGCCTGCTACCAACACCATCTTTCAGCATTAGGCGAGCTACAAATCCGGAGTTGAACTGTACCTTGTTTATAAACCATTGTCGCCGAAATTCAGGGAACAAACAAACACATGCAAATTACCCTCATGTCGTTAGACACCCTTAAGACCTTGGTTCATCTTCGGAACACAAATGAAGATATTTTAGTTGAAATCCAATGGTTCAGAAAGGCCTCCATTGGCACAATGCACTTAACACTCTCAAGACCCATAAAAGGTACTAAAGACGTCGTTACAAAGTCCATCTCACTACAGTGGTTCTACAATAACTTTATGAAGCGACGAGAATAGTTTTTGTGCGCAAAAAAAACCTAAATAACGACTTATATAGTGATGACCGATTTCAAAACACTGCATCATGAAGCTTTGAAGCGTTATGAATCAGTGAGTCGATTCAGCGGTTTGTATCGCCAAAGTCACGTGATTTTAGCAGTTTGGCGGTTTGACACCTGATCCGAATCATGATTCGACTCGCTGATTCATAACGCTTCGAAACTTCATGATGATGTGTTACGGGTGTCGAACGACATGAGGGTAAGTCATTAATGACAGAATTTTCATTTTTGGGTGAACTAACGCTTTTAGCATTTGCCCTCTCGCTCTAGCGCGCCCTTCCGGGAGAAGAGCCCGTACGGCCCGTACAAGGACATTCCGCCCCATCTGACGTCACAAATACCTATACTCAGTGTTGGGGGTAACGCATTACAAGCAGTGTTGGGCACGTTACTTTAAAAAAGTAATTAGTTATAGTTACTAGTTACTTCTTACAAATAGTAACTGAGTTAGTAACTGAGTTACATCATTATAAAAGTAACTAATTACCAGGGAAAGTAATTACTGCGTTACTTTTTTTTTTTTTCCCCAAATGTTCAAATATGTCAAATAACTTGGATGCCCCCAATATTAGATATGTTAAATGAATGAATTGGACACTAAATAGAATAAATTATTATTATAAAACATTGTACATTAATGTGCATTATTGTAATGTTGCTGCGGGACAATGTGAGAGACACCTATCAAATTCAATGCATTATTGTAAATATTATCAGTAGGCCTACTATAGTGTAAATATTGTGTAAATATTATCAGTACTATACTTTCCTTTGGTAGTGGAGCTCACGTTATAACCTGGGTTTTTAGCCACTAATTTTGTGGCATATGATGATGTGAGGCGCTTCAGAATCACTTGCCACCGGCGTGGAGAGACTCTTTCTTCCTGGGCATAAGTTGCACGTTACTTAAATATTCTTACCTTTCACCTCAACGAGGGAAAAGTAGCGCTTATACTTCCAATTTGCGAAAGCTACCTTTGAAGTCGTTGGACCATCGCTGAATGTGCATATGCGTGTGCGTCATAGGTGTGTGTGTGTGTGTGTGTCTGTGAACCATAGACGTGAAAAAAAATAGGTGTGAACTCAACCTATCAACTTCAACCTTGTCTCCCACCCACCAATCATCATCAGTTATGTGCCACCGCACCCACCCCCAACACGCATGGCTGGTGCGCGCGCACACGCACACACACACACACACACACACACACGTTGCAGGTCTGACTGACAGAGAGCCTCGGATGAAAAGCGCTTCAGTGAGCTCAATTAAAGTAACGCGACTAACGCCGCATTTTTTTTCTCAGTAACGCTAACGGCGTTGTAACGGGAGAAACAGTAATTCGTTTGATTACTCGTTACTGAAAAAAATAATTCCGTTAGTAACGCCGTTTATCTGTAACGCCGTTATTCCCATCACTGATTACAAGTAACTTGAGTTACGTAATAATATTACTTTTTCCAAGTAACTAGTAAAGTAACGTATTACTTTTCAAATTTACAACAAAATAACGCAAGTTACTTTTTCACATTAATTTGACTGACAGCTCTCCTGCCCCCATGTTGAGAAATATAAGTGCAGAGGCGTGTGTGTGTGTGTGTGTGTGTGTGTGTGTGTGTGTGTAAACATGAGGGTTATTGTAGTTCTAGACTAAATGTGAGCATTTATTCATCTCACTTGCACAATAAAGATTCAGTTCTCCTCAAAATGAATAAAATCAGTCAAATGCAAAATCAGAGTACTCAAACCTCAAATATATAAATGTTAAATAGAACAAATATTTTTATGCATTTAATCTACCTTTATTGACCAATGTCTTGCTGCTGACCTTTGATGATTCAGTTAAACCATGAGCAAATATTACTAGATTTTTTGTTTTTATTGGTAAAATGTTTTTCTCCTGCGTCCTATTTTTCCATTATCCAGAATGGCAGCACATTTTTACCTCAGCCTGAGGCTTATTATTTCAATTTTGGTATGAAGAGGTCTTTACATTTGCACAAAAAAGGACTTTTTTGCTATTAAAAAACAAAACAAAAAAGCTAGCCCAGCCCAGGTGAGAAAAAGTAACGCATAAGTAACGTGATGCATTACTTTTCTTAAAAAGTAACTAAGTAACTCAATTAGTTACATTTTAAGGGAGTAACGCAATATTGTAATGCATTACTTTTCAAAGTAACTTTCCCCAACACTGCCTATACTCGAAAAAAACTTTCCGAACTTATGAGAAACTGGGACGAGTATTTTTGGCACAGAAATACTCCATCAAATGTCCAACTTTATTTTTATTTTTTTTACTTTGTCCATGGGAATCCAAGTCTTTAACAAGCTCAGTATGCATGAAACAGCATTTCACCCCCTATTTAATGATTCTCTGCCGATCCATTAGTCAATCTTGTGTGATAATAATTTACCTTATACAATGTCAGCAAATTTCAGCATTGTCTCATTATACATTTATGCGTCCGTTATTATATATAATATCTGCATAAGGTCACAATTGTTACAAACTGGGTGTGCAGAAAGGAAACAGAAGGCAGACTTCAAATAAAGATGGGTTTTAATATAAACGTAGGAGAAATACAAACAGCAACACTACACATAACATAAATGAAAACGGACCATGAGTGCAGAGGAGAGAGTCAATATAAAGGAGTGTGAAGATGACGAACAGATGCAGGGAATCCGGGGAGAGATGAGGAAGTGAGTTCAGGTGTGAGATAGGGAGGATCATGGGAAATGGAGTCCGGGACAGGCGTGGATTGTGACAACAATAGAGTGAGTTTTGAGCAGAAATATTGCATTAATCTCATACTGCTACCACTGCTCCGGGTGTTTTCACGGTGTGTGTGTGTGTGTGTGTGTGTTCACTACTGTGTGTGCACTTGGATGGGTTAAATGCAGAGCTCAAATTCCAAGTATAGGTCACCATACTTGGCCACACGCCACTTCACTTCACTACTGGCACTCTGAAATAGATTAATGGGGCGCGGCTGACTTTCTGAAAAGCTCTGCATGGATTGTGAAAAAAGTGAAAACTCCTCCTATGGTTATTATCAGCTATTACGGACATTTCGGCTAATACCAGCTGGCACTGGCATTTTTATGTTCAACCGCATCCTCTGTTCCTTGTGAAAAGACATTTTCCAAGGCTGAAGAGGTTTTGTCCAAGAAGAGGAATCGTCTAAACCCTAACACACTTTGAAAAAAAAATTCTGTTCCTCAATAAAGATCAAAATCCTTCCTTCACCCACCCCAAACTGCTGTGCTGCAGTTTGGTACATCCCCAGTCCCATAAGCACTACACAATACACTACACACTAAAACTACACAATAAACTGTGACAATTATTCACATTCCCACCCCAGACTGCTCTGTTTCAGTTAGTTTTACTACATTCCCTCCACCATAAGCACTGCACTCAAACTTTTGTTGTTCATACTGTCACTATCCAAACAATTTATGAATAATTAATTAACAGTGTGTCTGACAGTTGTCTTTGTGCAAGTAAAGTCATACAGCGAAAGATACATTTTATACCCAGGCAATGGACAAATGTCTGCTCAGATCATTGGCTCAGGATTAATGGATTTGTCTGCTATTTCTTTGGACAGTAGCTAGGTGTCACTAGTGAGCAATGATGAATGAAGCTTCGGGTAATGAACCTTTTGGTGAAGCAATGGGCTGCGAGGTCTCAGTGGTTCAGGAAGCCTCATTTTGCCATCACTACAAGTAGTCCAAACAGACAAACAAGACAGGAGAGACAGGCAAAAGGGTAATCCACAGAATGGGAAAGTAATCCAAAAACAAATGCTCAGAAATGCAGTAATACAACAAACAAGACTTTGCAGTGAATGACAAGGTGTACATGTGCTGTGTCCCAATTCGGCTACTTATACTACGACCTAAAAGTATGTGGGTCAAAGACGAAACGGGGGTTTTCAAGCATCAAAAAAATAAATGTGTAATACAGCTTTAAATTAGTTTTTTTCCTGTACATTAGAATGTGTCCTGTTTAATTTAATATTTTCTGAGCAAAAAGTAATGATTATCGCACATTTTTTACCATGATTTACAGAAGACACCCACTAAAATGTCATTCAGTGTAACAATATTTATGTATCAGAAAATGTTATTTGGCATATTTAAAACAGGAATTTGATGACATATTAAAAGACTCTATTTAAGTATCAAAGTGCAGCCCACAAATACTAATTAAGTAATAATTTTTAAATCTTTATACTTTGCCACTATCCTTCAAAGCACTAGGTTTACCCATTTGCCAGCAAGAAGTTTTTGTAAGGAAGTAAAAATCATTTAAAATAAAATAAAAATTAGTATGATCACATATTTTATATATTTTAACGATTATAGGTTAGAATAAGTATATTGTTTAATTTTTACATCAATATATCTGTTACGCTGAATGACCATGGTTTGTTACTCTGAATGACATTTTGCCAAAAGGGAGATAATATTGCCATTGTTCACATAATTGCAATGTTTTTAGTATTAGTCCGTATCATTAAATTAGTTTTAATAATATTCCTGAGTAAATGATGGTTGTTCCCATAATTGCAATGTTTTTAGTATTAGTCTGTATTATTAAATTAGTTTTAATAATATTCCTGAGTAAATGACGGTAGAAGCAGATGTTGAAAAATAATAATCATTTTATTCTACTGTTCTGATGCTCTCTGCAATGCTTGCTGAGCTTGTCACTTTGTTTCTGACTTGCTCGGCTCCAAAAGTGACTCCTTGCAGCTATATTTATGAATACTTTTTATTTGCCAACATAAATGATGTAATCAGGATAGGTATTTTGGGTGGAGAATTTGAAGCAGCAGACGACAACTGCAGTACATGCTTAGAATGAACAGTGTTATTGTTTAGATACTGATATGGTCACCATTATAATTATCATAATAGTTATTTTTCTTGGTGTGAACGAGCTTTAAGAGTGCAACAATAGCTACTGGGTCTGCATTTACTTTTTGGGGTTTTGGCATTTTACAGTGCCTTTCAACTCTCTCTGTTCGTGGGCATCTAAAATGAATCAATAATTGATTAAACAATACAAAAATGCATTCAAATATTCATATTTATTAAGTTTAACACATATTTGTCCATGCTAAACATTCCTCATTTATCTGTAATATAAATAAAATGCTAAAATTGTTATTTATACAGTGATACCCATGTACTCTTTTTGTGAGGAAAAAGTACATACTTTTGAGTGTGTAGCAGAAGAGTATGCAAGCTTTGGGACACACTACTTTGTCATCTTTAACGGACTCTGTTGCTTAGTTACGTGCATCCCGTCACCGTTTAAACTGCCCTGTCAATCATCATCATCATAGTTAAAATCCTCCACTTTCAATTTAATTTCCTACCATATAGGAGAGAAGAGTAGTCACACGTTGATCTGCCATTCGCGAGTCTTTAATGCAGAGACTCTCCTCATGTGTTTGCAGTTTAAATATAATGATGCATTTAAAAGTGAATGGCCAAACGTATCATTACAAAAGTTCACAATGCTGCTGCAGGTGAAATATAATGTGGCTAACCTTGAATAAATATATTTTTGTCTGGTTAAATACTGATAATTGCTCACTCAAACCCCTTTATCAAACCCTCTCTACTTAACTCGCATAACCGTCATGTTTGTAGTTTAAACACTTTTTATCCGCATTTGTAGTTCTAATCGAATCCTCGTCCATCTTGTAATGGATTGTGGGCAATATCAGCCGTTTGAGTGTGCGTCGATCTGCACTTCGAATTCTGACCGGAAATAGTAGACCATCCGAGAATCTTTGGAATACTCTTTTCAACATACTACGATTTGGGACATACTAATTCTTTTTTCGAATACTATTTAGTACAGATGGTATGTGAATTGGGATGCAGCAACGGTTTATATAGGCAGAGGAAATTAGGTAAATGAGACACAGGTGAAAACAATAAGTGATGATGAGTCCGGGCAAAGGATTATGAGTAATGTAGTCTTTTAGGGAATGAGAGTCCAGAGTGGAGCACACTCTGGTGGTTATCAGGGGCACTCTCATTGGTGAATCGTGACAGATGGCCTGGATAGGTGTGACATAACATTTCCCAGCCTGACATTTTGTCCCAGTCCGGCCCTGGTGCCTATGATAATAAACTGGTAACTACAACAAAGGAAACAGGAATGTTATAGAGACTTTTGACTGCCAGGATCTGGTAATTAAATGAGTGATATTGATAAAAGGATAAGCTGCAGAGGTACAGGTGCTTCACAGGTAGGTATCAATTACAGGCATTAGTCTGGAACACCTGTCTCCTCATCCTTATATAAAACTGTGCTCTGACTAGGGTGGCCACTGACTGGCCATACGTCCGGATTTTAAGCCTCCTGTCCGGCGCAGCCTCAAGCTGGACACTCATTTGTCCTCCTTTTTGGAGTTGCGTCAGACCTCATTTAATCCGGAATGGACAAAATAGCACAAATTTATATAAAAAAGCACACTGTGTCGCTCTGTGGACATTAGTAGTCAAGTGAAAGCTGCCATTGACCGACATGCCAGCACGGAAAAACATAAAAGTTACAGACGAGCCCCAGGTACGTCCTCCCTTAGGTCATTTTTTTCGAGAAGCAACATCACCTCAGGATGACAAAATCTCCGCTGCAGAGCTTTGTAAAGTCTATCATAATCAGTGATGCCAGTAACGCGTTACTCTAATCTGACTACTTTTTTCCAGTAACGAGTATTCTAACGCGTTACTATTTCCAAACCTGTAATCAAACCGTGAACTTTTCAATGTGCACTCGCTCTGCTGCACTGCACACACTGATTCCATGTTGCTTTAAGCGCATCATTCTGCACCCGGGATGCGCAAAAGCGCTTTGTTGACGCTGTGTTTTGAAGCGTTTCATATATTTTCATAGTTTTGTGCACTTAAAGATTATTAAAAAATATATTGTTCTCACGTATCAATCATATATTTGTTGTCCCTTTACAGAGCTGCACATTATGTTTACAATAAACTACAAATCTTGTCATTTTATATTATTTGTGTAGGCCCATATAATTATTTACATTCATATATAAATATTAATTAAAAATAAATTGTTTTTCATAAATCTATTTAATAAGAACACAAAGTAATTTGTACCTTTTCATTAACATGTTTAGATTTTATAAAATTAGTCAAAAGATTGTTTTTGGAGATACAATTTCAGGAGATGCATTGTTGACGTTACTGTTAAAAATGCACTTCCAATAAAGTGTTGGCAAAAACGGTTTTCATTTTTATGTTGAGGCTGCAGAGGTGTTGTCGGAAACTGATGAATGTAACTAATAAAGTAACTTGTAATCTAACTTAGTTACTTTTAAAATCAAGTAATCTGTAAAGTAACTAAGTTAAGTAAGTAACTGTGGCAACACTGATCATAATCATGCAGTCAAGCATCACTAGTCATATAGAAATACATAACCAAATAATCTGGCACAGTGCCAGAAAACATAACATTTCTTGACTTCTGTAAATAACAGAAATACATAACTAAATAAATAATGAATGCAAAAAAATATATAAATACACATTTCAGTTCTTAAAGAGTTGCCTGAGCTGCTGCAGAGGGTGAACTTCTTTGTTAATTTATTTTTCGCATTCATAATTTGTTTATTTATGTATTTCTGTTATTTACGGAAGTCCAGAAATGTTATGTTTTCAGGCACTGTGCCAGATTATTTGGTTATTTATGCACTATGCAAGACAGTCAGTGGTCAATTTTTTTTTTTACTAAATGCCGCAAAGTGTCCTCCTTTTTGGTGTTATGGAAATGGCCACCCTAGCTCTGACCGGCACCCAGAGGGGTTCACTCATCTAATTAACCAGATCCTGGCAGTCAAAAGTATCTATAACAAGGAATGAAACAAGGTAAAAGAGGGAAATACAAGCTAAAAGTCCCTGCAACAGAAACTGAAACAAACATTACACTAAAAAGTCCCTTCTTGTATGATAAACACATTGTGAACAAACATGTATAACGTTTATCTTTAATACATTCATTTAATGACTCACCATGAACAGTCACACTAAAGATCTTCTTACTGGCGCTGTTGCTGCCAATGATCTGTAGATGATAAAGTCCAGAGTCTGTAGTTCTGGTGTTTGTGATGGCCAGAGATCCAGTCTGATGATCCAGCTTCAGTTTGCCTCTGAATCTCTCAGTACCATCATTACACTGAACATCTGTACAGATCTTACTGAGATCTCCACTGATTTGAGCGATGCGAGTGTTATTAAAAAACCATGTAATCTTTTCTTGTTGGTTTGTTTGAACATCAGTGTGTAGAGTGACTGAATCTCCCTCCATCACAAACACTGACACTCTGACTGTACCAACACCCGATGCACCTGAAGAAATAACAGTTATAATTTATATATTATAAATCACTTTAGAAAATAGGACATGTACAAGCAGTGGAATTTTTTTAATGTATGTAATTTGTTTGTTTGGTATGAGCCTTTGTCAGACACAAATTTCTATCCTTCTAGGGTAACAGGCAAAAACAATTTAACAAATGTATGAGCTTTTACATCATACATTTGAGAAATATGTAACAAGTAACAAGGGTTCAATTTCAACACAGAAAACAGCCTGTGATGACCTATGACATCAACAGTTCTGTAAGATATTCAGAGGGAACTGCAAGAAGATCCAGGAACAAAAAGCATTAAAAAAAATTATATGGGGGAAAAAAGCATGATTAGAAAAAAATTGCATTGGGTCAGAGTCATAGCCTACTGTAAATCTATCAAATACTACCTTAAAACGATTAAATAAAATAAATAACATATATCATACATGATTAAAACAGTAAATAAAATATATATTTCTTAATTTTGCACCTCTAAATGTCAATGATTTGAAACCCAACAGTCGTTCCTCAAAAAAAAAGAGGATTTTCAAAATATGCTGTTTACAGTTTTTGAGAAAATAACAAGTGAATAAAGTATTTTAACACCCAAAATGACTTAAACTGCTTATGGACTATGTGTTAACTTGAATGCCAAGCACGCCCCCTGACGCGAGATCTCTTTCGCAGTTTTATAACTTACCCTTTTAATAACTCTTTTTTTAATATCAAACACGTCCCGAGATCTCTTTTCATGATTTGCCTGAATTAGGCGATTAGCTTGTGTAGCGATACTGGAAGGGAACAAAACGGGAATCGTTTCATAACTTCCGTTTTCGAAATCGAAAGTAAAATCCCCAGCATCAAAAACAAGTTCATTAATAACAAGAAAATAAACGAATGTCTGTCGAGTGTTACGTGATCAGAGCAAGTATAAAAGTCACATTCACCGTTAGTTTTATTCACCAGTAACAAATAGCCTACTACATGACTTACCAAGGTGGAAAACCCACACTGCTGCGAAAATGAAGAGGTTCATCACCCAAACGAATGCAGATTCTGTGGGAAAAGAAACTGTTTTCAAGTGACGTGACGTTCGGCGCTTCGAAG
This sequence comes from Gobio gobio, assembly GCF_949357685.1. NCBI lineage: Eukaryota > Metazoa > Chordata > Actinopteri > Cypriniformes > Gobionidae > Gobio > Gobio gobio. The sequence goes on from NC_137120.1 coordinate 11,225,033, forward strand.
CTTGTGTCGATAAAAATCTCACACTGAAGTACCAGAGCTGCTTGTTGTTGTTTTTACCGGATGTTTTTCCCATAGAGACCATAACCTGAAGACCACGCCCACCGGGGGGGGGAGGGGGGGTCAATCGAACGCTCTCCATTGACTTTGCATTGCGTGAAGCGGCATCCTTGTCATTTCGGACTAACAAAAAACAGAACAATGTCTAAAAGGCGGATATGTGACAAAGTGTACAGCAAACAAGCTAAACAAAACCCAGAAGTTTTTATTGACCCAAAAAACGAGCGTTTAAGGACAAAAAAGTGGATACAGGCCATTGAGACAGAGCGTGACACGTTATATTACACTGAGAAGTACATACACTTTGTCACATATTAGCTTTTAGACATTGTTCTGTTTTTTGTTATAAATCCGAAATGACAAGGATGCAGCCTCATGCAATGCAAAGTCAATGGAGAGCGTTCGATTGTTCGATAGGAAGCTTCGTTTCACCAACCTCCCCAGGCCGTTTAATAAAACAAGTTGCCTACGCGAACTTCTGACTTGTGTTGGTAGAAGGCTACAAACAAAACATCTCCAGTTAACTAGCAGAGCAAAATTCTGTTCGTTTGTTAAAGCGATAAGGCGCTCGTTGCTGCTGTTATCAGAGGCGTGGATTTCTCCTGTGGCTCGCGTGCACGTGCAGTCTTCACACGGGCAAGCGCTTTAATCCATCCTCTCCTGTCAGAGAGGTTCTGGGTCCTAATCTTCCCTTGTTTTTTCTCTCATCATAACCGAATAACATCAGTGATTGTATATCACGATCAAGAGCAGGGGCAGTTTTAGTGCATTTTGTTTTGTGATTTCACTGGAACGAATAGAAAGTCTCTACAGTGGCGTTAAAGGGATAGTTCACCCAAAAAATGAAAATTCTGTCATTTACTCAACCCCAAGTTGTTCCAAACCTGTATGAGTTTCTTTGTTCTGCTGAAAACAAAAGAAGATATTTTGAAGAATGTTTGTAACCAGTCAAACCATTGACTACCATAGTATTTTTTCCCTACTATGGTAATCAGGCACGTGCAGAGGGGGGGGGGGGGCTTTGGGTGCTCGAGCCCCTGCCCTTTTTCAAAATGAATCAAAAGTGCCCCTCTCAGACAAATAGGCCTATCAATGATAATATCGTGGTCAATAAAACTAAATAAATGTGATTATTATAACATGACATTGATGACAATGTATACAATAGTAACGAACGGCTCAAAAGTCGGACAATTTCTGTTGAGGCGTTGCCATAACGCGTTGCTATGGGTTGCGTGCGTTTTGATTGATTGCTGATTTTCCTCTGTTCGGAAGCGGCTCTCGAGCCAAATATGGTCCTTTCAGAGAGTGTGTGGCCTTACGGGAAAAATGTAAACCAATATTTTTTTTTCATCCATAATCAGAGCTAATGTGTTGATTTAATTACAAATCTATATATTATATATTTTAAAGTATTACACAATTCACCAATGCCCGTTTGTCAAGTATATACACCAACCAATCTGGCAAAGCAAGTTCAAATTCCATTGGGCATGTGAAGTGGAGCGGTAATTTTCTGTTCTTATTCATAAATCGGTTGAAAACTACATGGACACTATAGACGAACTAACGTTTCGGGCTTTCGGTATGGTGCGCGCGTGTACCGAACGGTTATGAATGCAATCTATAACAGTTAACAGTCGGCTTGTTTAAAGCGCGGAACACACTTCAATCCGAGTTCCCACATGAACATATTAAGTATTCAGTCCATTTTATCACGAAATTCAAACGATAAATGCCGTTTTAACGCTCTATTATGTGACGTGACAGAGAGACGCGTATCAGTTCAACTTCAAGCGGCAGCGCGCGTTGCGCGAGTGAACGCGATCATCTCTTCCTAAAGAAATGAATTTCTAAAGGTATGTTGAGGATACATTACAACTTACTGAAACGTATCATATGTTGTGTAATCGCTCCATGGGTGTTTCAACCGCGGAAAGACAATAAAACAGCTTGTAAACATACAATGTCATGTAGAATCACATTTAGCCTACCCCAGAAGTCATTCAGTGTCCACAGCTGTGAGTTCACTAGAGAGATTAACTCTTTCACTGAATACATGCACTATATTAGCCTATATATTCGTTATATTAGCCTATATATATTCATTATATACCACTTAGCCTGTTAGTGATGTCTTGTTTATTTAATGTATGTTTAAATAAACCTGTCATGAAAATTACAGCCACTAAATGATTATATTTCAACAAATAAATAAAAAAATAATAATAATTCGATTTACATATTAATGCAAAAACTGCTTTATGTGAAGCTTATGAGTGTTGATTATTATATCTAAAAATAAATAGCAAATTAATTTAGGCTAATAGTTTGGGCTCTGTTGTTAATCTTTAATAGCAATATGTAAGGGCTCCCTATATAGTTTACAGCATTATCTTTAAGAAACTTTTAGTTATAATTGAATTCATTTAAGGACAGACAATTTTTTTTTATTAAACCACTGTTGAATAAAAATTAATAAAACGCAATTTTGTAAAACTGCTGTACCGAATCCGTACCGAACCGTGACTTCAAAACCGAGATACGTACCGAACCGTCAGTTTTGTGCACCGTTACACCCCTAATATATATATATATATATATATATATATATATATATATATATATATATATATATATATATATATATATATATATATATATATATATTTACATATTGCCCCTTTTTTACATTTGAGCCCCTGCCTCTGAAGAACTCTCTGCACGGCCCTGATGGTAATTGTATTGTTGTTTGTCTTGTAATAAATTATGCAACAGATGACAACTGAACTGATGCTCTTTATTGACTCACTCTGCACATGTGTTCCGTCGTACTTCCCCGTACGGCTTACATCATAAAGTACAGTTTACGTCATCACGTATATCACACATAGATACATTACAGTAATCAATGGTTGCTGTATCTGCTTGGATACAAACATTCTTCAAAATATCTTCTTTTTACATCTTTACTTTGCTTCCTGTGTCTCCCCAACCATTTCCTCCTCCATAATCATTGTTTTCCCTCCTTTTCAGCTCACAGACAGTTTGGATCACAAGCTTCTTGTGGGCTATCATTTTTAATAAAAATTGCAGTCTCGCGCATGATCTCACGTTATTTCCTCATCACTTCTCGCATGTGTGGTTGTGAAACGTAGTTTGACAGAGTTGTCTGCAAAACTTCCTATTGTAAAGTCATGCAGCGTGAAACCCCCCGTCACGATCCATACAGTGTGAACACAGCCGTGACTGAATGCTACCCTAGATAGTCATGCAGTGTGAAATCCACTTTAGGCCATTCCATTCAAACCAAGGGGGTAATCCAGCACCTGGAAAGCGTACCTTCCATAGGGGCAGCCATTGCTAACCAAGCCATCACCTGCTGTTAGCATCTCATTGACTCCCATTCATTTTGGCGTCACTGTGACAGCGAATAACTTTACATCTGAGGCGTTTAAAGACTCCATTTGTCCATTGTTTATTTCTAAACAAACCAGACAATGTATAAAAGGCTCCATTACCTTGTAGCTCACTATCACATTGCAAGGGTTCCGCCAGTAGTGGGCACTCATCCAATGTCAGCAATGATGTAGAGAACGAGAGAACGAGATGAAAGGAAATTAGCGAAGGAAGGGCATAAAAAAAAAAACTTAATTGCAGCCTCAGAGGAAGGTTCCATTTGGAACAAAGTACTGATTGACACATAAGACGCTCACTTGTCTCCACCTACTGGTGTATCTTGGTATCCTAAGGAAAGGGTCAATGAATGAATCGGCCAGCAAATCTTTAAAGTGATCGGATTTAAATGATTTGAGCCACTGGAATGAATCAATATCCCAATTCCCAACACAAAAGGTCAAATGGTTTTATACTTTATTGAGACAATCTTATTACAATTACACCTTTCCTTCTTTAGAAAAAAAAAACCTGTATATTTAAATAGAATCATTTTAACTTTCTCTTGCAGTATTAATCATCAAATCTTTAACAAACCATTATATTACACATCTCTACCAAATTATAACACTATACAGAATGATTACTAAAATATAAAGTTACTGGTTTTATTGTAAGCTAGAGCAATGTCAGCTAAAAAAAAAAAGATACATAAACAAATATTAAACGAAAAGTTTTTCAAACGTTATGGATTCATTTAATTTGATTAAAGCTGTCCTGTGTAGGAGGGAAGTCAGACCTGTGTGACCGTGAGATTCAACAGCAGGACTGGAAGAAGCTCTTCACCTACATGCTAAACACACATCAAACAATTAGACATTCTCAAGCATGAGCTAATTGTCCACCCGAAAGATCAAACCAGGTTTATGAAGAAACCTGGCCACAGCAGGTTTCAGTTTGACTCAATCGATGAGCTACTAGAGACACTCCTCAGTAACACTGGCAATAATGTGAGATGGCGGCTAGTCTTTGATAGTTTTTGACATTTGCAACAATCAAATGTTTATAAAACCATTTTGAAAACCATAAGATTTATTTTATCATTAAATTTAGGTTGACCAATCCAATTTTCCAATATTCAAATTTTTCCAATTTGACACAGTCAGAAACTAACGTTCAGAAACGATCTATATTCAAATTTTAAATGTTTTCCAGATTGTTTTGACCATTAAGTTTATGTCTTATGAGCCAGAAGAACATATATAAGAATATATAAAATCATAACGCGTGTATAGAGTGTGTGCCTGTGAATGGTCAACTCTGTTGTGGGAGGATTCACACGCCAGGTTCAGTGTTACCAGCGGATAGTCTTATTAGATCAGAGTTAACGCTGAACTACTGGAGAAAATGTTTCTCATGCTTGTTTTGTTCAGTTTGTGCTGTTGGCGTCTGACTGGTAAGTTACAAATATATTTTTATGGCTTCATTTATTTCCGTTTCAGAAAAAAAAGGTAATTAAATGTCATTAACTCAGAAAAAAAAGATGCAGGCCCTTTTTTCAGTGAGTCTGTTATAATGACCCAAATATGAAACTTGAAAAATTAACGAAATTTTAATTAAAACTAGTTTTAATTGGCTGTAATTAACTTGTATGCAACTTATTTGTTTTGCAAATAAAACACGTTGAATATCAAATGATTGATTCACACACATCTGTCTGTTCATATGTTACCTTTCATTTAGTTTGGTGAAACTGATTTCAGGCTTTCTAAACCAATAACAGCGTTAATTAATCATGTAAAATCTGCTCTCCAGGTGTGTTTGGGGCCGAAACAAATGAAATTCAGTCGGTGTCAGTGATGGAGGGAGATTCTGTCACTTTTTACATTAATGTTTCTGAAGTACATGAAGACAACAATATAGTTTGGAAATATGGGGCTGAAAAGTCTCTCATAGCTGAAACCATTAGAAAATATAGATACTTCTCCACATATGATGATGTTCCTGATGGGAGATTCAGAGACAGACTGAAGCTGGACAATCAAACTGGATCTCTGACCATCACAAACATCACAACTGAACATGCTGGACGTTATGAACTACAGATAAGTGGAGCTAAATTGACATCAAAAACATTTAATGTTTCTGTCTATGGTGAGTAGAGACGTAATTTGTTCAGATGTTCACATATTCTTATTTTATTAAAAGAATCATTGGTTCAGTACAAATTAAGCTTAATCCACAGTATATGTGGCATAAGGTTGATTACCACAAAAATAATTTTGTCTTGTCAATTAAAGAAAGACAAAGAAAATCAAGGTTACGGCGAGGCGCTTACTATGGAAGTTAATGAAGTCAAAATTTAAATATAAAAGTAAATGTGAAGCTTATAATTTCATGAAAACACATACTACAGTAATTATTCTGTCAAAACAAGCGACAAAGTTAAGAATTTAACTTTTACACAGTACCTAAGCAGTATTTTAGCGTTTACTGATTGACCCCATTGCATTGACTTCCAATGTAAGCGCCTCATTGTAACCTACATTTCTTTCTTTTTCTGTTTAATAAAAAGAAAACAAGGGGCGAGTCATAATAATGTTTTTGTGGTAATCAATATCATGCACTGCAAATCCTGTTGACTGAGCTTAATTTGTACCGAACTCTAAATGTCCCTTTAACTATTTACATATTGAAGCTGCACTCACTGACCGTCAACACACAACACCGGACTGATGTTCAGATTTATGCACATTTATCTTAAATCTCTCATGTTTTCCAGCTCGTCTGCCTGTTCCTGTCATCAGCAGTAACTTCTCACAATGCTCTTCATCTTCATCATCATCATCAAATTGTTCACTGGTGTGTTCGGTGGTGAATGTGGGTCATGTGACTCTCTCCTGGTACAAAGGAAACAGTTTATTGTCCAGCATCAGTGTGTCTGATCTCAGCATCAGTCTCTCTCTACCTCTGGAGGTGAAATATCAGGATAAAAACACCTACAGCTGTGTGCTCAACAATCCCATCAGCAACCAGACTAAACATCTGGACATCACACAACTCTGTCACACATGTGCAGGTACGCCAGCACTAATATTAGTGTTTATATACACATTAACTTACATGAATGTCTCTCTTTATCATCACAACACACTCTCTGTCAGGTCCTCCAGTCTCTCTGATAGTGTTGATCTCTGCTTCTGCTGCCGCTGGATCTCTGTTGATTGTTGTTGCAGTCATTGGGATCTTCTGCATCTGCAAGAAATGTAGAAAAACAGGTCAGGAGTGCAAGCAATTCATCTGTATAAATGTATATCATTTTTAAACACACATTTTGATATTTGATTGTCTTTGCTTATTTTTAATGCAGTTCAGACCCGGGAGGAAGACAGAACTGATTCAGCATTGTGCAAACCAACAACACGAAAAAAGGTAAGATGTCGCAAGAAGTCGTTGCAGTCAGTCAGCGTGATTGAAGTTTGCCGATTGAAGTTTGCAGCATCAGACGGTCAGTGAACAGACGTGGGTGGTTTATCGACTCAACTGTCATTATTATTACCTTTAGGAGGGAGTAGCAAAAAAGGGACAGTTTAAGCATGTTTTTTTAATGCTATTTACACTAAATCTATGCACTGTTTGCACCTCAGTGTTGTCCGATTTGCTGGTCCAAAAAATCAATTAGCACTAATCAAAATTTAGTAGCACATAGAACATGTTTTTGCTGAATTGATTGCATTTTTTCGGTAACAGTAATATTTATCACATATAAATTATTATACATTAAAGTGTTCATCCAAAAATGTTTTAGGTTGAATGTTCAGTCACCATTCATTGTATTTTTCTTTCCATATGGTGACTTTCTGTTGCTAGTATTCTGGCTTTTTTTTACTTTAGTCATACATAAGCCCAGCCAATTTTATCAATTGAAAACGGCAGACGTTTGTGTTTGCTGTGGTGCAATGAGGGAAGCTCGATTGTACTATCTAATCGTGATTAAAAAAATAAAAAAAACGACTTATGGTCGTGAAAAACAATGAAAATTGGTATGAAAAACAATTTATGGATTTATCTGTAGACTCCTTTTAATTCATGGAACTCTGCATGGAAAAGAGAACCAATGAAAACCAATGCATGCAAATAAATGTGATTTTGTTACGCATGGTCTACTTTTTATGTGGCTTTCGCACTAACCGCGAAGATCAGTGATAAAAGATGTCATTAATTTGAACGAGTGACAGTGACTGTCAACAGAATCTCATTTATGCAAATACAATCGACAAGAAGTGACAACTAGCCATGAGGAGGCATACAATCAGGCTCGTGGCAAGGGGGGTGTGAGGCCCTGTGCGAACGTAATGCGCGAGGCCCGTGGTTGGTTGGGGGATGGGGGGCTATATTAACAGGGCCTACTGTTGCTATAATATACTGAATATTCAGTTTAATGGCATTAGGTTCAAGAAGTTAAACTGTGTAGCCTAACTGAATTCATAGTTTTCACGTGTCGTCACACGCTTATAGGAACGCCCACCTGGAGGGCAAAACAAGGCTCTCCTCCATTGCCCGCTAGTCATTTTTACCAGGTTTGTAGTCAATATTAATGCGGTAAGACAGTGATATTAAAACACCAAATTCAATATACACCTTATTGATGTTGCATACTTTGTACAGGAAAGCAGACGAACACAGTATATTAGTGCAACACGAGGTTTCTCGTTAGGTGTTTTCCCCATCTAAACCATTAGGCCTATAAAGAAAACGCGCTGTGTTCATAATTCATATTCGTGCCTCATTTACTCGCCTGTATATAGTATGCGTCATCAAAAAGGTGTAAACTGAATTTGATCTTTTAATTTCACTGTTTTTGTACATTACCGCACTTTAAGGGTGGGTTGCACAAAGGATTCTTTAGCCTGTCTTCAGATCACCTCCGTCTGCTGCTTGATCAGCTCTATAACGGTTTTACTGCGTAATTTATCTGTGTTTAAAATGAAGTGGTGCAACAACTCTATTTAAAATAAAACCCATATCAACAAATCCTTTAAACTTTGCTTAATTTAATCCTTATTGGTGCAACTCACCCTGTAGTGTTTTTCACGTTAAACGTTTTAAAAACATCCCGCTGTTTTCAGTGATTGAAATACTGCAGCAGGTGCTGTATATGGATCGTAAGTGCCCAAAACGTGCATCTTGTTCACATATTTTTGTTTTAAGATGGAAATTTGACAGGCTTGTGCTGCCGTTCTATGGAGTGCTATGGCGTTTTTGCCCCCCAAGGCTCTGCGACAGTCACATGACTGAAAACTATGGATTTGATGCTTAAAGGGATAGCTCACCCAAAAATGAAAATTCTGTCATTTACTCACGCTCAAGTTGTTCCAAACCTGTATGAGTTTATTTGTTCTGCTGAACACAAAAGAAGATATTTTGAAGAATGTTTGTAACCAAGCAGATAGAGCAACCATTGACTGCCATAGTAGGGGAAAAAATACTATGGTAGTCAATGCATCAAAATATCTTCTTTGGTGTTCAGCAGAACAAAGAAACTCATACAGGTTTGGAACAACTTGAGGGTGAGTAAAGGATGACAGAATTTTTATTTTTGGGTGAACTATTCCTTTAAATGATGTTCTAAAATATGAATGGGTCAAAAGTGTTTGCAAAACGGCATGAATCCACGCGAAATAAGGCTGATTTATACTTCTACGTCGGACCTATGCCGTATCCTCTACAGCGCAAGTTATGCGTTGGTTTTCATTTATACTTCTGCATTGTTGTCCGCGTCAATGTGCAATTACACATGCAAACCGCTAGTAGGCAGTGTCCACGGGCATGTTCATAGTGTAACCCACAGTATCAAGGCAAAAGCCGAAGAAGAAGCGGGAGGTAAGGATGAAATTATCATCCCATTTCTGGACACACACTCCTATCGCAAATTTTTGTATTTTATTTATTGACCTGAGGGAGGGGTTCTGGCAGACAAAATCACAGCGCGAATTGTGGTCCACTTAGAATCGAGGCGTCATTACATTTTTGGAGAGGTGCACGTCAGGGTACATTGTAGGCTACGCGCGCATCACAGCCTACGGCATAGCTACGACGTACACTTGATGCAGAAGTATAAATTGGGCTTTATAAGACTCTAACTGATTCATCTGAAGAGATTTCTCAGTCTGTAAAATAAACAGACAGTATTGAGAGAACATCCAGCATTGTTTTTTTCAGTAGTTTTCCTCTGTGAACATGCGCTAAATGGATGTCTGATCATTTCTTTGCTTTTTGGCAGTTTTCAGATTTAAAAACTTTTAAAATGTCTAGAAAACGTCCAAAATGACTACACTACAATCATTCTGCAGTCCCGTTGCTCTCACTGATGCTCCGAAAGGTGCGTAATAGTTGGCTACCCTTATTTAACTTTATAGTGTTAAATAAAAACCTTTTGTGCGTATCGTCAGATGAAATCTTAGGCGTCCGTGTTTCTCCGTCCATGCAATAAATGCACATCCTTAATGAGCGCGGATTTCTAGCATATTTACTTGAACTTCTTAGGTAATATCTATGGTTTGACCCATTTCAGAGGGAGCCTGGCTCTGCCCTCCTACGAACTTCCACGCAATTTTCATTTTCCTTCAGGACTCCGTCTGGGACTGCGGTATATTCTTAGGTTTTCTCCGAACAAATTTTTACCGGTCCAATCAGCGAACAGAGGGAGTGGCTGAAAACGATGACGTTGATGTTGTGCGCTAGTTTGAGTTGTAGTTCAGTAATGGCGGCGGAGAAAGATGCGAGCGAAGCCATTCATTCGTTGTGGCACCGCTGCCGAATATCCAGAAGTTAAAGCCGGAGCAAGAACAATCTTTGCTGAGTTTTGTTGGTGGCCATGATGTTGTGTCCCGGGAAAAGTTTGATGTTCCAGCTCGCTCCGTGAGTGGTGAAGGAGTTGGCTGAAGCCCTATTCGGATGGTAATTGTGTGGTCAGAAGGTATTGTCATCATTGACAGGAGCTAGTCAGTGATTTTATTGCCGTCTGTCTCCCACCACCCGTGTAAAAATCCCCTGCCGAATGACCTACTGTTTTAGACAAACACCAAGGTCGTTTGGGAATTAAATTGCTGTCCGAATCCACATCTCTGAGTTTTCAAGAATATATCACTTCAAAATTCACTGTTTATATCCTTTTTGGCCACTGCAGAGCACCATGCGGTTGCGCTTTGCTGTAATTTGGATGCATTTCTAGACTTGTATTTCTTTAAATGCTGGCAAGTGTTTACAACAGCAATATATTTCATCACCGCTCAAAAAATAAAAAGAAGAAAAGCACAAAAAAATTTGAATTAGGCCGTTATTTACAGCAGCATTTATTCTTATCATACCAACCATATGACATTTTATTTACAGCATTCATGTTAAGTAGGGGAGCACGGGGCACAACCTAACGCAGGGTTAGTTGTAACGCGCATGTTTTAACCCTTTCCACACATGCCAGAATGACGAAACTTAGTGTATTTACTAGTTGCCATATCAACATTATTTAGAGAAAAAATAGCGCCAAAATAAAAATATCTCTGGAAGATATTACTGAACATGTATTTAACCATAGCAAAAGTAAGTTTCTTACTTAAGTTTAGTTTTCATCTCTGTTTTTTCTGTTTATTTAAAATAAGACAAATGCGATATTATTTTAATCTTATATCTGTTATTTAACAGTTGAGATCGCTCTTTAATGCTGATCTAACCAGCAGAAGACACAAGCCACGATTTAAATCCCAGTTGCGCAGATGGGGTGTGTTGTAGCACTGCGTTACAATGAGCCCCTATTAGAAATATGCCATTATTTTCTATACTTTTATTAATTATTTTCAGAAACCATGAGAAAAGGGTGAATAATGACTGAGAGTTAATGTTCAGAAGTTATTAATTATTATTATGTGTTGAACTATGCTGTATAGCTGTATTTAGCGATGTGTTTGTTGTCAAACTCAAAAATGCTTATATTTTTAATGATTAAAAAATGCCATTATTTTATTTTAAAAAGTTAATAATTGTATTTTGTTGACAAAATATTTTAGTTTGTCTTGTATATTTTTTTGATTATATCAGGTAACATTTTAAGCTGTCATTTGGTCATGTTGTGCCCCACCACATGTTACAATGTACCCCACATATGGGGCATGTTGTCACATTTCACTTCCATTCTTTCAGGGTAAATCAAGAAAAAAGTATACACTGTATTAATGAAACAAAACCACATAATTGTACTAGACATGTGTGCAATTAATGTGGGAAACAATAACTACTCTGAACCCCAAGTGGATTTACACAAACTGAGATAGTCAAAAAGCATTAGGTTGTGCCTCGCTCTCCCCTACCACGTGAGCAGCGCGTTCCCGGTCACAAAACTCTCCCTTTCACTGTGAATAAATCACAATCCGAATGCACAAGTTTTAGGTTGTATCACTTAGGTGGCTGCACAATCTGCAGTCATTTTTACGGACTTCCATGTGAGAAACAGAGGCGAAAGGCACGCGGCCAAATGTTAGTGATTGGTTACGGCAGATCCAGAGTGGCTCTGTGCAGATCCAATAGTTTTAAACTTCAACAGAGTACCCGCCTTCAAGGAAGTTAACGCTTGTCAATGGAGAGTGGCCAGACTCTCTGTACAAATGAAATGTACAAGAGTCTGTAAGAACAGGGTATTTCAGAGGCGGCCAAAATCAGATTTTGATTGGACTGAATAAATCTCTCTCTCTACGAACTTGACGTGCAATGCCACGCTGATGACGTGGCTATGCGCATGAATCACTGTCACACGCACAGAGAAATATTGTAAGTTACTGCATAATACATTTTTAAAAAGCAGAATAATACAGCATAACGATACATAGTCTCATTTTTAGCTATGTCTTTTAACTATTATAGTAGTCTATTTCGAAGGACAAAAACATGATCTTGATTGGCTTTTACATCGAGTCAGCTGTCACTTTACTTTGCGCGAGGCCCTGGGGAGCAGAGAGGCCTTATGCGGTCGCACACGTGGCACAGCCCTTGCGACGGTACTGCATACAGTGAACATCGCCAGGCCAGATACAGATAAAATGAAAATAAACATTAAAACAAACGGCACTGATCGTTACACAATGTATTCTATCAAATATGTTCTAGTCTTAAAACAGATCAGTCGATCTCCGGTCTACACTGGGTGTGTGTATCATTTGGCCGAACTAGATCATTATATAATCAGTGGAGTTGTTGTATCGTGGCATGTCTTTAGTTTACATATGGGTTAGAGCCTAGCCTACATGTAAAAATCTTTACACCAGCCAGCCCGTGGTCTGTGGCCTACTAATTTAAAAGATAACCCAAATAAATAACCCAAAAAAGTCATTTGATTTTCATTGGGCAGAAAGTAGGACACAGAGTTGTAACTCATGTTTGCTGTGCTGAAGTCTGTCCTGGAGCTGTAGCGTCTCTGCGGTTCATGATCTGAGGTGAAACACAGCTTTAGCAGCCATTGGTTGTTTTGTAGACGTGCTGCATCAAGTGTCTGAGCTGGTGCTTTAGTGTGAAAGACAATCATTCTCAGAGCAGAAGCTGTCGTGACAAACCTGCAGAACTTAAACTGTTTGATGATTTAACGGTTTAAAAAGTTATGATTGATGTCATTTCCTCCTGCTGCTTCATGTTAGCATCTGTTCTGTAGTAGGCTAGTAGTTTTTCAAAACAAGTTTGTGAGTATATTTGTTGATTTGCATTAATAAGGTTTTGTTATTAAGAGAATAACAAGGTTATAACAAGGTTATTCCGAGAGAAACCTAGCATAAGTAGTTCAGAGCATCCATGAGTTGCTGATTGAGTTTGTGTTGCCTTTCAGAAATCGAAGACGGATGCTGTGTATGAAAATGTCCCCAAAAGACGGTGATCAAAATTCTGTATTTATCTAACAGAATTGATGTTAGAGCTTACTGGACGATATACACCACACTTTTGGCTTTATTTACATTTATTCTCTGCCAGGATGTTTCTTTTCTGTCTTCACTCTTTGTGTCATATATGTTGGTGTTATTGTGATGTCTCAAACTGTTTTAATTTAGTGGTTGCTATAATAACATCTGGAAATGTACCTAACGTTCATTATTAAATATTAATCACACCCTTCACTGTGCTCCTTTGTCTGTCATTGTCTGTTCTTGTTTTATTATTGTTACAAAATGTAATGGAATATTAAGTGAATTGCATTGGTTATGGTTACATTTATCACACACGATAAGCTCTGCTGGATATTTGAGCAAATGTACTAAGCACATCATCGCTCTCTAGTGTCCAAAGCAGACAATCATCTAATAGCACTATGTTTCTCCAACAGGGTGCGCTATAAATAGACACTTCTGTACACAGCAAAATCCCCAGTGTTAAATCGTCTTCTTCTTCTTCTTCTTCTTCTTTTGGCGTTTATTGGCAGTTGGCAAACAAACGATATTTACATTCCCTCCACCTACTGGACTGGAGTGTGGACCATTGATGGAATTGGAAGAACTAAATAATTGAATAAATGTTTGAAAGTAAAAAAAAAAAGATGCCCAATCTGGCTTATCGAAAACCACAAGTCATATGGTTAATTACATTTTTGTGTCAGAACTAACATGGATGCAGGGAAATGACATACAGCCCCAATAAAAATAACACCTTTATCTGTGTGTGGTCTAAGTTGCGCACATGGTAATATTTACTTTATATGTGTTGCATATTGTGTACAGTTAAAAAATGTGATGTTATTGTACACTATCTGATAATCATATGTGTTTATATATTTGAATATATCCTATATACCATGATATATCATCACACCAGTATAGATTTAGAGCCCTACCGTGATGTCAGCAAAAAAAAAAAAAAATATATATATATATATATATTGCAAACTCCTTAAAATGCAATGCGAGAACTTGTAACCCAAGTTCATGTGATCACTAATCGAAATTCCTTCTATCGCATGTACCCTTTGATATCATGAAAGGTTAGTTGTTCACTTTCATTTGGAATGCCCCTACAAATGGCATCCCCTTCCCGAACAGCCCTTTAAGGGCGCCAAAAAAAAGCACACTGTGGTCCTCAACAAGACGAGAGAACTTCTTTGTGATGCCTGGCGATGGCACTGGATGCCCCAGCTGGACGCCCCTCTTCTCCCTCTGTCCTCTGATGGCTTAATGCAGGCCCAGACGTCCTCCTCCGACCTGATGGCAGATGGAGGCAAGTATCTGTCCCTTCTATGCAACCCTCTACGCACAGCTTGGCAACATAATCGCCATTGGCTAGTACATTTTTTAGTTTACTCGCCAGACTGATATATTATTTTTTTTATATTAGTGCTAATGCACCTCGAGCATCCTTGACTTCCCCACAGCGGCGAGGGTTCTTTGACAGTGCCTCCCTCATCGTCCCGTGTTTTCGTCACCGATGTAGCAAGGTTTAATAGTTCAGGGAAGAAGGAGGCAGGAAACGGTGAATGTTCAACGTAACTTTATTTCCCTTATTAAACAAACAGCACAACGAAAGTAATGCTGCAGACCCTCACGGACGACTGCCGCATATAACCACAATAAAACACAGCATAAATGTCCCAGGCCTGGTCCTCTCTTGTCTTTTACTGTTGTCGCTCCTCCCTTTACCCTCCCGGAGCTCCTCCGTGAGAAACGCATGGCTCGCTCCATTCCCACAGCTCTCAACCCCACCCTGCTTTCCACAGTGCCTCAAGCTAAACTCTTGGACGTCTTTTAAAGACACTATGCTGAGAAATTCACATACTTTTGAAAATAAGTTTATTTGATCCTGATAAGCTCTCATTGTCAAAGTTGTAAACACGACTGCTTTCTTCTTCCATGAGGTGGTTTGGCATCACGGCGGCTTTGTTTTCTATTAGACAGCTAAAGAACGTGACACACATGTGAAATCTAAACTAAACTACAACAAAAAGTCTTGATATTAGGGCTGCACGATTAATCGAAATCAGTCAAAGCGTTTCTATCTTTGTTTTATTTAGCCTAGCACCAGCTTCACATTAGGGAATAGGGATTTCCGGAAAACGATTACTTCTCTGGGGCATATGTGGAGTTTCTGCTCGAGGGCGCCCTCTGGCCTCCAGTATGAATAAAACATCATTTTTTTAGTCTATGGGTAGAAAAAAAGAAAAATCATACTTCTAAATAAATTTATATGACAATCCATATGTTTTTCTTCAATGTACAGGAGTTTTAACCCCCACAGTGGATGCATAAGAGGCTCATATTTCATATTAAAGACATAGACTTTAAGAAATTGATATCACAGATAAAAAACACAGATTTTTTTATAATAATTTTTACAATAAATCCTTTCTAATGATTTTAGTCATAGGTTGTCTGCATATTAACAGGTAACCTTTTTAACCTGCATATTAATACGTTTTCTGTAAAATATAATAATAATAATTATTATTATTATACTGTTATATTTATTCTTAAATGCTCTAATTAAATTTTTTTATAATGAAAATGTTATTAATAGTAATGTTTCTTATTTTTATTTAGCAATTATAATAATCATAGCCTAATAATAATTATTAGTCATATTAAAATATACACTTTTCATTTGTAAAAATAAAAAAATAACAATAATCGCATTTTAAATCGCAATCGCAATTTTAACCAGAATAATTGCAATTACATATTTTCCCCAAATCGTGCAGGCCTACTTGATATGAAGTTTTAATATTTTTTTTCCTTTAGAGTCGCTACTTTCTGACATATTTTCTATCAGAATATTATCACCGCATCTACGGAGTTTACCATTTAGGGGTGTCCGCCTACTTGCGGCTGCTGCAGCCCTTCACACTTGGAGCACAAGCCCCTCCACTGAGATGTTTCCAGGCGGAAGCAATACCTGCTGGTCTTTGTTAACAGTAGTTCCTTATCTT
Source organism: Gobio gobio (assembly GCF_949357685.1). Classification (NCBI taxonomy): domain Eukaryota; kingdom Metazoa; phylum Chordata; class Actinopteri; order Cypriniformes; family Gobionidae; genus Gobio; species Gobio gobio. The sequence goes on from NC_137120.1 coordinate 11,241,432, forward strand.
TGTTCAATGCCTCTGTCAAAGAGTCTGAGCTGTGCATAGAAACAGGAAGAGGCCCCTCACCACATGTCTAAATACCCATCGTCTCTCACAAACAAGTTTGTCTACCAACAGATCAAATGACAAAACGACCGCAGAGGTTTCAGGTATGACTCAAAAGCTGAACTTCAGTCAAACTGCTAATGTGAGATGGCAGATAGTTTTTAACTTTTTTGTTTTTTCCACACAACTAAATAAACTGAATCTATACAACCATTTTTAAATCACTAAGGGTTATTCTCAAACTCACACAATATTCTTCTACTTTTACGTATTGAACACAACTATATCTTTCAACAAATTTAGTCAATAGTGAAAAAAATTAACTATGTCATTATCAGTTCATATGGGCATTTATATTTATATATAGAAATAGAGATATAGGTATAGAGGTATAGACCTATGTTCAAAACTCACTCAGAGCATGTGTGTGAAAGTAGGAGTGTCAAAAGCTTCACGCACCAAGCACCATTTAGCAAGACAGTCTTATCAGATCAGACGTTTCGATGAAGAACTAAAAAAAATTTTTACGATGTTTTTTTTATTCTGTTTGTGTTGCTGGAGTCTGATGGGTAAGTTAAAAAAACATTTGTATGTTTTAATTTCAGAGCCATAAAGCTGCTGCTACAGTTCAGATTACTTTATTTTCTACTTTTATATGCACCAGATCAATATCATGAGGTTTACTTTGAATTCAGGTCTCTGTGTTTAATTGGAATTTTAAGTGGAAATTTCCAGGCCTTCTATTGTAACTATAAATCCAAAACCTCATTTGAACCGCTTTCAAATCTCAGGTGTTGTTTTGGAATTTTCAGTATAGTAATTTCAGATTAAAATACACATTCTTCCCAGCAATTTCTCAAAAAATCTATTGAATATCCAGCAGAATTAAACTTGTACTTTTGAACTGTAATTATCATGTTGTTGTTTTTTTAAATAAATTATGTAACTTCACACATTAATTTTATTCTAAAGTAGATGAGTTTCAAAAATATTAAAAATCTTTACCTTTCAATTTGCTTTTGTGTTTTTGCTGCTGCTCTTTATGTTCTTCAGTTTAGACTTAAACAATTCTGTCTACCTTCAATTCAATTCAAGCCTTAATAGTTCTTTCTTCATGTTCTTCAGGTGTGTTTGGGGCAGTGTCAGTGATGGAGGGAGATTCTGTCACGCTAAACACTGATCTTACTGAAATACGTAATGACGACATAACATGGACATTTGGAGCTGAAAACTCTCTCATAGCTAAAATTAAAAAAAAGAAACAAATCTTCTCCACATCTGATGTTCCTGATGGGAGATTCAGAGACAGACTGAAGCTGGACAATCAAACTGGATCTCTGACCATCACAAACATCACAACTGAACATGCTGGAGATTATAAACTACAGATGCTTGCAACTAAACTGTCAACAAAAACGTTCAATGTTTCTGTCTATGGTAGATCACCAATCCTGCCCTCTACATTCCTTTTTTATGAACTATTTACATATTGAAATGTTTAATCATTGATATTTTGAGATCACAGACACTAATCATCAACACACTAAACACTCACTCAACACACGGAACCGAAAATAAGATTGTTGATTAGATTTATCCAGATTTCTCTTCTCATGTTTTAAAGCTCGTCTGCCTGTTCCTGTCATCAGCAGAGACTCTTCACAATGTTCTTCATCTTCATCATCATCATCATCATCATCATCAAATTGTTCACTGGTGTGTTCAGTGTTAAATGTGAGTCATGTGACTCTCTCCTGGTACAAAGGAAACAGTTTATTGTCCAGCATCAGTGTGTCTGATCTCAGCATCAGTCTCTCTCTACCTCTGGAGGTGGAATATCAGGATAAAAACACCTACAGCTGTGTGCTCAACAATCCCATCAGCAACCAGACCAGACATCCCAACATCACTCAACTCTGCCACACATGTGAAGGTACGGCAGCACGGCTGATATATGTGATATTCACTGACCTGATCTCTGTCTTCTATTGTAGATCAGACTGATGCAGTCACTTCTTTCTTTATCATTACAGTCTCAGTCTCTCTGATATTGTTGATCTCTGCTGCTGCTAGTGCTGGATCTGTTGCTGCAGTTGGGACCTTCTGGATCTGCTGGAAATGTAGAGAAACTGATCAAGAAGGCAAGAGTTACAGCTTTTAAAAAGTGTTATAACAAATAATTATTAATATTACAATGATAGTAGACTTGAAAACATTAATTAATTGATTAATTAATTGCCCATAATATTATAATTTAATATAATTAATGTAACGCCATTTAGTACCTAAATAATGTTGGTTATTCGGTGGTCATCGATGTGAACAGCTCTTTACTTGTCTCACATGCACAAAAACTGATTATGTATTTGCTATTGTGTGTATGTGAAAAAGTAATGTCATATTAAATTTGTTAATGTGTTTTTGGTAACGCTTTACAATAAGGTTTCATTAGTTAACATTAGTTACTAACATGAACTAACCATGAGCAGTACATTTGTTACTGTATTAGTTCATCTTTTTGGTAACGTTAGTTAATAAAAATATAGCTGTTCATTGTTTGTTCATGTTAGTTCACAGTGCATTAACAAATGTTAACACGATTTTAATAAAGTATTAATAAATGTTGAAATTAACATTAACAAAGATAAATAAATGCTTTATAAGTGCAGTTCATTATTAGTTCATGCTAACTAATGTAGTTAACTAATGTTAACTAATGAACCTTATTGTAAAGTGTTACCGTGGTTTTTTTATTTTATTTCAGCATTAAATATATTTCAATGTGTGAATCAACGCTTGAACTTAATAACACGTGTTGTAAAACAGTTTTAGTTTTGTAGTTTTAATCTTTTCCTGTTGTTCGAGCAGTTCAGATTCGTGAAGATGAGAAAACTTCTGCTGTTCTGTTTCTTCATCCGTCGTTCTATCAAAGAAACACACACACATGGGTAAGATCATTTATCATTCGTTTCTGTTGCGTGTGTGTTTGTATCATATCAGTGAGTCAGATGGAGATCAGTGTGTGATTGTAGTTTTGTCTGTACAATAAGGGCTTGACATTACCTTTTTTGCTCACTAGCCACTGTGCCTAGTGGTTTTCCAAAGTTACTAGCCACTCAGCATTTTCACTGGCCACAATTTTGTTGTTGTCTATATGTAAATGACCACTGTATACCCAAATCTACAAATCTATCAAGTCTACATGAAATGTATAACATGACAGGTCATCAAAAAGCTCCTTAATCTAGACAGAAAAACACAATTGCTTGTTTTAGGTGTAAATATAATTTATATAATTTATTTTCAAGTAATATTCTCATCAGTGTTCTATCAGCTATGACACTTAAATCCAGCATATGTTGTGTATGCCATAGTGAAATACATACCCATATTTTCATGTGATTTGTCAGTTTATTTTATTAAATATCAAAAATTTAACAGGTATGCACAATAGGATACTGACACCTAGATGAACACTTTACGGTTGGTTCTCTTCAAATGCTATTGAAATTAGAAATGTGTATACCAATTTCGTATGTAACCTTGGAGACGATCCCTAAATTTGCGAATATCGAAAGTCCAACGTCAAGCCAACTTTATGCCAGTCACATTAGATGCGCACATTAGATTCCACGGTCTCCCAGCTACTCTCAGGTATGTGAAGGCGTTATGGTATTTCATTCCCATAGCGCCGGTTCCCAGTGTCGAGTGAACCTATGAAAGGGAACATCTCAGTTACGTATGTAACCTTGGTTCCCTGAGTAGGGAATGAGACACTGCAGGCGTTTCTCAATGTCAAGGAAGGATCCTCAGAAGCCAGAATTCTGAGGATGCCACGTCATCGACAGCCATCGAAGGACTGTTCCAATGTCAAGGATCCTCGGAATTTCAACCAAGGTCTGAGTCCTTCGTTCGAAAAATATGCCATATACAGGAAAGAATGCTTACGAGTAGACTTCGTGCACTTAGCGTTCTCAAATCGCCCACAATCCTATGCGCGCAGCTTTGCTATCTTATTCAAAAAATACAAAATATCGGAGTCGGAGCGTTAACGGGGCAATATGCTTTCAAGTGTAAGTATTTACGTTACCAAACATTTGTTATAACCATAGTAAATATAAGTAAAGTTTAACTTTTAAATGCCAGTACAAATTACTACCGTACTGATATTATACAAATTACGTTATTGATGGCTAACGGACCTTTTCACTGACGTAATGAGGCTGACGTGCACTTGCTAGCCTGTTCCATTTACTTGTTCTCCGAATGCTAAAGAGGAGCCTCGCCTAGCCTCTGAAGGAAGTGACTTGGAAGGACTAGTCCTACAGAGGAAGGATCCTTGACATTGAGAAACACCTTGCGATTCCGGCCATTCCCCTATCTTCGAGTAGGCTAGTAGTCGTCTTTAAAATCTGACGATATGATGCCTAGTGCTCAAAATGGCACACTAAACCCTCACCGTTCGCGAATTTGGGGGCTCAGCTGAAGTGCGCATCGACGGCGCATAACGGCCGCAAAGTGGGCGCTCACGAGCACCCTTCTTTAAGCTTAAATGACGAATGGGACACTCTACCGTCTTGTGGTTGTGGACTTAACAGACAAGCGCACACAGTGGCCATTGTAAGTCCACAAAAGTGCACATGAAGTGTGTCATTTGGTACAGGGCCAGTATGTACTTTCGGTCTTGTAGACTTATAATGGCTACCGAGTGTCCGTTAAAGGCCCCCTGAAATCAAAATGGACGTTTTTTTTAGCTTGTAGTATGACTATGTTAGCCTTAAGGTTAAGAATAAGCTGGTGTGTTCCAAAACAATGACAAAATTCACATTTAGGAGATATAAGCATTCAAAGCGTACAGTTTGTTTGTCTGTTAATCATCACGTCACCTCAGCTCTACCCACATCCCGCCTCCCGCCCATTTTCAGTTATCCGGGAGTGACGCACGATGACGCGCTACCAAGATGGCAACGGCTGACTTTACACTTCAAAACTGCTCTTCAGAATCCTATGGGTGACGTCACGGACACTACATCCATATTTTTTTACAGTCTATGGTCTAGACTAGAGACAAGAACGCAGATCGGATCATGTGCGCGAGTCGACGCAGACAACAAAACATATCAGACCCATTTCAATTCTGCACAGAATGCTGTATTTCAAGGCAATATGGAGGAGATTATGATGATAAACGGTTAGAGATTAGGAGAAAACTGTGGTTTTACCAAACAGAAAGGCTCAAGTCAAACTGTGGTATCAACGAAACGCTATTGGCTGTTTTAAAAAATGGCAGAATGTTTCAGGGCCAAAATTACATCAACACATTGAATAATGCTGCGCGTTTCAAGGCATTTCAATGGGCCTTTAAGTCCCCGAGACCGTAGGGTGTCCCATTTGCCATTTTAGGTCTCAGAAGGGTGCTCGCAAGCGCCCCCCTTTGCGGTCGATATGCGCACTTCTTCCGAGCCCGCACTGGTGCGGGTTCCGCAGCGGCCTTCTTCCCGACAGTCACAGCGGCATTACGTCATGAAAGTGCAGACTCGTAGGAAGACCGCAAGGGTTTAGGGTGTCATTTGGGACAGGGCCAAACATGATCAACGAAAAACGAAGCCTCTCTTTCTTTCCAGTCACGTGAATGCTTCACTTTGGCTCTATGGGTTTATGGTAGTCCTTTTACTAAAATATTTTATAAACTCGGAGTCGTATCCTATATCAGGCTACATTATCATATATTCTGCCATAAACAGTATAAAAAGCATAAAATAATTTACTTGCCCCAAACAACTCTATTATTTTGTTACATTTAATTAATTGCACTTTAATATACCTATGTGAATTATATTATCATAAAACTAAACACATTTTGGGCCAGATTTACTTAACAGGACAAATTAGCGTGAAAGCGCAATACCATAAAAGCACTGATGGGAGTGGACAGTTCTGCGTGTGATTTTCTGACGACGCTCAAATTAAAGAACACATACCGGATCATTTCCATAATGACCAACACAATCTACCAAGAGCAGAGTATATTAGGCTACTGTCTAGTATAAGACATGCTTTTTTGGGGTGGTAAATAATGGAGCAAATACCAGTTAATTGTCAAGCGCAAAACTTTGCATAGCCTATCACCTTGCGTGAATCATTTAAATACTCTCCTCCCATAAATTGTGCGTCTGAAAGGGAAACTCCTACAAATGCATATGCAATAAGGTCAGCCACAATAACCCTGTCCACGCCTTTTCAGCGCCAAAGGAGGATTAGCAGGCTGTTGGTAAATCTGGCCCTTAACGTTGTCACTTGTCAGGCTTTTTTGGCTGCTAAAAATTCTACCTGCCACAAGATGGCACTGTTTTCACTGTCACAATCTTGATGCTTACAATCTTTTCCAGAAAAAATAGAGAAAGGGTTTAAGAGGCTTCGTTTTCCATCCCTGCTCAATAGTTTTAGGCATTTTTGCAAATGTTTCGATCAAGTTTAGCTGTTTTATAGAGTGTTTACTCATTTTGAGCCTGATTTTTTTTCTTGGATGCCCTGGAGATGAGCAGATAAACATCAAATTTCCCTTTTTGGGTGAACTATCCCTTTAAGTTAAATCCGGGGTTTTACAACATTGAGTAGCATGTTGCATACTGGCATTACGTAGTAGTCTTATAGTTTGATAATTAAATACCATTAAATTCAAACAGATCTAAAGCCTTAAAACCTTGTATGTGGTTCAGTCACTTCATGTTTTTAGAGATTAAAAGCTTTAAGAAGAATCTCTAGTTTTCATTCTTGCTGCTACTTTTACGCTACTTTTACTTTTTTAATACTCAAGTACAATTTTAATGTGGTACTTTTTTACTTTTACACAAGTATGATTCTGGCCAGATACTTTTACTTTTAATTGAGTAAAAATTTCATTCAGTACTCGTACTTTCACTTGAGTAACATTTTTGAGTACTTTTTACACCTCTGGCTACACACACAATTTGACTTTACAACACATAAACGCACACCTTTAGGCTATTTGTTCTTGTCCTTTCTTGCCTTCTCAATATACAATGAGTGTATAGAATAATAATCAATTTAAACATTTTGTAAAAAATGTAATAAAAACTGCATTAATTTGCACCCACTCATAGTACGCATGAGTAAATGTACGTTTTTTACCAACATTTTCTACTTCTGATGTCATTCCTAGCGAGAAATTACTAATGTAGTAATTAAATATTTGTTTACTGCTCACCAAAGCTCGTTCTATTTTGCTGTACATCAAACGGTTACACTGCTTAAAGGTCCCATGGCATGGCATTTTTCTATTATTTTATAGTGTTTTCTGAGGTGTACTTATATTATTAGTATGATTATTACATCATAAAATGTCATAATTTAGAAATAAAAGGCATTTTTTCTATAATGCTGTTTGCCCTGTGGCTGAAGGCCCTGTTACAAGAGGCGTGTCTGCTGTGAGACTTCAGTAAAAACGCCCACTGTTGTGATTGGCTGACATCTTTGCATTTTAAATGAGCGGACGGGGCGTGGTTTAACGAGGCACGAGCAGGCACGAGTCTGCCAGAGAGACGGATGGACCTGTGTTCACTTCTCATCAGTTCTCTCAGCATGTCTCAGTTCAGGGTGAACTGTTGTAGTTACTAGAAAATACTTCAGGTTATTAGTTTATTTCTAGTCGGAGGGGCTGTCACTCATGTCAGAAAGTTAGTAACTTTAGTAAATTATGGATCAGCGCTGACTCGAGACGCGAACCGTTTAGAACGATTCAGTCCGATTTGGTGAACTGGTTCGGGTCACTAAAAAGAACCGATTCAAAAGAATGATTCGTTCGCGAACCGGACATCACGGAGACGAAGCGATTGCTAACAAAGTTATTTATAGTAACTACTGAGTTATGAGAGCGCTGTCAGTCAGCGCGAGTTTATTGTGTTTGTATCTGAGAGTTCTGAATAAACACGAGTCCCAGTCACACCGAGTCCTCTTCATCATTATTCTACCAACTTTGTAACACATGCAATGTACCATTACAGCGAGATGAACGAGTTAGTAAGTGTTGAGTATAGCATTATTTCTATGTAGCATTATTTCTAAATGAATAGCGTCATTGACGCGCATTGAGTACACAGCGCAAACAAAGACACAACAGCTGTAATCGAATGTAATCCAGTTTATTGTGGGGAAAGCTGGCTAGCCTAGCCGGATACCCTCACGCTTACCCCCCTTCTGCTTAATCTCACGCCGCGTTTGGTGCCTCCGCTGTGGGCCAGATGCAGTACTGGGGGTCGGGGATGTTGGAGGCCGAGCTTCGGCGTGTGTGAAGTTTATCTCTAAAGATGCGACTGCTGATGTTAAACAGAAAAGACTGTATGCACATTTTAGAACAGATAGACGCGACAAGGACGTACAAAAACACTGACTCACAAGATAGAAAACACGAAAACACTGTTCTGTCGGGAGAGAGAGAAGCCGCTGCGTGTCCACAAATAATAAATAATAAGCTACACATAAGATATCAATGATCACAGATCAGAAGGAACTGAAGAAAGACTTCTGTTTTCATTTGTACATCCAAACACTGAGAAACTGCCAGCATTCACTCGTTCACAACCCATGATCTCTCGAGCGTTTGCATGGGCGTGCCAGATTCTCTGGGCGGAGGAAAGGGAGGTAACCGTTCCTGCTTGGACGTCAAACCAGGAGACTTCAGGATTGGCTCGTCTGGCCTGTCATTTTCTCAAAGGCAGAGAAAGACAGCCAGAACTCGGTTTACACCGATCAACATTTCTATCCACTTGGGGACAATATTCAGGCTAGGGGAACTCATATTAATGTTGAAATACCTCATAAAATGAAAATTTCATGCCATGGGACCTTTAAGAAGTCTGTCCAAAATTAGTTTTGTGAGGTGCCTTCATGCACAAACGCTCCCTTACAAGCCATTGTTTGAGAAGGCAGCGAGGCAACGAGTCGGCTGCCTAGGTTTTTGGACGCAGCCATAATCTCAGCAGAATCACATGTGATTGGTTATAATGCGTGATTATAACAGATGACTTTTGAGAAGATTACGATAAAATTCAACCCGCCAGAGTGGATAGTGGGACACACCACAGCTGACATTAACCAGCAATTGGAGGGTTGGTGGGTGTTAAAGGGTTAGTTCACCCAAAAATGAAAATTCTGTCATTAATTACTCACCCTCATGTCGTTCGACACCCGTAAGACCTCCGTTCATCTTCGGAACACAAATAAAGATATTTTTGTTGAAAGCTGATGGCTGAGAAAGGCTTCAGATAGGCCTCCATTGGCATTCAGTACATTTACACTCCCAAGACCCATAAAAGGCACTAAAAAGTAAAACGTTGTTACAAAGTCCATCTCACCACAGTGGCTCTACAATAATTTTACGATGCGACGGCAATAGTTTTTGTGCGCAAAAACGCCAGCGCTACGTCATATTCTCGCGCATGCGTCGTGGAGGCACACACGGAAGACAAGAAGAGGTTGAATAAAGTCGTTATTTTGATTTATTTTGGTTGCGCACAAAAACTATTGTCATCGCTTCGTAAAATTATTGTAGAGCCACTGTGGTGAGATGGACTTTGTAATGACGTTTTTAGTACCTTTTATGGGTCTTGTGAGTGTAAATGTACTGAATGCCAATGGAGGCCTTTCTCAGCCATCAGCTTTCAACAAAAATATCTTCATTTGTGTTCCGAATATGAACGGAGGTCTTACGGGTGTCGAACGACATGAGGGTGAGTAATTAATGACAGAATTTTCATTTTTGGGTGAACTAACCCTTTAATGTCAAGCCATAGTAACTGAAGAGAGTAACTGATACTTTCCTATTCAGTTTGCGTTATGGCTATAATTTAACAGTTAAGCCTGTGCTTTTTTCATTTAAAATATTTTATATTATATCTTGTGCATTTCTTTACAGAGTCACGTGGAGTATGTGTCTGTCACAAGCGGCAACCTCCCGCAGTTTCTCTTTAAGCCAATAGACATAGCCAACAGGATCCAGAAGAGAGCAGAATCTCATTGAGCCCCATGTTAAAATGGCCAACTTAACAGCAGAAGAAAAAAAAAAACATGTTTACAGTCTGGTACAAATTGTGGTTTTGGTCTATACGGCTAATTTTGCCCTTCATGTCAACTGTGAGGGAGTGAATTTTTTAGAACTTATTCATTTACATCATATAAAGCCTTAAACTTCTGCATAATTAAGGGCGTGGCCACTTTGAGTGACAGGTGGATAGCTATTTATCTGCTGTCTGTTAGTCATTGCGTAACTTCTGCTCCAGCCATGTCCCGCCGCTTTGCCCATTTTCTATTATCCGGGATGACACACTGCCAAGATGGCGACGGCCAGCTCGTCCCTACTTTACGCTTCAAAACTGCTCATCAGAATCCTATGGGTGACGTCACGGACACATTATGTCTATTTTTTTTTACAGTCTATGGTCTGTCAGCATGAGAAGATGATTCAATATTTAAATATAAAAGTACAAGATCCAGCTGTATCATCACTTGTTTTGGATTTTGATATTGATATTGCTATTTTGCCTGTTTCAAAAAAGTTATTTTGCTTGCCTTTGAGTTTAATGCCATATGTTGTGCAAACGGCAACTCAGAATGATGTTGCAGTTTGGGTTTAATGGAAACAAAATGTGATGAGTAGAAAACTGAGAAAGTTGTAGTTCATGAACTGTTTTTAACCAAACACAAAAGATTAACAAGAAGACACATAGGGGTGAAGAGAGCTTGCTGCAACCTCAAGCAGAGGTGATCCAGATGAACATTTCAGTGAAGAAGAGGAAGAGTGATAGAAGACAACAGCATAAGCGACAGAGGAAGGACACCTGGCTTAGTAAGCAAGAGATACAGAGACTGATACGCTTACAACAGGAAGATTGATTATACAGGGCATTGATCAATTGGTGACTAATATGGAAGTGGAATTTCCCAAAAAAGTAGTATAAAAAGTCTGAGTAAAGACCTCCTCATGCAGATGCTGCCTGCATTAAGTGTAAAAAGGAAACCTGATACCCTAACGAGGGGCACTTAAAGGAACATGCCGACTTTTTGGGGCTTATTCACCGTATCCCCCATGGTTAGATAAGTCCATACATACCATTCTCATATCCGTGCGTGCCATAACTCTGTCTGACGCACCCACCGCTAGCCTAGCTTAGCACAAAGACTGGAGGTCGATCTTAGTACACGATGTAACTATACACATCACAACAAGTAAATAGGAAAATGTTGGCGTTATTTTGTCACTAATTGAGCAGTAGGCTAGCTGGAGCCATTTACTTCCAGTCTTTGTGCTAAGCTAGGCTAGCGGTGTGTGCGTCAGACAGAGTTATGGCACGCACGGAGATGAGAATGGTATATATGGACTCATCTAACTCTGGGGGATACGGTGAATAAGCTAAAGTCCCAAAAAGTCGGCGTGTTGCTTTAACAGCACCTCCAACATTGCTGGATAAAGGCTAGATTATAGAGTTTTTTTAGCTTAAGCTGATTTAAGTTTTATTCTATTTTATTTTGCTTTACCTGCTTTGTATTGTAACCAATAAAATAAGTATTTTTATTGTTACTATTGAATTGTCGTCTGTGAGACTTATAACTACAAACTGAGCCACAAAAAAGAAAAACCACAAGGTAGTCTTCTACGTCATTCCTGAAGGACGTCAAACTGCGGGTTGATGAGTACTTTATTGATTAGGCTAGATTTGACTAACCTTACCCTTGGGGTTTGATAAGAATCACCACAAGTAGCAACAATTATGGCAAAAAAAAATTATATTTTAGACTTTTCCTCTAGTTTTCCTTTGAGAATAACCAGCAAACCCCAGTGGACGTGCATCAGGGTCATTCTGACGGGTTTGAAGCGTGATATTCAGAGATTGATTAATGCCCTCTAAAAACTTCAACAGACTCTACATTGTAACATGAGGTTTTTTTTTTTAACAAATTATGTTCATTTTATGGCCCACTGGAGCATTTTCATGTTTGACTCCTAATTCGTACCGTGTGCAAAATACTCAAAAGAAGAAAAATGATCTGAAATCAAACTGGAATATTACTGTGAAATATGAAAAGATCCTGTCTTTGTCAATGTCTGAGAGTCATTTTATGATTGGCATCATGCAGATGTTCAGTGGTTGAAGTTTTGGGAAAATTTTCAAAACCTTTTTCTCACTGGCAGTTAAAAAGTCATACAGGTCAAAGGTCACCCTTCTGCCGGCTATGACTATACAAATAACTAAACAAAAATATAATAATATTAATGAAAATAGTAATACCAGTATCAACCAAGAGAACAAAAAGGCAAAAGAAAAATACAAAAATGCTGAATACTAAATGTGAAAGTCAAATTTTAAATAAATATTCAAATGGTGATACCTCCATTAACCAAGAAAAAATACACAGACTCAAAAGTAGCAAAATGCTGAGCCACCGGACTTAACCAAAGGGCACCTTATTTAGAAAATGTGAAGGAGGGGTTACATCTGCTCGAACCCCTTATTTTAGACATTCGGTCTCTACCTTATACTAATGAATAGAATTAGAGAATTGTTCATGGCGGGGAGGCGACATTAATCATTTACTTTTAAAACATGAAACCTTTTGGATTTACACACTAGATACCATTTTTACCAAATCATGTGTGAAAAATGTCAAAAAATACGTGTCCAATTACATACAGTGTTTCTAATTCCAACATTCCAATTAGATTTTGTCTTAATTGCAATCAATAAAACTGGTTTATTGGCATATTGGGTAAGTGTGATAACTGCATTAAAATAAAAATGCAATATTAAAAAACAACAACACCTGGGGGTAAGGACAGGCGAGGCAAGAGAAAAGGAGATGGAAGGATGAGGAGAGATAGAGAGGAGAGAGGAAAATAAAAAACAAAACGGTTCCCAAAATGCACTGCCGCTCGGTCCTCAACCAGCCGGGAGAACTTCTTCACGATGCCTGGCGGTGGCACTGGACGCCCCATGTGGACGGCCCTTTTCCCACCCCCCGTCCCCTAAGAGGCCAGCGACGGCTCCTCATTGGCATCGAGGCCCTGTTCCCACGGCACCTGCTCCTCTACATGCTGGCGGCTGGATGCAGGCTTGGACGTTGGCCAACTCCTCTGACCTGATGGCAGCCGTCCCTCCATGCTATGGCAGATGTAGGCCAGTATTTGTCGCCTAGATGAGCCCTCCAGCTCCACCACCTTGAGATCAGATTCCGCTCTGATCCAACTTGATGACACAGCGACTTCCCCACAGCAGTGAGGGCTCTATGACAGCGTATTCCTCCTTCCTTCTGGGTTTTTGGCACCAATGTAGTAAGGTTTAATAGTTCAAGGAAGAAGGAGGCGGAAACCAGTGAATGTTCAACGTAACTAATTCCCAAAGTAAACAAACAACAAAATGAAAGTAAAGAGGCCGCCCCTTACGGACGACTGCCACATATAAAACACAACACAAATGTCCCAGGCCTAGTCCTCTCTCATCCTTCACTGTTGTTGCTCTTCTTGTCCTTTTATCCTCCTGGAGCACCTCCATGAGAAACTCAAGGTCGGTGTGGTGCTCCATTCCCATGGCTCTCAGCCTCACCCTGCTTGCCACAGTGCCTCAAGCAAAACTCTTAGACGTCTTTTAAAGAATATATGCCATGAATTTCATATACTTTTGAAAATCGAGCGTTTATTTGATCCTCCTTGATATACTCACATTGTCACAGTTGTAAACATGACGACTTTTTTCTTCTATAAGGGTGTTTGGTAACATGACGGCTTTGTTTTCGGTTAGACCAGTAAAGAACGTGTCACACACGAGAAATAATCTAAAATCTGTTTTTTTTTTCTTTAGAGGTGCTACTTTCTGCCATAATTTGTTGTCTTTCTGTCACCGCATCTACTTCTATGTACCAGATCTTCGTAATCTTTTGGAGGTTTCTGCCTACTTGCGGATGCTGTAGCCCCTCCCACTTGGAGCACAAGCCCCTCCCACTGAGATGTTTCCAGGCAGAAGCGATACCTACTTGTCTTTGGTAACAATAGTTCCTCATCTTTGTTCAATCCTTCAATGTAGATCAAAGAGTCTGAGCTGTGCATAGAAACAGGAAGAGGCCCCTCACCACATGTCTAAATACCCATCGTCTCTCACAAACAAGTTTGTCTACCAACAGATCAAATTACAAAACGACCGCAGAGGTTTCAGGTATGACTCAAAAGCTGAACTTCAGTCAAACTGGTAATGTGAGATGGCAGATAGTTTTTAACTTTTTTGTTTTTTCCACACAACTAAATAAACTGAATCTATACAACCATTTTTAAATCACTAAGGGTTATTCTCAAACTCACACAATATTCTTCTACTTTTACCTATTGAACACAACTATATCTTTCAACAAATTTAGTCAATAGCAAAAAAATTAAGAATGTCATTATCAGTTCATATGGGCATTTATATATATATATATAGAAATAGAGATATAGGTATAGAGGCATAGACCTATGTTCAAAACTCGCTCAGAGCATGTGTGTGAAAGTAGGAGTGTCAAAAGATTCACACACCAAGCACCATTTCGCAAGACAGTCTTATCAGATCAGACGTTTCGATGAAGAACTAAACAACATTTTTACGATGTTTTTTTTATTCTGTTTGTGTTGCTGGAGTCTGATGGGTAAGTTAAAAAAACATTTGTATGTTTTAATTTCAGAGTAATAAAGCTGCTGCTACAGTTCAGATTTTAAAAACTTAAACTTTATTTTCTACTTTTATATGTACCAGATCAATATCATGAGATTTACTTTGAATTCAGGTCTCTGTGTTTAATTGGAATTTTAAATGGGAATTTCCAGGCTTTCTATTGTAGCTATGAACGCCTCTCGAATTGAACTGCATTGAGGTCTCAGGTGTGTTTTTTGTGATCTTCAGTATCGTAATTTCGAAAGATTACAAATGCACATTCTTCCCAGCAATTTCTCAAAAATATCCAACAGAATTAAACTTGTACTTTCAAACTGTTTTTATCATGTTTTTTTTTATTTTTTTATACATTATGTAAATTCACACATTACATTGATATTTACTCTATAGTAGATGAGTTTAAAAAGTCCTAAAGATCAAATTTTGACCTTTCAATCTGCTTTTGTGTCTTTGCTGCTGCTCTGGATGTTCTTCAGTTCATACTTAAACAATTCATCTACATCTGATATCAAGCTTTGTAAACCAACAGGATCCTTAATCGGTCTCTCTTCATGTTCTTCAGGTGTGTTTGGGGCCGAAACAAATGAAATACAGTCAGTGTCAGTGATGGAGGGAGATTCTGTCACTCTAAACTCTGATCTTACTGAAATACGTAATGACGACATGACATGGACATTTGGAGCTGAAAAGGCTATCATAGCTAAAATTAAAAAAAAGAAGCAAATCTTCTCCACATCTGATGTTCCTGATGGGAGATTCAGAGACAGACTGAAGCTGGACAATCAAACTGGATCTCTGACCATCCCAAACATCACAACTGAACATGCTGGAGTTTATGAACTACAGATGCTTGCAGCTAAACTGTCAAGAAAAATGTTCAGTGTTTCTGTCTATAGTGAGTAGAGATCACCAATCCTGGCCTCTATATTCCTTCTTTTTTTTTTTACTATTTACATATTGCAATGTTTAATCATTTATATTTTGAGATCACAGACACTCATCATCAACACACTAAACACTCACTCAACACACTGAACCGAAAATAAGATTGTTGATTAGATTTATCCAGATTTCACTCTATTCTCTCATGTGTTCCAGCTCCTCTTCCTAATCCTGTCATCAGCAGAAACTCTTCACAATGTTCTTCATCTTCATCATCATCATCAAATTGTTCACTGGTGTGTTCAGTGTTGAATGTGGGTCATGTGACTCTCTCCTGGTACAAAGGAAACAGTTTATTGTCCAGCATCAGTGTGTCTGATCTCAGCATCAGTCTCTCTCTACCTCTGGAGGTGGAATATCAGGATAAAAACACCTACAGCTGTGTGCTCAACAATCCCATCAGCAACCAGACCAGACATCCCGACATCACTCAACTCTGTCACACATGTGCAGGTACAGCAGCACGACTGATATATGTGATTCACTCATTCACTTACATGAATGTCTCTCTTTATCATCACAACAACCTCTCCTTCAGGTCCTCCAGTCTCTCAGATAGTGCTGATCTCTGTTGCTGCTGCTGGATCTCTGTTGATTGTTGTTGCAGTCGGGATCTTCTGCATCTGCAAAAACCAAAGAAAAAAGGATCAAGAAGGCAAGTGTTACCTACAGCTTGTAAACTAAATATTTTAATCAGTTGATAACCCTAATTATCATTCAATCACACTTCCCCCGGTTTCACAGTCAAGGCTTAAACTAGTCCAGACTAAAATGCATTATTGAGCTTGTTTTAACTGTTTAAATATGTCTTAAAATATGTCAGTGCCATTGTTATGTCTCAAGATTCACACCAGTAATGTTTGTAGTGAACGTTTACAAAAGCTACCTAAATGTCCTAATTGAACGAAGGCCGAATCCTAGCTTAATCTAAGGCCTATCTGTGAAACCAGGCCTTATTCTCATAATTTTAGTAGTTAATGCCCTCTAGTTTCTTTTTAATGGAAGAAACCGAAACAATGTGTGCAGTATCGGTATATATTTGCACATAATGTCACTGGACCACATTCTTTACTTGTCTCAAACATAAACTGCATTAAAACACACTGTAAAATGCTTATCTACATTATTTCAATTATAAAACAGCTTTCTCCAGTTTATGAACACAATCTTACTTAAAGATGTGTAAAGATGACAATGTTTCATTTGTTGAGTTTCAAAAAAATGATGTGTTAAGAATATTGTTCTAAATATAATTACTACATACTCTGCTATAATGTCAAATCCATAAATGATATTAAATCTATCATTGTTATTATTTGAACAGATAAGCCTTGTGATGGTGAAATAACGTATACTGAGATCTACAGAGGAAATGCACACAGACCGGTAAGATGCATTCAGTCCCTGTATTATTTTAGCAGCGAGTGAGATTTTGGTGTGCGCTTGGGTTTTTGTCTGTATAATGATCTATCACACACATTACACACAACAGAATCATGTCAGATATTATAAAAGCCATAACATTATAACAGCAGACACCTCAAAGGGACACCTCTATACTTTATCTACCCCTTAAAGGCCCACTGCAGGTCCTTGAAACGCACAGCATTATTCAATGTGTTGACGTTATTTCCCCTGAAACTGCACCCCCCCCCCTTTTTAAAACAGCCAATAGCGTTTTGTTTCAGCCACAGCTTCAGCGTCTATTTATAGTGTAGGGGGCGGGACGCTTCAGATTCTAGAGAGCATTTGATTGGACAGAAGATGTGATGAGAAGATGAAGTCTGTGATGATGTCTTCAAAATCTATGATTCATTTTAACGGAAGTGAGAGACTGAAGTTTTGAATGCTTATATTTCCTAAACGCAAATTTTGTCATTGTTTTGAAACACACCAGCTTATTCATAACCTTAGGCCTTTAAGGGTACATAGGCTGTCCATCCAAGCATTATATTTCCGTGGCTAGCGTTTTTTTCCAATTGTTTTCAATGTGAGCATCGCGTTTTTACCAGTTGTTGAGAGCTGTTCAACTTTGAATGTTCAACTTTGGGTAAAACGCAGCTCTCACTGTTACTTTTTACCCAGCTGTCCAATCACAGTGGGGACAAATACCACACCAACAAACTGCCACATTCTGCTTGTACAATGTCAAAAAATGACAACAACAAGAATAACGGAGCAAAATGGTTTAAAACAAGAGCCAGAGCAAATACTTTACATTGTATCGACATTTTTAAACAGAAACAATACAGAAACAAACCATCTGTGAAATGAGATACTAGTAACACTTCCGCGGATATTTCGTATCATAACAAGCAACGCGTCTCAACTGGAAAAAAGCACTCAAGCATATCTTCAGCAGAGCGCTTGGCGTTTTCAGCTGACAAAAATGCTTTGGTGGACACGTGGCCTAAGAGTACATATTTTTTATCTAACTAAAGTACTAGTTCTACAGGGGTAGAGAAGGTACAAAGGTGTCCCTGTGAAGGTACTGCCCCATTGACAAACTGGTGTACCCCATAAGGCACAATTTTTGCATATTTTTCTGAAAGTGTACTTAAAATTTGATCCATCTGCACCATGCGGCACATTAGGCGCTAAGCAATCTCCAATGGGCTCGATCAGTTGCAAATGTTTCAGCTTCGTCCCAAAGTAGGTCCACGGTGCGCACGTCTTCAATGAAAGTGCGCCGCCATGTTTGTCTCAGGCATCCTTGCTTCCGCTTCCCATGGGATGGTGTCCACAACATGGCCATCTCTGTTTTATCCCGAGGTTTACTGCAGTCAGCCGGATCCAGATCAGATGGTGGACCTGCGCCCAGACATGACTAACGCATCCCTGAAGTGTCTGCAGAGACCTTGTCAATTAGACTCCCCCTGAAATTGCCTCACAGACACGGCATCCTCAATAAACCCGTCTCCGGCGTGATGACTCCGATTGTTAGAATATTACAATTTAATCATTTAATCGATACGCCATCCTCAATAAAACCGTCTCCGGCGTGATTATTCCGATCTTTCGAATATTCCGATATAATATGACCCCTTTCCTGTAAAGTTGCCAGAATAATAATCATACGCTGTTTGTTAATTGGCCAGAGGAGAACTGGCACCCCGATTGAGCCTGTTTTCTCCCAAGGTTTATTTTTCTCCATTATGCCCCTGATGGAGTTTTGGTTCCTTGCCACTGTCGCCTTTGGCTTGGCTTGCTCAGTTGGGGACACTACATTTTCAATTCAATATCCAAATGAATCTAATTAGTAAAATAAATTTACTTTATAAACTTAATTACTGATCTGCCCACATTGTCACTGTATGATAATTGAAATGAGCTGATGACATCACCGTTTTCTCTGGAGCGGCTGTACGGCCTAATCAAATTCTGTTGCATTATTCTCCTGTTTAACACTGTGAAGCTGCTTTGAAACAATCTGCATTGTAAAAAGCGCTATATAAATAAGATTGACTTGACTTGACCTTTGGTTCCGGGGATAGGCAAATAATATGGCCCGCGAAAGCGGTGCTCGACCGTCTATATATCTATTCGGGGGTGGGTAACAGTTATTTCCTCATTGCTGACATTGTCACCGTATGAGACTTGGAGTAAATACCGAAGACATTGCAAGACGTTTAGACGTATGGTGATGTTTGCCGATGATTTCCAGGTCTCACTCTTGCAGATTGCTGTGGGAATGACAATCAAATTTAGACGTCAGATTTTTGTTCCTAGGGCGATTGCATTGGATCAGCCGTATCCACCTCATAACCGCTGTGGCCTTTCCTAGTCAACACGCAATGTCTTGGCCTGATCAACTTCGTCCAGAGTCTGTAGGTCAACGTCTACTGGAATTTGTGCAGACGTAGCCTATACGAAGGATCTTGCTCTTGGACGTGTTTATCCAGAATCCGTCTTTTTCCGCTTTCCAGAGCCGCAGTTAGCTTGCAGAGTGATCGTTGAGTAGAACCGAGCAACACGATATCATCCACGAAATGTAGTCATCAACCTACAAACCTACACTGTCGAATGCTTCTGTAAAATCGATGAAATTGACCGACAGTTTCTGTTGTAGTCCAACACTTTGCTCGATAACTGTTCTTAAGACGAAGGAAGATCCACAGTGTAATATTACTTAATTTCAATACTCGTTTTTCTAGAAATGTTTACTTTTGAAAGATGAAAAATTAGCTATTTTGCATCACCATTTGATGCCCAAAATTTGGTGCCTGAAGCGAAACGAATGAGAACTCAATCTCAATCTGCTTCATATTAGCCTAGCAGTAAGAAGAAGATATATATTTTATCAAATAATATTGCATCACTGTTATTAGTAAAAAAAAAAAAAAATCAATCTTCAGTATGCCACAATTTTTTATATAATAATTTTATCAGTATTATATCTTGTTTTTTTGTGTGTGTTTTTTCCAGAAAGTTAAAGAGGAGGGTCAAGTGGTGTATGCATCTGTCGCCACGAGTGAATCCCAAATCCAGAGGAAATTCAGCATTGTTTGACCCATTGGAAAAAAAAATAGTTTGACTCTTAAAGGAATAGTTCACTCAAAAATTAAAATGATCCCATCATTGACTTGCTTTCAAGCCATCCCAGGTGTATATGACTTCTTCTTTCAGTCGAACATAATTGTGTACGCACTTACGGCTGTTGCTGGAAGCCAGTGATAGTTATAGCTTATAAAGTTTTAAATATATATATATATATATATATATATATATATATATATATATATATATATATATATATATATATATATATATATATATATATATATATATATATATATATATATATATATATATATATATATTTTTTTTTTTTTTTTTTTTTTTTTTTTTTTTTCTTACAAAAACCCATCGCTTCGCTTCAGAAGGCATTTTTTAGAGCTTCAAAAACTTGGGCACAATTCAATCCCATTACAAAGCTAGGAAGAGGTAGGATATTATTTAATATAACTCTGATAGTGTTCAGATAAAAGAAGAAAGTCATATACATTTGTGGCTTGAGGGCGAGTAAATTATGGCATAATTTTCATTTTTGGCCGAAATATCCCTTGAAGGACTTAAATACATGACCAACAACAGTATTCTGTTCTTTTAAAGGGATAGTTCACCCACAAATGAAAATTGCCATCTACTCACCATTCATGCCATTCCAAAACCATAAGACACAATAAAGCTATTTTTAATATTCTTATATTTTGTCCATCCATTGTATAGAAATGATACTGTTAAATACATGTATTGTTTAGTAGAATTCACACAAAATTGTTCATTTGCATATCCCACATGTAGCTGTCTGATCGAATTGAGCGCTTTCCTCTTTAATTGTTGTGATGTCAGAAGTCAAAAACTTCCGGTTCTGTCGCCTCCTCTTCACTTTTGTGTTGTAACTGAATGGGAGAGGTAATTATTGTAATTATTGCTTTTATGTCTATAATTTCACTTCAATTAATGTGATTGTTTTTGTAATTTTACCCTTTTGAGTAATATTTTGTCTCCTGCTAAATATGTGGAAATAGAGAGCACATGGTGACAAGTGTACATCATATTTATTTGAGCGAGAATGTTAAACACCCAAGTCAAATTGCATACGGCTTTCCACCGGAAGTAAGTTATTTTAGTCTTTAAAGTTGTAAATATGGATTTTTTTTTTACACGAACGCTCCACTTTGCTTCAGAAGGCCTTTATTAACCCCCCCGGCAGTGTTGGGGAGTAGTTAACTACATGTAGCTAAGCTACTAACTTAACTACATTTTTCAGTAGCTTGTCAGTAGCTCAGTT
This sequence comes from Gobio gobio, assembly GCF_949357685.1. Classification (NCBI taxonomy): domain Eukaryota; kingdom Metazoa; phylum Chordata; class Actinopteri; order Cypriniformes; family Gobionidae; genus Gobio; species Gobio gobio. The sequence goes on from NC_137120.1 coordinate 11,262,921, forward strand.
GCTTTTAAAACAATGTAGCTTTTCCCGTAGCAAACTACTTTTTCCAGCAAGTAGCTGTGTAGCGCAAACCAAAAGCTACATTCCGTTTTGTGTTTTGACAAGCCTGCAATGCATTGAAGCGGCACAGTGTTTTCTTCTTATTTGATCACATACCAAAATCGTGTGTATATATATATAATTTTATTTATTTATTTATTTATTTTATTTTTTTGTCTACTCCTATTTTTGTCTACTCCTGTGTATCAAAGTTGCTTACATTTTGTTCTTGCATTGATGGGACATGACAAATTTTGTAACGATTTTGCACTATGACAGTGAGTTTGAGATATAGACTAAATTTGAGTATTGTATATTTGGATAGTTTACAAAATAAAACTTTACTCTTATCATAATTGTATTGCATTGTGTTGTTTTAAACCCCAAACATTAAACTTAAAACATTCTTCATTAACGATTATTCAGTTATTTGTAAATATGCAATTTAATTGTAAAAAAAATAAAAAAATAAAATCAAAGTAGTTTCGATGTAGCTAGCTACATTTTGGTAGTAACTTGTAGTGTATCTAACTACTTTTTCAGAAGGGTAGCTTGACTGTAGTTTAACCACTTTCATGTATAAGTAGCTTGAAGCTTGTCAAACTACTGTTTCAGAGTAGCTTCCCCAACACTGCCGTGTGGAGCAGTTATATGATGGATAGATGCAATGGACTTCAAAATCTAAACAACAATCACTGCCATTATAAAGCTTGGAAGAGCCAAGACATTTTTTAATACAACTCTGATTTTATTCGTCTGAAAGAAGAATGTCATATACACCTAGGATTACTTGAGGGTGAGTAAATCCTTTTGGGTGAACTATCCCTTTAAGGTTAAAGGGTTAGTTCACCCAAAAATGAAAATTCTGTCATTAATTACTTACCCTCATGTCGTTCGACACCCGTAAGACCTCCGTTCATCTTCGGAACAGAAATTAAGATATTTTAGTTGAAATCTGATGGCTCTGAAAGGCCTCCATTGGCACAATGCACGGTTCACTCTCAAGACCCTTAAAAGGTACTAAAGACGTTGTTACAAAGTCCATCTCACTACAATGAATCAGTGAGTCTCACTGATTCTTAACGCTTCGAAGCTTCATGATGCCTTGTTTTGAAATCGTCATAACTATATAAGTCGTTATTTAGGGTTTTTTTGTGCACAAAAACTATTCTCGCCGATTCATAAAGTTATTTTAGAACCACTGTAGTGAGATGGACTTTGTAACGACGTCTTTAGTAACTTCTAAGGGTCTTGAGAGTGAACCGTGCATTGTGCCAATGGAGGCCTTTCAGAGCCATCAGATTTCAACTAAAATATCTTCATTTGTGTTCTGAAGATGAACGGAGGTCTGACGGGTGTCGAACGACATGAGGGTAAGTAATTAATGACAGAATTTTCATTTTTGGGTGAACTAACCCTTTAAGGGCGATTCATTCTAAAAGGCTGCTTGTTAGGGGCCAAGCACCGAAGGTGCGGAGGCACCTATTGTAATCGTTAGATTTCTTATTAGGGGCCAAGCACCGAAGGTGCGGAGGCACCTATTGTAATCGTTAGATTTCTTATTATTATTAGGGGCCAAGCACCGAAGGTGCGGAGGCACCTATTGTAATCGTTAGATTTCTTATTATTAGGGGCCAAGCACCGAAGGTGCGGAGGCACCTATTGTAATCGTTAGATTTCTTATTATTATTATTAGGGGCCAAGCACCGAAGGTGCGGAGGCACCTATTGTAATCGTTAGATTTCTTATTATTATTATTATTATTATTATTATTCCGCCATGGAAGTCTATGGCAGCCCATAGAACCGCTTGCGGGAAAGTTGTGAAATTTGGTACACTGATAGAGGTTATTACCAATAGTACCCACACCAATTTTGGAGTCTCTAAATCAATCTCTCTAGCGCCACCACCTGTCCAAAGTTTGACTCATGTTTTTGCTAATAACTTTTGAACCATAAGGGCTAGAAACAAAATCTTTTTTTCTTTCGATTTATTGGTTTAAGCCGATTCGATCGCACCCTATGACGTCATTTACATCATTACAATGTTCCCGCCATTTTGAATTAACCGAAACCCAACTTTTTCGAACTCCTCCTAGGCCGTTGGTCCGATTTACACGAAAATTGAACCAGATCATCTCCAGACAGTGTTGACAAAAAAACATGGAATTCAAGTTGATTCGTTAAATCGTTTTTGATTTACACGCAAACAAATTTTACGTAATGCTTGAAAAAACACACTTAAGCCAATATCTCCGCAACGCTTTATCGTATTCAAACCAAACTTGGTACAAGTCATCACAAGCATGACTTGAGGCAACATGCAGCGTTTCGGCGCAGCGCCACCTACTGGTCCGGAGATACGAAAAATGGCTATTTTTGCTTATAACTTCTGAACTATTTGTCCAAAAATCATAAAAGTGATCTCGTTAGATTCAGGACGGCATGCCGAGTCGTCTGATATCCAATTTTACCATATCGGCCATTTTGACTGTCGGCCATTTTGAATTATGTTCTAAAATGCTGTATTTTATGAACGCATGAACGGATTTTTACGAAACTCGGTATGGGTCATCAGCACGATGTTCTGAAGTAGCCTGACAAGTTTCAAAACAGCGCCACCTAGTGGATAATTTTTTTTTTCAAACGCCTATAACTTTAAGTGGGGTTGACTTATTTTCATGGGACTAACTTTTTTTGTCTCCTGAATCCTTGCCAAGTCCAACGATACCAGACTTGCCAGGTTTCAGCGTATGGTTTGTGCAGCGCGGTAATTTAGCGCTTAAAAAACATTAGCTGATATCTTCGAAACCGCTAGTCCGATCGAGACTAAACGAGCGCCAGAAAATCGGAAACATAGGTCGATAGCTATACGTCAATGCCCAAATGTCAAAATATTGATAGTAAGGGGTAGTAAAATCCAATCAAAGTCAAGTGTCAGTCATTTTTTACATGTTTTTTCATATAAATGTCTATAACTCCAAAACGAAATGAGATATTTTCACCAAAATTGACACACACATGTATGGGCTCAATCCGATGACACATAAAAAAAATTGTAGGATTGTGCCTCTTGGTGGCGCTATAATAGAACAAAACATGACATTGGCACTGTACAACTCAATGTTTTAATGTGGTGTTTTAAAGTCCCTGTAAAGGCAATTCTGAGATTTGTTTCTAAACACATTATAAATGTTAGAAATGTATTGCTGAAACACATTACAAAGACTGTGAACTATGAAGTACTGAATTCAGAAGTTAGACCGTTAAACAGTTTTTCACCGTTGCTGTGTTCAGGATTTTCTGGGCGGGGCTAAAACGGTGGCTCGATGACGCACTGAAGCCACCGAGCCTGGCTCCTCCCCTAACACGATCATAACTAGAGCACATTCGCATCAGTTCGATCGCGAGTTACTGTTAGTACTGTTAGTTACTATAGTCAACAACTTGCATAACAGCTTACAAAACAAAAACGATGAAGAGGTGGATTAATTTTGTGAACAGCAACCTTGATGGAGAGCTGAGGATCATCACCGACACCTACCTCTGCAGTGACTTTACACCGGTTCGTTTTACAAACTTTCACCGGAGACAACTGGGATTCACTGATAATCCGCTGCAGAACCGACTATCCCCCGCCCAGGCCTTCATCCTCCCGTCCCGCCGACATCTGGTGCGTCGTGATCATAGACGCTCGTGATCAGTGAGTGTTGTCTTGTGTGCTACTGCCGCTTTCCCGCGAGTGGGCGTGGTTTCGGCGCCGACAGCGGACACACCCCCAGCGTTTGAGAGCAGAGAATGCTGCTCATTTTTTCAGGTTTTTGATAAGCTATTTTATGTACTTCCCGGATTTTTTTATGATTCAAATTTGGCTGGGTGGTTAATAACACATTTATCTGTGGTGTGAGGAACTCAGAACACATGTTTAGTTTTGACTTTACAGGGACTTTAACGGTTTTGCTTCAAATGTCTTTACTCATTTTTTCAGTTGGTCTGCTGCTATCTTCCTTGTTTGCTTCTGTTGCGCTTGGCCCCGTTAATGGCTGCTTGCAGCTATATTTATTATTATTATTATTCCGCCATGGAAGTCTATGGCAGCCCATAGAACCGCTTGCGGGAAAGTTGTGAAATTTGGTACACTGATAGAGGTTATTACCAATAGTACCCACACCAATTTTGGAGTCTCTAAATCAATCTCTCTAGCGCCACCACCTGTCCAAAGTTTGACTCATGTTTTTGCTAATAACTTTTGAACCATAAGGGCTAGAAACAAAATCTTTTTTTCTTTCGATTTATTGGTTTAAGCCGATTCGATCGCACCCTATGACGTCATTTACATCATTACAATGTTCCCGCCATTTTGAATTAACCGAAACCCAACTTTTTCGAACTCCTCCTAGGCCGTTGGTCCGATTTACACGAAAATTGAACCAGATCATCTCCAGACAGTGTTGACAAAAAAACATGGAATTCAAGTTGATTCGTTAAATCGTTTTTGATTTACACGCAAACAAATTTTACGTAATGCTTGAAAAAACACACTTAAGCCAATATCTCCGCAACGCTTTATCGTATTCAAACCAAACTTGGTACAAGTCATCACAAGCATGACTTGAGGCAACATGCAGCGTTTCGGCGCAGCGCCACCTACTGGTCCGGAGATACGAAAAATGGCTATTTTTGCTTATAACTTCTGAACTATTTGTCCAAAAATCATAAAAGTGATCTCGTTAGATTCAGGACGGCATGCCGAGTCGTCTGATATCCAATTTTACCATATCGGCCATTTTGACTGTCGGCCATTTTGAATTATGTTCTAAAATGCTGTATTTTATGAACGCATGAACGGATTTTTACGAAACTCGGTATGGGTCATCAGCACGATGTTCTGAAGTAGCCTGACAAGTTTCAAAACAGCGCCACCTAGTGGATAATTTTTTTTTTCAAACGCCTATAACTTTAAGTGGGGTTGACTTATTTTCATGGGACTAACTTTTTTTGTCTCCTGAATCCTTGCCAAGTCCAACGATACCAGACTTGCCAGGTTTCAGCGTATGGTTTGTGCAGCGCGGTAATTTAGCGCTTAAAAAACATTAGCTGATATCTTCGAAACCGCTAGTCCGATCGAGACGAAACGAGCGCCAGAAAATCGGAAACATAGGTCGATAGCTATACGTCAATGCCCAAATGTCAAAATATTGATAGTAAGGGGTAGTAAAATCCAATCAAAGTCAAGTGTCAGTCATTTTTTACATGTTTTTTCATATAAATGTCTATAACTCCAAAACGAAATGAGATATTTTCACCAAAATTGACACACACATGTATGGGCTCAATCCGATGACACATAAAAAAAATTGTAGGATTGTGCCTCTTGGTGGCGCTATAATAGAACAAAACATGACATTGGCACTGTACAACTCAATGTTTTAATGTGGTGTTTTAACGTTTTTGCTTCAAATGTCTTTACTCATTTTTTCAGTTGGTCTGCTGCTATCTTCCTTGTTTGCTTCTGTTGCGCTTGGCCCCGTTAATGGCTGCTTGCAGCTATATTTCATCTTCTTCTTCTTCTTCCGCCACGAAGTCTATGGCAGCCCATAGAACCGTATGGTAAAAAGTTGTGAAATTTGGCACACTAATAGAGGACAGTCTGAAATGTCACCGTAGCAAATTTGGAGTCTCAAACTCAATCCCTCTAGCGCCACCATCAGTTCAAAATTTGACTCATGTTTATGCTAATAACTTTTGAACCATAAGGGCTAGAAACAAAATTCTTTTTGCCTCTGATTCCTTGGCTCAAGACGATTCGAATGCACCCTATGACGTCATTTTCCGTCATAAAAATTTTCCCGCCATTTTTAATTTTCCGAAAAACCTACTTTTACGAACTCGTCCTAGACGGTTCATCCGATTTGCACGAAAATTGAACCAGATCATCTTCAGACCATGCTGACAAAAAATCTTGCAAATCAAGTTGATTCGTCAAATCTTTTGCGATAAACGCGCAAACAAATTTTACGTAGCGGTTGCAAAAACACTCTTAAGGCAATATCTCCGCAACGCTTTATCGTATTCAAACCAAACTTGGTACATGTCATCACAAGCATGACTTGAGGCAACATACAGCGTTTCGGCGCAGCGCCACCTACTGGTCCGGAGATACGAAAAATTGCTATTTTTGCTTATAACTTCTGAACTGTTTGTCCAAAAATCATAAAAGTGGTCTCGTTACATTCAGGACGGCATGCCGAGTCGTCTGATATTCAATTTTACCATATCGGCCATTTTGGCTGTCGGCCATTTTGAATTTTGTCAAAAAATGCTATATTTTACAAATGCATTAGTATATTGTTACTAAACTCGGTATGTGACTTCCTTGCTATGCCCTGAAGGTACTCAAAAAGTTTTAGGGCAGTGCCACCTTGTGGTCAAAAGATATAACAAACTTGACAAAAATGCTAATAACTTTTGATTAAATTAGCCTAGTATATTGAAACTGGTCATAATAGAGTCATTGGCTCATGCCGATTCAATTGCAACCTATGATGTCATTTTCGGTCATGATAATTTCCCCGCCATTTTTATTTTTCCAAAAAACCTACTTTTACGAACTCGTCCTAGACGGTTTGTCCGATTTGCACGAAAATTGAACCAGATCATCTTCAGACCATGCTGACAAAAAATCTTGCAAATCAAGTTGATTTGTCAAATCGTTTTCGATAAACGCGCACACAAATTTTGCGTAGCGGTTGCAAAAACACTCATAAGCCTATATCTCCACAACGCTTTATCGTATTCAAACCAATCTTGGTATATGTCATCACAAGCATGACCTGAAGCAACATGCAGCGTTTCGGCGCAGCGCCACCTACTGGTCCGGAGATACAAAAAATGGCTATTTTTGCTTATAACTTTTGAACTGTTTGTCCAAAAATCATGTCTTCCGCACCATGCTTTGAAGGTACTCAAAATGTTTTGGGGCAGTGCCACCTTGTGGTCAGAGGTTATAACAAAATTTACAAACATGCTAATAACTTTTGATTAAATTAGCCTAGTTTAATGAAACTGGTCATAATACAATCATTGGCTCATGCCGAGAACAGAGATACTAATTTTTCCATATTTGGTCAAACATCCTGTCCTCAATGTTCTTATTTGATCAAAACCTACTTTTTCAAACTCATCCTAGACCGTTTGTCCAATTTCCACCAAAATCGAATCGTATCATCTTCAGACTGTGTCAACAAAAAGTTAGGGATTTTGTATCAATAGATGAAACCGTTTTTGTAAACCGCAGCGACGAAGTTGAGCCATTATGCCAAAATTACTCTTGAGGCTGTATCTCTGCAATGCTTTGACATATTGGCATCAATCTTTGCATGTGTCATTGTTCCCTTATTCTGACCACACCACATCAATTTCGTATCTGTGCCACCTATTGGTCAAAAGTGATAAACCATTAACTTACATTATCAGTGACTCAATATATGATATTTCAGCCATTTTGCCTAATCTTCTTAAACTGTATAATTGTTCATTGCTGCAGTTGGTCTAACACTCTCAGACTACAATGCATTTTCAGCCTTTTGCTTAAAATCATCTTAAAACGTGATTAATTGCTCATTGCTCCAGTTGATCTGACACTGCCAGCCATTTTGGCATGTCTTGTCTTCTTCTTTGCGCTTGGCCCCGGTATTGCTGCTTGCAGCTATATTTCATCTTCTTCTTCTTCCGCCACGAAGTCTATGGCAGCCCATAGAACCGTATGGTAAAAAGTTGTGAAATTTGGCACACTAATAGAGGACAGTCTGAAATGTCACCGTAGCAAATTTGGAGTCTCAAACTCAATCCCTCTAGCGCCACCATCAGTCCAAAATTTGACTCATGTTTATGCTAATAACTTTTGAACCATAAGGGCTAGAAACAAAATTCTTTTTTCCTCTGATCCCTTGGCTCAAGACGAATCGATTGAACCATATGACGTCATTTTCCGTCAGAATAATTTTCCCGCCATTTTGAATTTTCCGAAAAACCTACTTTTGCGAACTCGTCCTAGACGGTTCATCCGATTTGTACGAAAATTGAACCAGATTATCTTCAGACCATGCTGACAAAAAATCTTGCAAATCAAGTTGATTCGTCAAATCATTTGCGATAAACGCGCAAACAAATTTTACGTAGCGGTTGCAAAAGCACTCTTAAGGCAATATCTCCGCAACGCTTTATCGTATTCAAACCAAACTTGGTGCATGTCATCACAAGCATGACTTGAGGCAACATGCAGTGTTTCGGCGCAGCGCCACCTACTGGTCCGGAGATACAAAAAATGGCTGTTTTTGCTTATAACTTTTGAACTGTTTGTCCAAAAATCATAAAAGTGGTCTCGTTACATTCAGGACGGCATGCCGAGTCGTCTGATATTCAATTTTACCATATCAGCCATTTTGGCTGTCGGCCATTTTGAATTATGTGCTAAAATGCTATATTTTACAAATGCATTAGTGTATTGTTACTAAACTCGGTATGTGACTTCCACTCCATGCCCTGAAGGTACTCAAAAAGTTTTGGGGCAGTGCCACCTTGTGGTCAAAAGTTATAACAAACTTGACAAAAATGCTAATAACTTTTGATTTAATTAGCTTAGTATAATGAAACTGGTCATAATACATTCATTGGCTCATGCCGATTCAATTGCACCCTATGATGTCATTTTCGGTCATGATAATTTCCTCGCCATATTTAATTTTCCAAAAAACCTACTTTTGCGAACTCGTCCTAGACGGTTTGTCCGATTTGCACAGAAATTGAACCATATCATCTTCAGACTATGCTGACAAAAAATCTTGCAAATCAAGTTGATTTGTCAAATCGTTTTTGATAAACGCGCACACAAATTTTGCGTAGCAGTTGCAAAAACACTCATAAGCCTATATCTCCACAACGCTTTATCGTATTCAAACCAATCTTGGTATATGTCATCACAAGCATGACCTGAGGCAACATGCAGCGTTTCGGCGCAGCGCCACCTACTGGTCCGGAGATACAAAAAATGGCTATTTTTGCTTATAACTTTTGAACTGTTTGTCCAAAATTCATGTCTTCCGCACCATGCTTTGAAGGTACTCAAAAAGTTTTGGGGCAGTGCCACCTTGTGGTCAGAGGTTATAACAAAATTTACAAACATGCTAATAACTTTTGATTAAATTAGCCTAGTTTAATGAAACTGGTCATAATACAGTCATTGGCTCATGCCGAGAACATAGATACTAATTTTGCCATATTTGGTCAAACATCCTGTCCTCAATGTTCTTATTTGATCAAAACCTACTTTTTCAAACTCATCCTAGACTGTTTGTCCAATTTCCACCAAAATCGAATCGTATCATCTTCAGACTGTGTCAACAAAAAGTTAGGAATTTTGCATCAATAGATGAAACCGTTTTTGTAAACCGCAGTGACGAAGTTGAGCCATGATGCCAAAGTGACTCTTGAGGCTGTATCTCTGCAATGCTTTGACATATTGGCATCAAACTTTGCATGTGTCATTGTTCCCTTATTCTGACCACACCACATCCATTTCGTAACTGTGCCACCTATTGGTCAAAAGTGATAAACCATTAACTTATATTATCAGTGACTCTATATATGATATTTCAGCCATTTTGCCAAAGCTTCTTAAACTGTATAATTGTTAATTGCTGCAGTTGGTCTGACACTCTCAGACTACAATGCATTTTCAGCCTTTTGCCTAAAATCATCTTAAAACGTGATTAATTTCTCATTGCTGCAGTTGATCTGACACTGCCAGCCATTTTGGCATGTCTTGTCTTCTTCTTTGCGCTTGGCCCCGGTATTGCTGCTTGCAGCTATATTTATTATTATTATTATTCCGCCATGGAAGTCTATGGCAGCCCATAGAACCGCTTGCGGGAAAGTTGTGAAATTTGGTACACTGATAGAGGTTATTACCAATAGTACCCACACCAATTTTGGAGTCTCTAAATCAATCTCTCTAGCGCCACCACCTGTCCAAAGTTTGACTCATGTTTTTGCTAATAACTTTTGAACCATAAGGGCTAGAAACAAAATCTTTTTTTCTTTCGATTTATTGGTTTAAGCCGATTCGATCGCACCCTATGACGTCATTTACATCATTACAATGTTCCCGCCATTTTGAATTAACCGAAACCCAACTTTTTCGAACTCCTCCTAGGCCGTTGGTCCGATTTACACGAAAATTGAACCAGATCATCTCCAGACAGTGTTGACAAAAAAACATGGAATTCAAGTTGATTCGTTAAATCGTTTTTGATTTACACGCAAACAAATTTTACGTAATGCTTGAAAAAACACACTTAAGCCAATATCTCCGCAACGCTTTATCGTATTCAAACCAAACTTGGTACAAGTCATCACAAGCATGACTTGAGGCAACATGCAGCGTTTCGGCGCAGCGCCACCTACTGGTCCGGAGATACGAAAAATGGCTATTTTTGCTTATAACTTCTGAACTATTTGTCCAAAAATCATAAAAGTGATCTCGTTAGATTCAGGACGGCATGCCGAGTCGTCTGATATCCAATTTTACCATATCGGCCATTTTGACTGTCGGCCATTTTGAATTATGTTCTAAAATGCTGTATTTTATGAACGCATGAACGGATTTTTACGAAACTCGGTATGGGTCATCAGCACGATGTTCTGAAGTAGCCTGACAAGTTTCAAAACAGCGCCACCTAGTGGATAATTTTTTTTTTCAAACGCCTATAACTTTAAGTGGGGTTGACTTATTTTCATGGGACTAACTTTTTTTGTCTCCTGAATCCTTGCCAAGTCCAACGATACCAGACTTGCCAGGTTTCAGCGTATGGTTTGTGCAGCGCGGTAATTTAGCGCTTAAAAAACATTAGCTGATATCTTCGAAACCGCTAGTCCGATCGAGACGAAACGAGCGCCAGAAAATCGGAAACATAGGTCGATAGCTATACGTCAATGCCCAAATGTCAAAATATTGATAGTAAGGGGTAGTAAAATCCAATCAAAGTCAAGTGTCAGTCATTTTTTACATGTTTTTTCATATAAATGTCTATAACTCCAAAACGAAATGAGATATTTTCACCAAAATTGACACACACATGTATGGGCTCAATCCGATGACACATAAAAAAAATTGTAGGATTGTGCCTCTTGGTGGCGCTATAATAGAACAAAACATGACATTGGCACTGTACAACTCAATGTTTTAATGTGGTGTTTTAACGGTTTTGCTTCAAATGTCTTTACTCATTTTTTCAGTTGGTCTGCTGCTATCTTCCTTGTTTGCTTCTGTTGCGCTTGGCCCCGTTAATGGCTGCTTGCAGCTATATTTAGGGGCCAAGCACCGAAGGTGCGGAGGCACCTATTGTAATCGTTAGATTTCTTATTATTATTAGGGGCCAAGCACCGAAGGTGCGGAGGCACCTATTGTAATCGTTAGATTTCTTATTATTATTATTATTATTATTATTATTCCGCCATGGAAGTCTATGGCAGCCCATAGAACCGCTTGCGGGAAAGTTGTGAAATTTGGTACACTGATAGAGGTTATTACCAATAGTACCCACACCAATTTTGGAGTCTCTAAATCAATCTCTCTAGCGCCACCACCTGTCCAAAGTTTGACTCATGTTTTTGCTAATAACTTTTGAACCATAAGGGCTAGAAACAAAATCTTTTTTTCTTTCGATTTATTGGTTTAAGCCGATTCGATCGCACCCTATGACGTCATTTACATCATTACAATGTTCCCGCCATTTTGAATTAACCGAAACCCAACTTTTTCGAACTCCTCCTAGGCCGTTGGTCCGATTTACACGAAAATTGAACCAGATCATCTCCAGACAGTGTTGACAAAAAAACATGGAATTCAAGTTGATTCGTTAAATCGTTTTTGATTTACACGCAAACAAATTTTACGTAATGCTTGAAAAAACACACTTAAGCCAATATCTCCGCAACGCTTTATCGTATTCAAACCAAACTTGGTACAAGTCATCACAAGCATGACTTGAGGCAACATGCAGCGTTTCGGCGCAGCGCCACCTACTGGTCCGGAGATACGAAAAATGGCTATTTTTGCTTATAACTTCTGAACTATTTGTCCAAAAATCATAAAAGTGATCTCGTTAGATTCAGGACGGCATGCCGAGTCGTCTGATATCCAATTTTACCATATCGGCCATTTTGACTGTCGGCCATTTTGAATTATGTTCTAAAATGCTGTATTTTATGAACGCATGAACGGATTTTTACGAAACTCGGTATGGGTCATCAGCACGATGTTCTGAAGTAGCCTGACAAGTTTCAAAACAGCGCCACCTAGTGGATAATTTTTTTTTTCAAACGCCTATAACTTTAAGTGGGGTTGACTTATTTTCATGGGACTAACTTTTTTTGTCTCCTGAATCCTTGCCAAGTCCAACGATACCAGACTTGCCAGGTTTCAGCGTATGGTTTGTGCAGCGCGGTAATTTAGCGCTTAAAAAACATTAGCTGATATCTTCGAAACCGCTAGTCCGATCGAGACTAAACGAGCGCCAGAAAATCGGAAACATAGGTCGATAGCTATACGTCAATGCCCAAATGTCAAAATATTGATAGTAAGGGGTAGTAAAATCCAATCAAAGTCAAGTGTCAGTCATTTTTTACATGTTTTTTCATATAAATGTCTATAACTCCAAAACGAAATGAGATATTTTCACCAAAATTGACACACACATGTATGGGCTCAATCCGATGACACATAAAAAAAATTGTAGGATTGTGCCTCTTGGTGGCGCTATAATAGAACAAAACATGACATTGGCACTGTACAACTCAATGTTTTAATGTGGTGTTTTAAAGTCCCTGTAAAGGCAATTCTGAGATTTGTTTCTAAACACATTATAAATGTTAGAAATGTATTGCTGAAACACATTACAAAGACTGTGAACTATGAAGTACTGAATTCAGAAGTTAGACCGTTAAACAGTTTTTCACCGTTGCTGTGTTCAGGATTTTCTGGGCGGGGCTAAAACGGTGGCTCGATGACGCACTGAAGCCACCGAGCCTGGCTCCTCCCCTAACACGATCATAACTAGAGCACATTCGCATCAGTTCGATCGCGAGTTACTGTTAGTACTGTTAGTTACTATAGTCAACAACTTGCATAACAGCTTACAAAACAAAAACGATGAAGAGGTGGATTAATTTTGTGAACAGCAACCTTGATGGAGAGCTGAGGATCATCACCGACACCTACCTCTGCAGTGACTTTACACCGGTTCGTTTTACAAACTTTCACCGGAGACAACTGGGATTCACTGATAATCCGCTGCAGAACCGACTATCCCCCGCCCAGGCCTTCATCCTCCCGTCCCGCCGACATCTGGTGCGTCGTGATCATAGACGCTCGTGATCAGTGAGTGTTGTCTTGTGTGCTACTGCCGCTTTCCCGCGAGTGGGCGTGGTTTCGGCGCCGACAGCGGACACACCCCCAGCGTTTGAGAGCAGAGAATGCTGCTCATTTTTTCAGGTTTTTGATAAGCTATTTTATGTACTTCCCGGATTTTTTTATGATTCAAATTTGGCTGGGTGGTTAATAACACATTTATCTGTGGTGTGAGGAACTCAGAACACATGTTTAGTTTTGACTTTACAGGGACTTTAACGGTTTTGCTTCAAATGTCTTTACTCATTTTTTCAGTTGGTCTGCTGCTATCTTCCTTGTTTGCTTCTGTTGCGCTTGGCCCCGTTAATGGCTGCTTGCAGCTATATTTATTATTATTATTATTATTCCGCCATGGAAGTCTATGGCAGCCCATAGAACCGCTTGCGGGAAAGTTGTGAAATTTGGTACACTGATAGAGGTTATTACCAATAGTACCCACACCAATTTTGGAGTCTCTAAATCAATCTCTCTAGCGCCACCACCTGTCCAAAGTTTGACTCATGTTTTTGCTAATAACTTTTGAACCATAAGGGCTAGAAACAAAATATTTTTTTCTTTCGATTTATTGGTTTAAGCCGATTCGATCGCACCCTATGACGTCATTTACATCATTACAATGTTCCCGCCATTTTGAATTAACCGAAACCCAACTTTTTCGAACTCCTCCTAGGCCTTTGGTCCGATTTACACGAAAATTGAACCAGATCATCTCCAGACAGTGTTGACAAAAAAACATGGAATTCAAGTTGATTCGTTAAATTGTTTTTGATTTACACGCAAACAAATTTTACGTAATGCTTGAAAAAACACACTTAAGCCAATATCTCCGCAACGCTTTATCGTATTCAAACCAAACTTGGTACAAGTCATCACAAGCATGACTTGAGGCAACATGCAGCGTTTCGGCGCAGCGCCACCTACTGGTCCGGAGATACGAAAAATGGCTATTTTTGCTTATAACTTCTGAACTATTTGTCCAAAAATCATAAAAGTGATCTCGTTAGATTCAGGACGGCATGCCGAGTCGTCTGATATCCAATTTTACCATATCGGCCATTTTGACTGTCGGCCATTTTGAATTATGTTCTAAAATGCTGTATTTTATGAACGCATGAACGGATTTTTACGAAACTCTGTATGGGTCATCAGCACGATGTTCTGAAGTAGCCTGACAAGTTTCAAAACAGCGCCACCTAGTGGATAATTTTTTTTTCAAACGCCTATAACTTTAAGTGGGGTTGACTTATTTTCATGGGACTAACTTTTTTTGTCTCCTGAATCCTTGCCAAGTCCAACGATACCAGACTTGCCAGGTTTCAGCGTATGGTTTGTGCAGCGCGGTAATTTAGCGCTTAAAAAACATTAGCTGATATCTTCGAAACCGCTAGTCCGATCGAGACGAAACGAGCGCCAGAAAATCGAAAACATAGGTCGATAGCTATACGTCAATGCCCAAATGTCAAAATATTGATAGTAAGGGGTAGTAAAATCCAATCAAAGTCAAGTGTCAGTCATTTTTTACATGTTTTTTCATATAAATGTCTATAACTCCAAAACGAAATGAGATATTTTCACCAAAATTGACACACACATGTATGGGCTCAATCCGATGACACATAAAAAAAATTGTAGGATTGTGCCTCTTGGTGGCGCTATAATAGAACAAAACATGACATTGGCACTGTACAACTCAATGTTTTAATGTGGTGTTTTAACGGTTTTGCTTCAAATGTCTTTACTCATTTTTTCAGTTGGTCTGCTGCTATCTTCCTTGTTTGCTTCTGTTGCGCTTGGCCCCGTTAATGGCTGCTTGCAGCTATATTTAGGGGCCAAGCACCGAAGGTGCGGAGGCACCTATTGTAATCGTTAGATTTCTTATTATTATTATTATTATTATTATTATTCCGCCATGGAAGTCTATGGCAGCCCATAGAACCGCTTGCGGGAAAGTTGTGAAATTTGGTACACTGATAGAGGTTATTACCAATAGTACCCACACCAATTTTGGAGTCTCTAAATCAATCTCTCTAGCGCCACCACCTGTCCAAAGTTTGACTCATGTTTTTGCTAATAACTTTTGAACCATAAGGGCTAGAAACAAAATCTTTTTTTCTTTCGATTTATTGGTTTAAGCCGATTCGATCGCACCCTATGACGTCATTTACATCATTACAATGTTCCCGCCATTTTGAATTAACCGAAACCCAACTTTTTCGAACTCCTCCTAGGCCGTTGGTCCGATTTACACGAAAATTGAACCAGATCATCTCCAGACAGTGTTGACAAAAAAACATGGAATTCAAGTTGATTCGTTAAATCGTTTTTGATTTACACGCAAACAAATTTTACGTAATGCTTGAAAAAACACACTTAAGCCAATATCTCCGCAACGCTTTATCGTATTCAAACCAAACTTGGTACAAGTCATCACAAGCATGACTTGAGGCAACATGCAGCGTTTCGGCGCAGCGCCACCTACTGGTCCGGAGATACGAAAAATGGCTATTTTTGCTTATAACTTCTGAACTATTTGTCCAAAAATCATAAAAGTGATCTCGTTAGATTCAGGACGGCATGCCGAGTCGTCTGATATCCAATTTTACCATATCGGCCATTTTGACTGTCGGCCATTTTGAATTATGTTCTAAAATGCTGTATTTTATGAACGCATGAACGGATTTTTACGAAACTCGGTATGGGTCATCAGCACGATGTTCTGAAGTAGCCTGACAAGTTTCAAAACAGCGCCACCTAGTGGATAATTTTTTTTTTCAAACGCCTATAACTTTAAGTGGGGTTGACTTATTTTCATGGGACTAACTTTTTTTGTCTCCTGAATCCTTGCCAAGTCCAACGATACCAGACTTGCCAGGTTTCAGCGTATGGTTTGTGCAGCGCGGTAATTTAGCGCTTAAAAAACATTAGCTGATATCTTCGAAACCGCTAGTCCGATCGAGACGAAACGAGCGCCAGAAAATCGGAAACATAGGTCGATAGCTATACGTCAATGCCCAAATGTCAAAATATTGATAGTAAGGGGTAGTAAAATCCAATCAAAGTCAAGTGTCAGTCATTTTTTACATGTTTTTTCATATAAATGTCTATAACTCCAAAACGAAATGAGATATTTTCACCAAAATTGACACACACATGTATGGGCTCAATCCGATGACACATAAAAAAAATTGTAGGATTGTGCCTCTTGGTGGCGCTATAATAGAACAAAACATGACATTGGCACTGTACAACTCAATGTTTTAATGTGGTGTTTTAACGGTTTTGCTTCAAATGTCTTTACTCATTTTTTCAGTTGGTCTGCTGCTATCTTCCTTGTTTGCTTCTGTTGCGCTTGGCCCCGTTAATGGCTGCTTGCAGCTATATTTATTATTATTATTATTCCGCCATGGAAGTCTATGGCAGCCCATAGAACCGCTTGCGGGAAAGTTGTGAAATTTGGTACACTGATAGAGGTTATTACCAATAGTACCCACACCAATTTTGGAGTCTCTAAATCAATCTCTCTAGCGCCACCACCTGTCCAAAGTTTGACTCATGTTTTTGCTAATAACTTTTGAACCATAAGGGCTAGAAACAAAATCTTTTTTTCTTTCGATTTATTGGTTTAAGCCGATTCGATCGCACCCTATGACGTCATTTACATCATTACAATGTTCCCGCCATTTTGAATTAACCGAAACCCAACTTTTTCGAACTCCTCCTAGGCCGTTGGTCCGATTTACACGAAAATTGAACCAGATCATCTCCAGACAGTGTTGACAAAAAAACATGGAATTCAAGTTGATTCGTTAAATCGTTTTTGATTTACACGCAAACAAATTTTACGTAATGCTTGAAAAAAACACACTTAAGCCAATATCTCCGCAACGCTTTATCGTATTCAAACCAAACTTGGTACAAGTCATCACAAGCATGACTTGAGGCAACATGCAGCGTTTCGGCGCAGCGCCACCTACTGGTCCGGAGATACGAAAAATGGCTATTTTTGCTTATAACTTCTGAACTATTTGTCCAAAAATCATAAAAGTGATCTCGTTAGATTCAGGACGGCATGCCGAGTCGTCTGATATCCAATTTTACCATATCGGCCATTTTGACTGTCGGCCATTTTGAATTATGTTCTAAAATGCTGTATTTTATGAACGCATGAACGGATTTTTACGAAACTCGGTATGGGTCATCAGCACGATGTTCTGAAGTAGCCTGACAAGTTTCAAAACAGCGCCACCTAGTGGATAATTTTTTTTTCAAACGCCTATAACTTTAAGTGGGGTTGACTTATTTTCATGGGACTAACTTTTTTTGTCTCCTGAATCCTTGCCAAGTCCAACGATACCAGACTTGCCAGGTTTCAGCGTATGGTTTGTGCAGCGCGGTAATTTAGCGCTTAAAAAACATTAGCTGATATCTTCGAAACCGCTAGTCCGATCGAGACGAAACGAGCGCCAGAAAATCGAAAACATAGGTCGATAGCTATACGTCAATGCCCAAATGTCAAAATATTGATAGTAAGGGGTAGTAAAATCCAATCAAAGTCAAGTGTCAGTCATTTTTTACATGTTTTTTCATATAAATGTCTATAACTCCAAAACGAAATGAGATATTTTCACCAAAATTGACACACACATGTATGGGCTCAATCCGATGACACATAAAAAAAATTGTAGGATTGTGCCTCTTGGTGGCGCTATAATAGAACAAAACATGACATTGGCACTGTACAACTCAATGTTTTAATGTGGTGTTTTAACGGTTTTGCTTCAAATGTCTTTACTCATTTTTTCAGTTGGTCTGCTGCTATCTTCCTTGTTTGCTTCTGTTGCGCTTGGCCCCGTTAATGGCTGCTTGCAGCTATATTTATTATTATTATTATTCCGCCATGGAAGTCTATGGCAGCCCATAGAACCGCTTGCGGGAAAGTTGTGAAATTTGGTACACTGATAGAGGTTATTACCAATAGTACCCACACCAATTTTGGAGTCTCTAAATCAATCTCTCTAGCGCCACCACCTGTCCAAAGTTTGACTCATGTTTTTGCTAATAACTTTTGAACCATAAGGGCTAGAAACAAAATCTTTTTTTCTTTCGATTTATTGGTTTAAGCCGATTCGATCGCACCCTATGACGTCATTTACATCATTACAATGTTCCCGCCATTTTGAATTAACCGAAACCCAACTTTTTCAAACTCCTCCTAGGCCGTTGGTCCGATTTACACGAAAATTGAACCAGATCATCTCCAGACAGTGTTGACAAAAAAACATGGAATTCAAGTTGATTCGTTAAATCGTTTTTGATTTACACGCAAACAAATTTTACGTAATGCTTGAAAAAACACACTTAAGCCAATATCTCCGCAACGCTTTATCGTATTCAAACCAAACTTGGTACACGTCATCACAAGCATGACTTGAGGCAACATGCAGCGTTTCGGCGCAGCGCCACCTACTGGTCCGGAGATACGAAAAATGGCTATTTTTGCTTATAACTTCTGAACTATTTGTCCAAAAATCATAAAAGTGATCTCGTTAGATTCAGGACGGCATGCCGAGTCGTCTGATATCCAATTTTACCATATCGGCCATTTTGACTGTCGGCCATTTTGAATTATGTTCTAAAATGCTGTATTTTATGAACGCATGAACGGATTTTTACGAAACTCGGTATGGGTCATCAGCACGATGTTCTGAAGTAGCCTGACAAGTTTCAAAACAGCGCCACCTAGTGGATAATTTTTTTTTTCAAACGCCTATAACTTTAAGTGGGGTTGACTTATTTTCATGGGACTAACTTTTATTGTCTCCTGAATCCTTGCCAAGTCCAACGATACCAGACTTGCCAGGTTTCAGCGTATGGTTTGTGCAGCACGGTAATTTAGCGCTTAAAAAACATTAGCTGATATCTTCGAAACCGCTAGTCCGATCGAGACGAAACCAGCGCCAGAAAATCGGAAACATAGGTCGATAGCTATACATCAATGCCCAAATGTCAAAATATTGATAGTAAGGGGTAGTAAAATCCAATCAAAGTCAAGTGTCAGTCATTTTTTACATGTTTTTTCATATAAATGTCTATAACTCCAAAACGAAATGAGATATTTTCACCAAAATTGACACACACATGTATGGGCTCAATCCGATGACACATAAAAAAAATTGTAGGATTGTGCCTCTTGGTGGCGCTATAATAGAACAAAACATGACATTGGCACTGTACAACTCAATGTTTTAATGTGGTGTTTTAACGGTTTTGCTTCAAATGTCTTTACTCATTTTTTCAGTTGGTCTGCTGCTATCTTCCTTGTTTGCTTCTGTTGCGCTTGGCCCCGTTAATGGCTGCTTGCAGCTATATTTATTATTATTATTATTATTATTATTCCGCCATGGAAGTCTATGGCAGCCCATAGAACCGTTTGCGGGAAAATTATTAAATTTAGTACACTGATAGAGGTCATTACCAATAGTACCCACACCAATTTTGGAGTCTCTAAATCAATCTCTCTAGCGCCACCACCTGTCCAAAGTTTGACTCATGTTTTTGCTAATAACTTTTGAACCATAAGGGCTAGAAACAAAATCTTTTTTTTCTTTCGATTCATTGGTTCAAGCCGATTCGATCGCACCCTACGACGTCATTTCCGTCATTACAATGTTCCCGCCATTTTGAATTAACCGAAACCCAACTTTTTCGAACTCCTCCTAGGCCGTTGGTCCGATTTACACGAAAATTTAACCAGATCATCTACAGACAGTGTTGACAAAAAAACATGGAATTCAAGTTGATTCGTTAAATAGTTTTTGATTAACACGTAAACAAATTTTACGTAAAGCTTGAAAAAACACACTTAAGGCAATATCTCCGCAACGCTTTATTATATTCAAACCAAACTTGGTACAAGTCATCAAAAGCATGACCTGAGGCAACATGCTGCGTTTTGGCGCAGCGCCACCTACTGGTCCAGAGATACGAAAAATGGCTATTTTTGCTTATAACTTCTGAACTGTTTGTCCAAAAATCATAAAAGTGGTCTCGTTAGATTCAAGACGGCATGCCGAGTCGTCTGATATCCAATTTTACCATATCGGCCATTTTGACTGTCGGCCATTTTGAATTATTGGCTAAAATGCTGTATTTTATGAACGCATGAACGGATTGTTACGAAACTCGGTATGGGTCATCAGCACGAGAACCGGAAGTAGCCTGGCAAGTTTCGAAACAGCGCCACCTAGTGGATAATTTTTTTTTTCAAACGCTTATAACTTTGGGTGGGGTTGACTTATTTTCATGGGACTAACTTTTTTTGTCTCCTGAATCCTTGCCGAGTCCAACGATACCAGATTTGCCAGGTTTCGGCATATGATTTGTGCAGCGCGGTAATTTAGCGCATAAAAAACATTAGCTGATATCTTCGAAACCGCTAGTCCGATCGAGACGAAACCAGCGCCAGAAAATCGGAGAAATAGGTTGATAGCAACATGGCTAAGCCCAAATGTCAAAATATTGATAGTAAGGGGTAGTAAAATCCAATCAAAGTCAAGTGTCAGTCATTTTTTACATGTTTTTTCATATAAATGTCTATAACTCCAAAACGAAATGAGATATTTTCACCAAAATTGACACACACATGTATGGGCTCACTCCGATGACACATAAAAAAAATTGTAGGATTGTGCCTCTTGGTGGCGCTATAATAGAACAAAACATGACATTGGCACTATACAACTCAATGTTTTAATGTGGTGTTTTAACGGTTTTGCTTCAAATGTCTTTACTCATTTTTTCAGTTGGTCTGCTGCTATCTTCCTTGTTTGCTTCTGTTGTGCTTGGCCCCGTTAATGGCTGCTTGCAGCTATATTTAGGGGCCAAGCACCGAAGGTGCGGAGGCACCTATTGTAATCGTTAGATTTCTTATTAGGGGCCAAGCACCGAAGGTGCGGAGGCACCTATTGTAATCGTTAGATTTCTTATTATTATTATTATTATTATTATTCCGCCATGGAAGTCTATGGCAGCCCATAGAACCGTTTGCGGGAAAATTATGAAATTTAGTACACTGATAGAGGTCATTACCAATAGTACCCACACCAATTTTGGAGTCTCTAAATCAATCTCTCTAGCGCCACCACCTGTCCAAAGTTTGACTCATGTTTTTGCTAATAACTTTTGAACCATAAGGGCTAGAAACAAAATATTTTTTTTCTTTCGATTCATTGGTTCAAGCCGATTCGATCGCACCCTACGACGTCATTTCCGTCATTACAATGTTCCCGCCATTTTGAATTAACCGAAACCCAACTTTTTCGAACTCCTCCTAGGCCGTTGGTCCGATTTACACGAAAATTGAACCAGATCATCTCCAGACAGGGTTGACAAAAAAACATGGAATTCAAGTTGATTGGTTAAATCGTTTTTTATTAACACGCAAACAAATTTTAAGTAACGCTTGAAAAAACACACTTAAGGCAATATCTCCGCAACGCTTTATTGTATTCAAACCAAACTTGGTACAAGTCATCACAAGCATGACCTGAGGCAACATGCAGCGTTTCGGCGCAGCGCCACCTACTGGTCCAGAGATACGAAAAATGGCTATTTTTGCTTATAACTTCTGAACTGTTTGTCCAAAAATCATAAAAGTGGTCTCGTTAGATTCAGGATAGCATGCCGAGTCGTCTGATATCCACTTTTACCATATCGGCCATTTTGACTGTCGGCCATTTTGAATTATGTGCTAAAATGCTGTATTTTATGAACGCATGAACGGATTGTTACGAAACTCGGTATGGGTCATCAGCACGATGCTCTGAAGTAGCCTGACAAGTTTCAAAACAGCGCCACCTAGTGGATAATAATTTTTTTTTTCAAACGCTTATAACTTTTGGTGGGGTTGACTTATTTTCATGGGACTAACTTATTTTTTCTCCTGAATCCTTGCCGAGTCCAACGATACCAGACTTGCCAGGTTTCGGCGTATGGTTTGCGCAGCGCGGTAATTTAGCGCATAAAAACTTTAGCTGATATCGTCGAAACCGCTAGTCCGATCGAGACGAAACCAGCGCCAGAAAATCGAAAACATAGGTCGATAGCTATATGTTAATGGCCAAATGTCAAAATATTTATAGTAAGGGGTAGTAAAATCCAATCAAAGTCAAGTGTCAGTCATTTTTTACATGTTTTTTCATATAAATGTCTATAACTCCAAAACGAAATGAGATATTTTCACCAAAATTGACACACACATGTATGGGCTCACTCCGATGACACATAAAAAAAATTGTAGGATTGTGCCTCTTGGTGGCGCTATAATAGAACAAAACATGACATTGGGACTATACAACTCAATGTTTTAATGTGGTGTTTTAACGGTTTTGCTTCAAATGTCTATACTCATTTTTTCAGTTGGTCTGCTGCTATCTTCCTTGTTTGCTTCTGTTCAAGATTCAAGATTCAAGATTCAAGAGTTTTATTTGTCACATACACAGTTATATACACAATATACAACTGGCAGTGAAATGTAAACAGGTCCGCTCCATGGACAGTGCAAATAACAGTTACAAGAAATTAAAATAGAAATAGAATAAAATTAGAATAAAAAGTATTAACATAAGTAGAATTATAAATAAATCAAGTAAAGATAAAAATAGGAAATAAGATAAAACAATAGGCACCTATTGTAATCGTTAGATTTCTTATTATTATTATTATTAGGGGCCAAGCACCGAAGGTGCGAAGGCACCTATTGAAACCGTTAGCGTTCTTATTATTATTCGGGGCCAAGCACCGAAGGTGCGAAGGCACCTATTGAAACCGTTCCCGTTCCTATTATTATTATTAGGGGCCAAGCACCGAAGGTGCGAAGGCACCTATTGAAACCGTTCCCGTTCTTATTATTATTATTAGGGGCCAAGCACCGAAGGTGCGAAGGCACCTATTGAAACCGTTCCCGTTCCTATTATTATTATTATTCATCTTCTTCTTCTTCTTCTTCTTCTTCTTCCGCCACGAAGTCTATGGCAGCCCATAGAACCGTATGGTAAAAAGTTATGAAATTTGGCACACTTATAGAGGACGGTCTGAAGTGTCTCCATAGCAAATTTGGAGTCTCTAATTCAATCCCTCTAGCGCCACCATCAGTCCAAAATTGGACTCATGTTTATGTTAATAACTTTTGAACCATAAGGGCTAGAAACAAAATTCTTTTTTCCTTTGATTCCTTGGCTCAAGACAATTCGATTGCACCCTATGACGTCATTTTCCGCCATGATAATTTTCCCGCCATTTTTAATTAACCGAAAAACCTACTTTTGCGAACTCGTCCTAGACGGTTCATCCGATTTGTACAAAAATTGAACCAGATTATCTTCAGACCATGCTGACAAAAAATCTTGCAAATCAAGTTGATTTGTCAAATCGTTTTTGATAAACGCGCACACAAATTTTACGTAGCGGTTGCAAAAACCCACTTAAGGCTATATCTCCGAAACGCTTTATCGTATTCAAACCAAACTTGGTACATGTCATCACAAGCATGACTTGAGGCAACATACAGCGTTTCGGCGCAGCGCCACCTACTGGTCAGGAGATAAAAAAAAATGGCTGTTTTTGCTTATAACTTCTGAACCGTTTGTCCAAAAATCATAAAAGTGGTCTCGTTAGATTCAGGACGACATGCCGAGTCGTCTGATATTCAATTTTACCATATCGGCCATTTTGGCTGTCGGCCATTTTGAATTATGTGCTAAAATGCTATATTTTACAAATGCATTAGTGTATTGTTACTAAACTTGGTATGTGACTTCCACTCCATGCCCTGAAGGTACTCAACAAGTTTTGGGGCAGTGCCACCTTGTGGTCAAAAGTTATAACAAACTTGACAAAAATGCTAATAACTTTTGATTTAATTAGCTTAGTATAATGACACTGGTCATAATAGAGTCATTGGCTCATGCCGATTCAATTGCACCCTATGACGTCATTTTCGGTCATGATAATTTCCCCGCCATATTTAATTTTCCAAAAAACCTACTTTTACGAACTCGTCCCAGACGGTTTGTCCGATTTGCACGAAAATTGAACCAGATCATCTTCAGACCATGCTGACAAAAAATCTTGCAAATCAAGTTGATTCGTCAAATCGTTTTTGATAAACGTGCACACAAATTTTACGTAGCGGTTGCAAAAACACTCATAAGGCTATATCTCCGCAACGCTTTATCGTGTTCAATCCAAACTTGGTACATGTCATCACAAGCATGACTTGAGGCAACTTGCAGCGTTTCGGCGCAGCGCCACCTACTGGTCCGGAGATACAAAAAAATTGCTTTTTTTGCTTATAACTTTTGAACCGTTTGTCCAAAAATAATAAAAGTTGTCTCGTTAGATTCAGGACGGTATTCAGAGTTGTCTGATTTTCAATTTTACCATATCGGCCATTTTGGCTCTCGGCTATTTTGAATTATGTGCTAAAATACTATATTTTACAAACGCATTAGTCTATCGTTACGAAACTTGGCATGGGTCTTCCGCACCATGCTTTGAAGGTACTCAAAAAGTTTTGGGGTAGTGCCACCTTGTGGTCAAAGGTTATAACAAAATTTACAAAAATGCTAATAACTTTTGATTAAATTAGCCTAGTTTAATGAAACAGGTCAAAATACATTTATTGGCTCATGCCAAGAACATAGATACTAATTTTGCCATATTTGGTCAAACATACTGTCCTCAATGTTCTTATTTGATCAAAATCTACTTTTTCAAACTCATCCTAGACTGTTTGTCCAATTTCCACCAAAATCGAATCGTATCATCTTCAGACTGTGTTAACAAAAAGTTAGGGATTTTGCATCAATAGATGAAACTGTTTTTGTAAACCGCAGCGACAAATTTGAGGCATGATGCCAAAATGACTCTTGAGGCTGTATCTCTGCAATGCTTTGACATTTTGGCATCAAACTTTGCATGTGTCATTGTTCCCTTATTCTGACCACACCACATAAATTTCGTAACTGTGCCACCTATTGGTCAAAAGTGATAAACCATTAACTTATCATATATAGAGTCACTGATAATATATTTCAGCCATTTTGCCCTAATCTTCTTAAACTGTATAATTGTTCATTGTTGCAGTTGGTCTGACACTGTCACACTACAATGCATTTGTCAGCCTTTTGCCTAAAATCATCTTAAAACGTGATTAATTGCTCATTGCTCCAGTTGATCTGACACTGCCAGCCATTTTGGCATGTCTTGTCTTCTTCTTTGCGCTTGGCCCCGGTATTGCTGCTTGCAGCTATATTTTGTGTTTTGTATCCAGTATGTTTTCTGTTTTATATTTACAATTTTCTTGTATAATGTCTTCTCTCTTCCCCTTTTGTGTTGTAAGTGAATGGGAGAGAAAACAAGGGCGATTTACTCTCAAAGAGGCTGCTTATTTTTATCTTGTATCAAGTGAATAAAAGATCCAGTGAAACTGCCGCCTGCTGTCCTGTGTCTAACTCCGCAAAGGTACACAACGCAGAAGTGTCACCGGTTACACATTGAAAGTCTATTTTCAAGCTTAAAAAAGACATGCTAGAAGAACAAACATCATTGATTCTTTTGCATCGACATGCAGATTTGAGCTTATAGCCAACTCAACTACTTGAGACCAACGTACAAAAAATTCATCAAAACAAGCCATCCCTGACTCATTGTGTACTGACATGGTTTGATCTGTTGGGTGGACAGACAGCTTCTGCATGAGCATGCAACTACTGTAGGATGTTTGTATATGAGGTTTGAATAGCATGTGCCATGCGGTTGAGGGTGTTTTTTCCATTTCTACTCATATGAAACTAACCATTTGACTTCCGCTCTGCACATCTTTTTATGAAACACTGATTCTGACACGGTACAAGATTCTGTTAAATTAAACAGTGACATTGAGATCTTCCAGTGTGAATGTGAAATAAGAAAACATCATGCACTTATATGTGAATTATTAAGATTGATGTTCAAGGGTATATCTGCCCTACAAAGGCAAAAGACCGTAACTTGAGTGTGAAACTGAGAAAATGACTTTAAAGATTTTTAGTTGTTTAGCCAAATTAATTATAGGTGGGACACTGGAAATCTGGCAATTAGATATTTTAGTAATGAAAATTATCGACATAAAAAAAAAATCTTGACGTTTGACCCCTATTTTGAAGTTCTCTGCCTTTGTATTGTCTGCAAAAAGTGAGAAGTCACACCCAGGCAAATGGCAGTAACTTACAAATTATTAATATTTGGTTGCTGATCCCCATTTACAAAATCATTATAGTAACACCTGTATAAAATCTAGTGATCATGGCATTTATTTTGGATGATTTACAATTGCTTTTTTTATGGAGCAGTTTCGGAGCCTATTCATTGGATACTTACAAGACACTTATCCACGTGATAAAAGATGAATGTCCCAAAAATACCAATAATTTCGACCAAATTTCGATTAATTTTCGACCAAAAATGAAGTTGCTGCCTTTTGCCTTTGTAGGGCAGATATGCATCTCTATATGCATCCATGACCTTTAATACTCATGCTGTGATTCTGTAGCTGTTAGTTTCTGTGGTTATTTTAGCAAACTCTTTGGCAAGAGAGGCAGAAGTTATTTCTAGAAAGCTTCAACTATTCTTCATCTGACACCGATGGTCCCCACATCCTGTGCCGGATATTTTATAAAGATCATATTTATATCCAACAAAACATGTTGTTTGGTCTATGTAGGTATGTAGCCTGATACTGAGCTGTAAATATGTGACTGATGACTCAATATGGAAACTTCCTTCAGCGAAGAAAGATGCAGTTTGCCCACATAAGGCCCCAAAAACACAGACCGTGTTTTTCAGGTTCGAAAACAGTGCTGTGTTTTTTTTTACATTGCTAGGAAACCCCCGAAACAGCTGTGCAGTCAGTCTAATCCATAGACAGTAAAATAAATGGACACAATGACCCCATAGGCTTTGACGCGGAAAAGTGAAGTGAATTAGAAGCACTCACTTCCTGATGGCTGAGCGTACTGCGCAGCCTCAGACTGAGGTTGACGACGTAGATGTGACGTGAGCAACCTGTCTGACAGTTGTAAGTCCTCTAGTAGTTGTACAAAGTGAAATTTGAATCACGTTGTTGAAATTAGGCATATCAAATTTTCATGCGATTGCTAAAGCTTTTATCACGGTATAAATCACAATATCGAAATTCGTTGCAAAAAAAAATATATATATATAAAAAGTGTTGTCATACTATAACAGGTTTAATAACTTTCTTATAAGAACCAAACATTTAAATACTAAAGCAATACACAAAAATGTATAAAGTAAACAAATATTTAAAACAGATTTGTCACGAATCCACTGGAGGCAAGTTGAAGGACCCATGTGCAGTTCTTTATTAACAAGATCCAAACATAAAACAAAGACGTTGCAAACTGACTTGAAAACACTCACCTATACAGCAGGTTACAACATCAATAACAGACAAGGACACACGGCAAACATGAGGGCTTAAATACACAGACTAATGACAAGAGACACCGGTGAACAGTGATGAGACAATTAGCCAATGACATGACAACACATGAGGGCATGGGAATCACATGACAATGAAACACATGACAAAACCAGGAAGCTGAAAGAACAAGACAAACTTAGAAACATGACGGTAAACGTGATGAACTAAAAACATGAACCAACACCAGAACACCCTGTGACAGATCCCCCCCTCTATGGGCGGCCCCTGACGCCCAAACACCAACACACCAAATAGCCTAACAACAGTCTTGGGGGAGGGAGGGTGGTCCAGGCCCGTGCAGGGGCACCGGACCCAGACGTGATGTGGACGAGCCTGGGAGCGTGGGCGGACCTGGACCCTGTGGCGTGGGCGGACCTGGACCCTGTGGCGTGGGCGGACCTGGACCCTGTGGCGTGGGCGGACCTGGACCCTGTGGCGTGGGCGGACCTGGACCCTGTGGCGTGGGCGGACCTGGACCCTGTGGCGTGGGCGGACCTGGACCCTGTGGCGTGGGCGGACCTGGACCCTGTGGCGTGGGAGGACCTGGACCCTGTGGCGTGGGAGGACCTGGACCCTGTGGCGTGGGAGGACCTGGACCCTGTGGCGTGGGAGGACCTGGACCCTGTGGCGTGGGAGGACCTGGACCCTGTGGCGTGGGAGGACCTGGACCCTGTGGCGTGGGAGGACCTGGACCCTGTGGCGTGGGAGGACCTGGACCCTGTGGCGTGGGAGGACCTGGACCCTGTGGCGTGGGAGGACCTGGACCCTGTGGCGTGGGAGGACCTGGACCCTGTGGCGTGGGAGGACCTGGACCCTCAGGCGTGGGAGGACCTGGACCCTCAGGAGCCGTGGACGGCCATGGCGGCAACGGCAGTTCAACAGGCCATGGCGGCAACGGCGGTTCAGGGGGCCACAGAGGCGTGGCCTTCGTGGCCTCCATGTACCCCTTGCCCCCCCCAAAAATTTTCTTGGGCGGGACAGCGGGCTTGTGTGCTGGAGTGGGCTCGTGGGCTGGAGCGGGCTCGTGGGCTGGAGCCTGGGCGTGGGCTCGCTGGTGTGGAGGGTTCTGTAGGACAGTGGAGCTCCTCATCCACCTTTCCCACAGTAAAGGCCGAGCCGCCCAACAAAAGGGCCTGGTCTATATATTGGGCCTGGTCTATATATTGGGCCAGGGTAAAATGGATCTTCCCCCCTGTCATCTGTGAGCGGAGCGATTCGTTAAGCCCAAATCTAAAAATGTCCTTGAGGGCCACATCATTAAAATCTACAAGGTAGCACAGTCCACAAAACTCCTGTACATAGTCCTCTATAGGACGCTGGCCTTGACAGAGGTGAAGCATGGCAACTGCTGGGTCCATTGTTGGCGGTCTGTTTTTCTGTCACGAATCCACTGGAGGCAAGTTGAAGGACCCATGTGCAGTTCTTTATTTACAAGATCCAAACATAAAACAAAGACGTGGCAAAATGACTTGACTTGACTTAGAAAAAAAGACTTGCCTGACAACAAGTTACAATGACAATAACAGACCAGGACACACGGCAAACATGAGGGCTTAAATACACTGAGACTAATGACAAGACAAGTGACACCTGTGAACCGTGGTTAAACAATGAACCAATGACAGGACAAGACACAAGATCACATGAGGGCATGGGAATCACATGACAATGAAACATGACAAAACAAGGAAGTGAATGACAAGACTAACTTAGAAACATGACACTCAAACATTAAATGAACATGATAAACTAAAAACATAACCAAGAACAATGAACATGAACCAAAAAACACCAAAACACCCTGTGACAAGATTAAAGTGCAAAAGAATTATAAAGAACAATAGGTAACACTTTACAATAAGGTCTCACTAGTTAATGCATTAACATCAACAAAGAGCAAATAGCTAAATTTTTACAGAAGTTATTCTTCTTTGATAATGTTAGTTAAAAAAGCAACTGTTAGTGTTAGCTCATGTCCATTAAATAATACAGTTACAACTTTTGATTTTAATAATGGGTTATTAAATGCTGAAATTTACATTTAACTAAGATTAATACATGCTTTAGAAGTATTTTTCATTGTCAGTTTGTTAATGAATTAACTAGTGGTGGGCATAGATACATTTTTTTTTAATCTAGATTAATCTCACTGTAATCTTGGAATTAATATAGATTAATCTAGATTAAAATGGCTCATTTGAATTCTGCTGAAGGCATTCAGAATATGTGTGCTTGTAAGTGATCGTTTGTCTTTTTGTAGTTTGAATAATAAAAAACTTCTGTCCCTTTAAGACCTGACGCATGCATGGATCCCACTGTTCCTGTGAGCTGGTTATGACTGTGTTTACTGCCACGTTCCAGGCAACCCGTAACCCGTGTTTCCCTTTCGAAAGGGAACTCGCGCTGCGTCAGCTTGACGCTACGGGAAACGCCTCCAGCGTGACAGGTGTCTGAGCTACAATCGAATCACATCAGTCCTACTGACCGGCGACAGCCGATGATGTCATCAGGGTGCGACCAGGAAGTATATAAGGGCGCCTCTGCCAACATGACACCGCTTCTTCGTCTTCAGTGACTGTCTTGTCTGGTGTTTACATAAAAAAGAATCACGTTAGTTGAAGGATGAAGTGCGCACAGAAGACGCGGCACTTTAGGAAGTGCGCAGATCCGTGTCCGAGGTATTTGACGCCTGAAGACACGCATAATCTCTGTGTGTACTGTCTGGGGGAAGAGCACGCGCGGGAGGTTCTCGAGGGAGCCTCTTGCGCGAATTGCGAGCGTTTTCCCATCCGAACGCTCCGCTCTCGCCTGGCCCTCTTCTCGAGGGAAGAGGGGCCAGCGTCTGGGGACGGTCCCGCTCACGCTGAGGCTGAGCGGCGACGTAGGTCCTGGGGTTCCCAGACGGCTCGTCGTCTGGAGGAGGGTGTGGTCCTCACAGACGATCAGCCAGGTCGCGAGGGGCGGCTGGCGGAGGAGGAGTCGGATCTCTCCTCCTCGTCAGCCGATGCTCTTCCAATCGAGCAGAGGATGGCTGGGCAGGGTGGTGATGAATCGGTTGAGGCCGAACCCTCTCAGCCATCTTGCCCCGTGTATGCGGAGTTGATGGATGTTATGGAGCGCGCTACCAACAGGCTGGAGTTACATTGGCGGCGTGCTAGGAGAGAACCCGAGCGTCCAGGTCGCCTGGATGATCGCTTTCTCTCTGGCCATAACCCATCACCTCTGGGGAGCCTTCCATTCCTCCCCGATCTGCACGGTCAGATCGTGGGGGCATGGAAGAACCCATACTCAGCCAGGATAATTCGGCATCAGCGTGGAAACTTCGCTGATGTCGAAGGATTGGCCGAGTCTGGGTACGTGTCGATGCCTCCTATCGATGAGACGTTTGCGAACTATCTCGCATCGGGGAGGCCATCGACACTTAGAGCTCCCACCCTGCCGTCCAAAGCGATGAGAAACACCTCGCGCTTGAATGGCAGGGCGTACACGTCAGCGGGTCAGGCCGCTGCAGCACTGCACACCACTGCGGTGTTGCAGGCATACCAGGCTGACTTGCTGAAGGATCTTGATCAGGGGGAGGGCCTACCCCCTGACGCGATGGCTGAGCTCCGCCTCACCACAGATCTGGCTCTCCGTGCTTCCAAACAAACGGCGGTCGCCATTGGGCGTTCAATGGCGGCTATGGTAGCTACGGAGAGGCATCTGTGGCTGAACCTTGCGGACATCGAGGTGAAAGAGAAGGCCATTCTCCTCGATGCCCTGGTTTCGCCCTCTGAACTCTTTGGCACCTCCGTCGAGGCGGTGGTGGAAAGATTCAGAGAGGCGAAGGCGCGCTCAGCTGCATTTAAATCAGGCATTCCGCGGAGATCCGGGGCCGCACCCAGGCAGGCGGGAGGCCCTGGTCCGTCATGGCCCGAGGACCAGCGACAGGACCAGCGAGCCAGTGTCGCCTCTCGTGCGCCCCCTCAGTGGCGGAGTAGGGCGCAAAAGAGGCGGGACTCCCGCGCTAGGAGTCGGAAGGACGCCGGAGAGCAAGGTCGGTTCCAGCGAAGAAGACCACGCTGGGACAGGTCTCCTCCCCCTAGGGCGCGTGAGTGCGCATCCCTCAGCCCCGTGGTAGTATTACACCTAAGCATTCATATGGGAATAAAGCTTGTGGGTCGATATCATGGTGTGCCGCAGGAGAGCGGGTAAGTCCCCTATAAATGGGAAATTATTTCATATATTTCTGACTTATGCTCCCTGCTGAGGGCTTCGGGGATCGCTGGATATGTTCTAAAAGGGCCTGTAGTTCCCCTGTTAGGTTGGCTAGAATGATTACCAGTTGCTTAAGCTTGGTATAATTGAGCTAGTATTGCTATTGGAAGCCAGCAAATATTATATATGCTACACGCTGTGTGTGCTGTACACCCCTTTATTATTCCCAGTTCTAAAAACCAAGAAAATGCGTTAGAATTAACGCTGGGAATGCTGCTTATTCCTGAGGGTTTGTAGCAGAGAAAAAAAAAAAAAAGTGGGGCTTGTTTTTCTGAGGAAAGGCTTGGCATTTTTTCTCCTAGTATTAAACTACTAACTGGTAGCCGCCTCAGGGTAAGGCGGTCTGTTTGTTCTCTCAGTGTAAATTTCTGGAGAATGCAGGATCAGACTATGCTAGAACATTTCGCCTATTATCTATGGGTGGCAGGTCTTTCTTTGTTACAGCCCCTAAGCTATGGAACTCTCTCCCCCTGGCTCTCAGGACAACAACCACGTTAAATGAATTTAAAAGTAAACTTAAAACACATTTGTTTAATCAGTATTATCAGTCATGACTATGTTAACTTGACATAACACAATCACAATGTTAACTGACTACCAATAATCTGTTGCATCTTTACTCTAACTGCCCACCATGCTGTCTGTAATTAATGTTTGTTGCCTTTGTTTTTCATGTTGTATTGCATATGTAGTGCGATTTGCAACTGCAATCGCTCATTACTTGGACTGGGCAAATGTCCACTGTCCGTCTATGTGTAAACTGCTTGTTACTTACTGTTATTGTGAAGCGTCCTTGAGCTTGGGAAAGGCGCTATATAAATTAAACTTATTATTATTATTATTAGAACTACAGTTAGATCTAGGGCCAGATCTATGTAATGACTGGCACTTTTACTCGAGTGCCCCTTTTTGCTATGATGCAATAATAGTGGCCCTGTTCGGGATCTCGGGTATAGATCTAGATTGGCCTAGGCTTTCTAGGGATTACGGAGTCGCGCGCCAAGAAGCGCTAGCGCTCCGGGTAGCTGTTCCTTTTTTAAACTTAGCTTTATTATTTGTCCCTAATGCAGCCACCTCTTATGCAGAGTAGTCCGGCCAAGGCCCGCCCCCTTGCCTGCGTTCTGGGGCTTTTGCTAGTAATGCAGGTTGGTGCTGTGCAGAATTGATAGCGACTTAGCCAGTAGTCGTGGGGCAGGGTTAAGGCGTTTTTTCATGCAAGTACGAAAATTCCGTATACATACTCAACCCGGCCCTCCAGAGCTAGTGTTTAGAGGCCGCCAGTTTTTTGGCAGGCGCTGGCCTTTCTAATGTAAATTTTCATGGCCAGTTGGTCGTACTCCCCTGACAAAGCAGGGTAGATTTGAGTACCTCCACATCCAGCTCTGTATCATTCTGCCTCACCCATGGCTCGGGTTGAGCAGCACTTCACAACCTTTTGGTTTATGTAGGTTTGGTCGTGAGCTCCCTTGTAGCCAGAGCATTGCCATGGCTGACGCCCTCACACGGTATGATAGGCGCTATTAAAGCTAGGACCTTCATGAGGTGGGTGGCGTATGTGGTACTCCCCCCGCTTGGGGGGTACAAGGCGTTTGGTTTGCTGAGTACCCTGCTATGGACAATGTGATTAGGTTCCAGTGTTTGTAGGCGCTGCCGATAAGATTGCACCATTGTACAGTTGGCTCCAGAAGGAATTGGAGGCCTTCGGGGTGGGTCACCCAGCTAGGCTGGGATGATTTTTTAGGCCGGCTGGCTGTGGGTAGCCAGCTGGGGCAGTCTTGGCAGTAGACTCCAGGTCAGGTGGTAGGCCTCAGAGTTAGGCCTCCTTGCGAGTGAGTCCCAACGTTTGGGGAGGTTGGCAAATTACTAGCTGCAACCTTGAACATAGGTAGTCAGCCTTGGTAGGCCTCTGCAAAGTTCGGCCCCTTGTTATGCTGTATATATTACTCCCCAATGATGTCGGTTTCAAGTAGCAGTTCCCAACTATAACCCTTGTCAGCAGTTGGATGTTTATTTTTGTCAGCCAGCAGAGAAGCTACTGTCAGCCCAAAATTATAACATTGCAGTTTTTCACTCCTGTCACCAGGAAGCTGTCCCTGCAGGCATGCTGTGAGGTGGTAGGCCCCATTAGGCCTCCCTGGAAGCAGGCTCCCATTCGCCAGTCGCTGTGTCAGCTAGCATGGGCTGCTAAGCTGTTGTTGGGTGGTAGGCCGCACCAGGCCTCCCTAAGACTGGTCGTAAGGTAGTAGGCCTCATCGGGCCTCCCTAAGGGCATGTTCCTGGGCTCCAGTCACCTGAGAAACAGCTAGCACGAGTCGCTATCAGGTAGTAGGCCTCACTAGGCCTCCCTGAGGCTTGCTATCAGGTAGTAGGCCTCACTAGGCCTCACTAGGCCTCTCTGAGGGCGAATTCCCGAGTCAGGATACTCGGCTAGCTGGTGTAGCTTGACCTTCAGGTAGTAGGCCTTCACTAGGCCTCCCTGAGAAAATGAGTTTCCGTTTCCAGCTACTTTGACAGTCGGCTTCAACTGCTATCAGGTAGTAGGCCTCACCAGGCCTCCCTCTAAGCGAGTTCCTGAGCATGACCTCTCAGGCTTCTCTGGCATACACTGGGCCTCACTAGGCCTCCCTAATGGGTCTTTGGTTCTCAGTACAAAGACTATTAACTGGCATGATGCTGACAGCTAGTGGTCACCCTAGCGTGACTGGTGTCGCTTCTGCTACTTGGTCCCCAAGGAGGGGATTTCAGCCTGCAACCTGGTTTACCTACCGGGCAGCCCCCTTTAAGCTCCCCTCCTTTCGGAAGGGTCATATGTGAGCCAAGGCTGCCTGGGCCTGATCGGGTGGTCGTAGGCCCCCAGGGTGGCCTCCCAATTAGATCAGTTTTTAGGCCAGTCTGGCCTCCTGAGTGTTTCTATCTGATAATAGCTCAGTAGATCCTAGGATTGAGCAGATTACTCCCCTCGCTGGCAAGGGTAGAAAGCGCTATGCTGAGTGCTGCTCTCCGGGATTCCCGTCTCTGAGATCCGGTCCGAGGAGGCCACTGCCATTCTGCAGTCCCTGGGACTGGATGCCTCTTCAGGAGGCGAGTGTCCAGAGGCTCTGTTATCGAACAGACAGGGATGGCCCGGCTGAAGTGCCCGTTGAAAAAGGCACCAAGCTAGGCCTCCTTGGTGGCGGTAGTGGCTGGCTGGGGCGCCCTAGGGCCCCCTAGCCACATTCCCTTAAAGGAGCCCCCTTCTTTCGAATGGGTTGGATCCGGGCCTTTGAGCGGCCTGGGTAGAACTTCTCTAAGTGTTCGAAGCTTCCTACTCGGGCTTATAGCTTGGGCTGTGACCGTAGGGAATGCTATCACTGACAGCCTTATGTGACCAGAGGGGGAGTGGTTCAGGCATTTCAGTTGAATTTGTTTGTTCTGACAGTTGTCACTGCCAGTAGGCATGCACTCCCCTCGGCATGGCGGTGTTGGTATTTCGTTCCCCGTAGCGTCAAGCTGACATAGCGCGAGTTCCCTTTCGAAAGGGAACGTCTCCGGTTACGTATGTAACCTAGGTTCCCTGAGAACAGGGAACGAGACGCTGCGTCACTTTGCCATGCCTCAGGGTTTGCCTGCCGGACAGTCCCTGAAGACGAAGGGCGGTGTCATGTTGGCAGAGGCGCCCTTATATACTTCCTGGTCGCACCCTGATGACATCATCGGCTGTCGCCGGTCAGTAGGACTGATGTGATTCGATTGTAGCTCAGACACCTGTCACGCTGGAGGCGTTTCCCGTAGCGTCAAGCTGACGCAGCGTCTCGTTCCCTGTTCTCAGGGAACCTAGGTTACATACGTAACCGGAGACGTTTTCCAACCTTCTACCCGTGAAAGTGGACTGGAACGGCAGCCAAACCCGTGACTTCCCACCCGTGAACTCGTACTAGATCGATGTACTCCCAGTTACTAGTTTTGACGTCACATAGCCCGCGAAGCAAAAATGGCAGCCCCCTACGGTTGCAGTGTTTATGAAACAAATATACAAATGACGTAAATTAAAAAGGTATAACAGCTTTTCTTGCCGTCTGCGCTGTTTTTCTCCTCCGTTTCCCTCAAATAAGCGAGGAGTAAGCACCCTTGGCGATAGAAATGATTGTAAATGAGCATACCCCGTACGGTCCGCTATGCTTTGTTTACATCTAGCTACCACACAATTCCTTGCACTCATGCATTTTGGCGTGACTTTGCCTGGAACACTACAAAGTCGTGAGTCGTGGTTTGAAGTTGTAATTTACGGGCTCAAAAACCTGCCTGGAACGCAGCATACATTAAAACTCACCAAGAAGGGCATTGAGACATTTTTGAGTGTATTTGACCATTAATAAGCTGGAAAAAGGAGCTCATTTATGCACTTGCATGTCAGAGGCGGCTTTATTACAGTATGTGTGTGCGCTTCAGATGCGAGCGCGAAATCTGCGGAATTAGTAGAATTAACGTAATGTGCAACCCCGCGCGAAATTCAGACCGGTCACACCAATACTAACACGCAGAAAGTCCAGCAGAACACGCGTTCGCCGTGTTCAGAGGGTTAACCGGACTGAATGAGAGGAGGCAGGTGCGTGTCAACTCGCTGTCAGTCGAAGAGGAGACCGCAGCTGTAGAGAATGAGTATCGTATCGTTTCAGATATTTCAGTATCGATACATAGCGAAATATGGATATTTTTGACAACACTAGGCATACACACAGGTTCGAAGACTCGTTCTCTCGCCCCCTGCAGTGCAATTCGGCTAGGTATACATCCGCGCTAAAATATCAAGGTGAAAGTCATCATAGCTTGCGTAGTATAGACACAGCTCCCAACCCAACTTTGAGAATAGATTAACGGCGATATTTTTTTATCGCCCGATAAGAGTCTCACGTTAACGCAGCACGTTAACGCCGATAACAGCCCACCACTAGAATTAACTAATGTTAAATAATAGAGCCTTATTGGAAAGTGTGTGACTGAATAACAATCAGAACATATTCAAACAATATCTAGGGCATTGGAATTTAGTCCAGATTAAAATATAAAATGTTCAAATTTGAAAATGAATAGCCTTAAGTCTTTAAGTATTAGGTTATGTGATGAGCACCATAGCGAATACAGAAAACTGTTTTGTTTACGAGGATTACCGGGGAAACGGCTGCATTTCTGCTGTTCTGTCAGCGCCCTCTGCTGTCAGAGAGTGCATGTGCATTTCATTCAGCGCATGTCCTTCACTCGTTCCGCCATGTGCTCGGCTCATGCATGTTGGGTTTGTTTACATCAGTGCACGTTCCTCTTTGACATGTTGTTCATTTTAAACGGTTGATGGGTAAAGTATTCTTAAAATGCATTCTAAAAATCTGAATAATTCGTAGGAAATAATTATTTACGGTATTTTGAAGTGCCCACGATAACAATATTGTGCATGTTCATTATTGCGGTATATAATATTACCGTTTACCAGCACATGTCTAGTTGAAATATTTTGAACCGTTGCTTTTGGCTCTCTATGGGCTTCTCCCCATGCTTCTCTCTTGACTTTATCGGACTTTATGCCTCCACGTCCCCCCGATTGCCTCATAGACAGCAAAAGATTGCCTGCGAGCTTCTCCTCCTGTCTATACGGTAATTTCTCTACTATGCGCAGAGAGTGGCGTGGTTATGACGCAATCGTAAGCCTATTTTTTACAAAAACGGCTTCTACGGGGCGATAGTGTAAGATACAAGGTAATGGAGCCTTTTATACATGGTCATGCTTCTTAAGAAATAAACAATGGACAAATGGAGTCTTTAAACGACTCAGATGTAAAGTTATTCGTTGTCAAAGTGATGCCAAAATGAATGGCAGTCAATGGGATGCTAACAGCAGGTGATGGCTTGGTTAGCAATGGCTGCCCCTATGGAAGGTATGCTTTCCGGGTGCTGGATTACCCCCTTGGTCTAATCAAGGTAACGGTCACCACAACAGAAAGCCCGCCTCTCCATTCATTCAATTGGACAATAGAAATAAAAGAAGCCTAAGATCACACAGAACGCGTTTTTGCAGCAAGAGGCGCCTCTTTTGAATATTTCTGTTGGCAGAGAGCGTTATGCACGCTGCTTATGCGCCCCGGGCGCCTCGCGTTTTAGAAGGAGCGCTCTGAGCGCATGAAGTTGAAAAAAAATCAACTCGGAGCGGAAAAGTGCCTGATGTCATAGCATTTTTTTTCTATTGTCCAATCGAATGAATGGAGAGG
Organism: Gobio gobio; assembly: GCF_949357685.1. NCBI lineage: Eukaryota > Metazoa > Chordata > Actinopteri > Cypriniformes > Gobionidae > Gobio > Gobio gobio. The sequence continues at coordinate 11,301,462 of NC_137120.1, forward strand.
CGGGTCTTCGATTCTGTGGCGACCGTTACCTTGATTAGACTGACAGGACAGCTGATTCTGGGGTTTCCTAGCAACATTCAACAAAACCAGTGTTGGGAATAACGGCGTTATAGATAAACGGCGTTACTAACGGAATTACTTTTTTCGGTAACGAGTAATCAAACGAATTACTGTTTCTTCCGTTACAACGCCGTTAGCGTTACTGAGGAAAAAAATGCGGCGTTACTATAATTGAGCTCATTGAAGCGGTTTTCATCCGAACAGGCTCTCTGTCAGTCGGACCTGCAACGCGCGCGTGTGTGTGCGCGCCAGCCATGCGTGTTGGGGGTTGGGTTGGGTGGTACACATCACTCATGATGATTGGTGGGTGGGAGACAAGGTTGAGGTTGATAGGTTGAGTTCACACACACACACCTATGACGCACACGCATATGCACAGTCAGCGATGGCAGTCCAACGACTTCAAAGGTAGCTTTCGCAAACTGAAAGTATAAGCGCTACTTTTCCCTCGTTGAGGTGAAAGGTAAGATATGTTTATGTAACGTGCAGCTTATGCCCAGGAAGAAAGAGTCTCTCCACGTCGGTGGCTAGTAATTCTATTTCTAATCTAATGAAGCCTCACGTCATCACAGCCACAACATTAGTGGCTAAAACCCAGGTGATAACTTGAGCTCCACTACCAGAGGAGTATTAAAGAAGTACTGATAATATTTACACAATATGTACACTATAGTAGGTCTACTGATAATATTTACAATAATATATTGAATTTGATAGGCGTCTCTCACATTGTCCCACAGCAACATTACAATAGTGCACATTAATGTACAATGTTTTATAATAATAATTGATTCTATTTAGTGTCCAATTCATTCATTTAACATATTTAATATTGGGGGCATCCAAGTTATTTGACATATTTGAACATTTGAAGAAAAAAAAAGTAATACATTAGTTACTTTCCCTGGTAATTAGTTACTTTTATAATGATGTAACTCAGTTACTAACTCAGTTACTATTTGTAAGAAGTAACTAGTAACTATAACTAATTACTTTTTTAAAGTAACGTGCCCAACACTGAACAAAACACTCAACACTCAACAAAAAACGTAGCGCACAGCTAAACGTCAACCAAAAAAGGCAGTGCAGTGCGCCTCGCGTTTTCGAACCTGAAAACGCGTTCTGTGTGATCGGGGGTGTGGTATTAACTAACCAAAATCTAACTTTGAACCAACGTCTCAAGCCAACATCATATTGACGTCAGATTCTAACATCATTAGACGTTGATCCTTTGTTGGTTTTAGGTTGTGGTATTAACTAACCAAAACCTAATGTTGAGCTAACGTCTCAAGCTAACATATTGATGTCAGATTCTAACATTATAAGACGCTGATCCTTTGTTGGTTTTAGGCTGTGGTATTAACTAACCAAAATCTAACGTTGAATCAACGTCTCAAGCCAACATATTGACTTCAGATTCTAACATCATTAGACGTTGATCCCTTGTTGGTTTTAGGTTGTGGTATTAACTAACCAAAATCTAACGTTGAGCCAACGTCTCAAGCCAACATCATATTGACGTCAGATTCTAATATTATAAGACGCTGATCCTTTGTTGGTTTTAGGGTGTGGTATTAACTAAACAAAATCTAACGTTGAGCCAACATCATATTGATGTCAAATATTGACATTTAGTCATGAGGTAGGTTGTGCCTTTAGGTTGTGAAACTCTAACATGAAACAGGAAACTGTAACGCCATTAGACGCTGATATTTTGTTGGTTTTAACACATTTGTCTCATATCAGTGTTTACCCTTTCAGGGGGGATGGTAGACCTCCTGAAACTACTAGTGTCGCGGAGCGGGCGTTACGGATTTGTGGTGTTGTCAGATGCGGCACGCAGTAGGCGGATGTTTTTTATTGGTGCATTTCTACAGTGAGCTGAAATGACAAGAGTGCACATTTGGTAAATGAACATTTATTCATCACACAACTATTTACAACACAACAAAGGAGGCTTTGCTTGAGTTGTTTCTCCGGATTTTGTTGTTTTTAAGGAAAAAAAAATTTTTTTTTGTCTGTTTAGTATTGTCACCTTTTCCGTTCTACATGGAGCTCATGCTTCCGTTTTTTTTTATTTTTTTTTATATATATATATATATATAAAAGGACTCATTTTTTATATAAGGATTTTTTCCTACTTGCCCTGCCAAAATTTTCACTGGCCCCACCGTAAAAAAAGTAATAAATAAAATAAAATAAGCCCAGTATTGTTTTTGTTGTTTTTGATCCATGCAATCTTAATAAATATGACTCCAAAAACTACTAGCCTAACTAATATATATTTAAAATATTGTTAAAGACAATCAGTAATAAAATAAGAACAAATAATCAAATTACGAGCAACAGCACAAATAAATACAGCAGAACAAACATACAAATGATGTAGGCTAATATAGGTCTAAACTAGATTTTCAGGTACACAAATAGTAATCAAATGTAAAATATTACTGCATAGTCTGCATTAAATTATATATCACTGCATATAAATATAGATTAACCCTTATTAAAAGTTATTCCGTCAAGAGTAGCGAGTGATTTTTTTTTCTGTCTTTTGTTATCTCTATGATATTTTCCACTTTCCATGTTATACGGTAGGGGGCGCTATTACACATCTCCTGAACGAGTACAGCATCTCTTGATTAAAACAGGCGAAGAAGAAGCAGCAACGACAAAGATTACAGACTGGTGATATCACAGAATTCATAGTGTGAAATATCCTAAACCATTGCTTTTGGTTCCATCTAATAATTGCTCAGTCAGTTGTTTGTTGTTTCTCCTCTTTTTTGTGTACATATTCACAACAGACCTACGTAAATGTTTAGAGATTTTTAGGTTTTAGATTTTTGAATTGCATGTTATCACTTGTGTTGCCAGAAGATAAAAACCGGGCAATCTGGGTGAGCCCATGACCTTCCATCTAGCACCAGAGTAGAACCAGTGTGACATCTGCATTAGATATGACAAACCTGACAAAAACTATGACAACCGGTTCATAATGTGTTATGTATTATTAATTGTTTGGACATTTAAATCCTTTTCTTTTTATATCCACAGGCTGATGACAAATGAGATATGGCCAGTTTCAATATGAATGTAATGCAACGTCTGTCCAATGTTGGAGGTTGATGTCAATCTGATGTTGAGTTTAGAACCCAACGTCAGATTGACGTCAACCTCCAACGTTGGACGGACGTTGCATTTTGGTTGAAAATGAAAATCGGGTTGACGTTAGAACAGTGCCGATCCTGACCTCCCTGGGGCCCTAAGCAAAATTCTGCTAAGGGGCCCTCTAACTGACCCGTGACGCCGTGAGCTATGTAAACCATTTGCCATTGCCACACAGTCACACCTGACACTTCAGTGATCCCAATACAATCCTCCCTCCTTTAAACAAAACAGTCGCAATACAGAATGAGGTTCAAACAAACAATATTTATTGAATAGAGTATTTCCTATAGAATATTAAGATAACAAGTGAATATTATTAAGTAAGTGAATATTAACGTAAACATAAATAAGAAGAAAATAATAAATTATAACTCTGAGCTTTGGCTTTTGGGATTAACTTAGGTTCTCTCTACAGCCTGGGCATTTTCGGCATCAGTATGGGCAACACCAGTCTATTTTATTTAATATTATTAGTATTAGCTATTATTGACTAACTATTAGTAAAAATAATCAAGAATTCACATTGCAAATAGTAAAAAAATTTAATGCTTGATATCAAAAATGCATAAACTGTGAATGAATAAAAGCTAAAATGGCTTGCCATAGCATGTTAAAGTTTTTTTTTATTTTTGTAATACATATGGTGAAGCAATTCTTGATTTATGGTTATTATTAACTGAGGGATGTGCATCCACACATTGACCAGTATGTCCAGCTAATCAACATTTTAAATTCAATATAGCCTATAAATCAAGTCAATCACTGTCAAATTATCAATACATTGCTTTCCATCTTGCATAATTAGTGCAGTGCAGTTGTATAGAGTTTTTAACTACACATTGACTGAGACTAGATAATCAGTGTCTTGTTTTAAAAGTATGTATGTATAATGTGCACTTTTGATGAGGAGTGCCATCATTCACGCCCATATATTGTAAAGTCTGTCTGGTCTCCACATATATTTCTGCTTGAAAAATGTGCATTTCATTTCGTGCATATGAATGAACGCATGATAACACACACGACGCGGTTATCTTTTCCGAGCTGCAGTAAACAAACACCGTTGCACTTTGTCGTTTATCAAAAACAAACGTAATAAATAATTGTATTTTACTCTCACTTTTGTCAGGCACAAAGTGATGCAAGAGATGTACTGCCTGCCTGTACAGCTAGGTTAGCAAGACCGAAAAAACACAACAGAAATGCACATAAACTTTACTTTACTGACATCAAACTTAGAGAGAAGACAAGTTTACCCGATTGTTGTTCCCGCAGTTCACTTTCATGGTTTTTTTTTTCCCTCTTTTCATGACCAGAAGGATAGTTTCGCTTAATTTTGTCATGGATGTTGTAAACATTAATTGACGGTGACGTGACGCGCTATGACACGGGAGGAGGCGGGGCCTTGAGTAATTTGCGGGGCCCTACGCAGCTTGCGTAGTGAACGTATAGGGCTGATCGGCTCTGCGTTAGAACCCAACGTCAGACTGATGTCAACATCCAACGTTGGACGGACGTTGCATTTTGGTTGAAAATGAAAATCGGGTTGACGTTAGAACCCAACGTCAGATTGACGTCAACATGCAATGTTGGACGGACGTTGCATTTTGGTTGAAAATGAAAATCAGGTTGAAGTTAGAACTCAACGTCAGATTGACGTCAACATCCAACGTTGTACGGACGTTGCATTTTGGTTGAAAATGAAAATCAGGTTGACGATAGAACCCAACGTCAGATTGATGTCAACATCCAACGTTGGACGGACGTTGCATTTTGGTTGAAAATGAAAATCAGGTTGACGATAGAACCCAACGTCAGATTGACATCAGAACCCAACGTCAGATTGATGTCAACATCCAACGTTGGACGGACGTTGCATTTTGGTTGAAAATGAAAATCAGGTTGACGATAGAACCCAACGTCAGATTGATGTCAACATCCAACGTTGGACGGACGTTGCATTTTGGTTGAAAATAAAAATCAGGTTGACGTTAGAACTCAACGTCAGATTGATGTCAACATCCAACGTTGGACGGACGTTGCATTTTGGTTGAAAATGAAAATCGGGTTGACGTTAGAACTCAACATCAGATTGACGTCAACATCCAACGTTGTACGGACGTTGCAATTTGGTTGAAAATGAAAATCGGGTTGACGTCAGAACCCAACGTCAGATTGACTTCAACATCCAACGTTGTACGGACGTTGCAATTTGGTTTAAAATGAAAATCGGGTTGATGTCAGAACCCAACGTCAGATTGACGTCAGAACCCAACGTCAGACTGATGTCAACATCCAACGTTGGACGGATGTTGCATTTTGGTTGAAAATGAAAATCGGGTTGACTTCAGAACCCAACGTCAGATTGACGTCAACATCCAACGTTGTACGGACGTTGCAAATTGGTTGAAAATGAAAATCGGGTTGACGTCAGAACCCAACTTCAATCTGATGTTGTGTTCTGACGTCAACCCGATTTTCATTTTCAACCAAAATGCAACGTCTGTCCGACGTTGGGGTCCAACGTCAATCTGACGTCATATTGACGTCCGGTGCCTGCTGGGGAGGTGTCCGATTGTCCGGCTTATTGAGAGGTCTGCTATACTATTACTTTTATTAGCAATTGGGTGTACAATATTTAATAGCTCTACTTTTAAACAATAGGGAGTATTATAAACAGATCTCACAGTGGAGCCAATAATAAACACTGTACACTGATGAGCCAAAACATTATGACCAGTCACAGGTGAAGTGAATATCAATAATCATCTCCTAGCAAGGCCACATATTATGGTCTGGGTGGATTAAGGTCCTTTCACACTGGACGCAATTGTGACGTGCGAATAATTCACACAATGGTTTTATTTATTTTTTGAACACGAATGTGCTGTGGTGAAAAAACAATGTTTCTTTTTTTCATTTCGATGTCGATTTTTTAAAACTCTCGCAGCAACAGATCAACAGATTCAATCAACATTAACCTTTGCCAGGTATCAAGTTTTATACCAGTTTGAGTTGTAGTTCAGTAATGGCGGCAGAGAAAGATGCGATTGAAACCATTCGGTCCGTTCGGCAACGCTGCCGAATATCCAGAAGTTAAAGCCGGAGAACAATCTTTGCTGAGTTTTGTTGGTGGCCATGATGTTGTGGCCCTCCTCCCCACGGGGTTCGGGAAAAGTTTGATTGGAAAGTGAATGTTTCCGTCAGTACAACTGTGGCACTTAAATGTTTAAATTGTGACTCAACTGGAAATATAGCTGGAAACATAGCTGCTCCGGGTCGATTGGTTCCTGAAGTGTGTGTTTGTCTTGTCAGATGCGATGCTACTTTCTCTAGAGGAACTCCTCAAATTGTCCCATAGCCATTTGAAAGTAAGTGCGGAACCGGCCATGATAGAGTTTTAGCTCCTGTACAAGATTAGCATACTCCCATACAGACTGTTCTTTAAGACTGGGTGCACCTAAAACCTTCTTTTCGGTCTTTTAAATAAAATGACTGGGTGATGAAGTGTCCGTGTTTTCTTAGCTGTCGCTACAAATGTTTTGGAATGTTGGAGGAGCTCTGAAACATCACAGACATCACAAATTCGTGTTGCAGCTGATGTGAATGGTTTTGACGCAAACTATTCGCACACGAAATATTCGTTTTTCCGCTTCGCTTTTCGTTACGCATCCAGTGTGAAAGGGCCTTTAGGCGGTAAGAAAATAATCAGTTCTCGTAATCAATGTGTCGGATTGAGGAGAAATGGGTGGGAATAAAGATCTGAGCGACTTTGACAAGGGCCAAATGGTTATGGCAAGATGACCAGGTCAGAGTATCTTTGAAACAGCAATGCTTGTGTGTTGCTCCCATTCAGCAATGGTGAGAATTCACCAACAGTATCGGAGGAGGGACAAACCACAAACCAGCGACAGGATGTTTGCCGCCCAAGGCTCATCGATGCACAAGGGCAATGAAGGGTATCTGTCTGGTCCGAGCCAACAGACGGTCTACTGTGGCACGTCACACAAAATGTTAATGATGTTTATGGGAGGAATGTGTCACAGCACACAGTGCATCACACTCTTCTGTGTATGGGGCCGCAGACCAATCAGAGTGTCTATGATGACCCCTGTCCACTGTTGAAAGCACCTACAATGGGCACACAAGCATCAGAACTGGACCTTGGAGGAGTAGAAGAAGGTTGCCTGGTCCAATGAGTCTCGTTTTCTTGTATATTTTTTCATATTATATTTATACTATAGTATATTATATATTGTATATATGTACATATTTTCCGTTTACCTGGGGAAGTGATGCACCAGGATCACTGTGGGATGATGACAAGCTGGTGGAGGGAGTGTGACACTCTGGGCAACGTTCTGCACCATTCATGTGGACGTCAATCTGACATGAACCACTTCCCTAAACATTGTTGCAGACCAGGTACACCCTTCATGACCATGGTGTTCCCTGGTGGAAGTGGCTCTTTCAGCAGGATAATGCACCCTGCCACAACTCCCAATATTTGCGAGGTCACAATAATAAAGATAAAGACAGTTCAGTCATTTCATGTGCAAAAAGTATTGTATTATACGATCACCAAAATATATTCTGATACCCCTTCATTCATCAACCACATGAGCTGAGTTCACCTGATCGTAGTTTAAAGTAGTCCCCATAGTCTATGCCAGGCATTCTCAACCCTGGTCCTCGAGGGCCACTGTCCTGAAAAGTTAAGCTCCAACCCTAATCAAACACACCTGAACCAGCTAATTAAGCTCTTCAGGATTACAGGCAGGTGAGTTTGATCAAGTTTGGAGCTAAACTCTGCAGGACAGTGGCCCTCAAGACCAGGGTTGAGAACCCCTGGTCTATGCAATAGCATATGAATCACATATATCTTATCATAAATTAGGACAGTCTCAGAAAGATATACCCCAGATTCTGGTGCTGCATTGTAATAATAGGTTCAAACAGTCATGAAACGCTACAAAAACACACAAGTAAATCCAGCCAGCAAGGAATTTGCCGCAAACATGGATATCCACCTGGTAAACTAGAGGTCCGTCGACTGGAAAAGTTCCCGGAAGAACAATGCAGCACACAATAGTTCCTGCCCCCTTATACATATTATAGGTGCTTCTCAATACTCAAATTGATGCTTCCTCTTTTCCTCGCTCCTCCGTCCTCCAGCCTGTGACCCGGAAACCAATCAAAGTTAGTCATCTTGAAGGACATCTCAATTCTGTGTGTTGGAACTGAGACACAAGGACAGGAAATGAGGATGCACAAATAAGAAATGAGAAGAACCCATTGAGTCACCAGAAAATCACCAGACAGGAAGAAACAAAACAAGAAGCTATACACAAATCCAGAACAGCATTATAGGAAATGGAGTCAAAACAACATATTTTTAGTAATCAAGATATTCTACTCTATTCAACCTCGCTACATTTAAATTCTTACATAACACACTGACATACATCAAATATTATTATGTAGAGGTGCTACCTCCAAATTCCCCAGATCTCAATCCAATTGGGCATCTGTGGGATTTGCTGGACCCACAATTCAATCCATGTTGGCTTAACCTCACAACCTACATGACTTGAAGGATCTGCTGGTAATGTCTTGGTGCCAGATACCAAAAGGACACACCCTGAAGAAGGCTGTCTGTGCCGCTATGTGTGGGTTGCTTTTTCCCGTGTCTTTTAAATTTTCTATTATGAAATAGCCAGTAAAATAAAAGCTTTTATGTTGAAGAAGAGTGCCTTGGATTTCCTTTTTTCTACATTAATTTGAATTCCCGACCCCAAAGAGCATCTTCAAACATCTGACTGAACTCCTTGAGCACCCCAGACTTTTTTGTCTTACCAACTCAACTAGAACATAGCTGCTCCTGATTGATTGGTTCCTGAAGTTTGTAGTTTGTCTCGTCAGATGCGCTGCTACTGTCTCTAGAGGAGCTCCTTAACATTTCCCATGGACATTTGAAAGTAAGAGCGGAACCGGCCATGATAAAGTTTTAGCTCCTGTACAAGATTAGCATACTCCCCTATAGACTCACTGTTCTTTTAAGACTGGGTGCACCCAAAACCTTCTTTTCGGTCTTTTAAATAAAATGAAATGCTCGTCTTCACTGGATGATGAAGTGTCCGTGTTTTCTCAGCTGTCGCCGCAATTGTTTTGGAATGTTGGAGGAGCTCTGAAACGACACAGAAACAGTGCTCACACTCTCCATCTTCATTAGTTTACGATCTGTTTAATAGTCCTGTCTAAAAGGTAGGGACACACCAAACCTACACCAAAGAACTAGCGCTGATGAAAGCTGACTGTGTTGTTGCCTGTGTCGGGGGAAAAAACAGCACCCGAAACACACTAAAAGGACTACAGGTGACTGTCAACTAGCATGCGCGTACTGCACCTTCGTGTAAAGGAGATAACAGTCAATTCTGTCCGATCAGTTTTGACTTACTTGCTCGCTTTCATCCCTTTTGGTCTTATTCTTGTGCATTGACTCGTTAGCTAAAAGCTGAACAGCAAGAGATCTCTCACACTGATTATGTTGAATCGGCCAAAAAAGAAAAACGATGGTGTCTGACTAGAGCTCAAAAACAGCCCATTGTATATATATATATATATATATATATATATATATATATATATATATATATATATATATATATATATATATATATATATATATATATATATATATGATTTTCCTTAGTTGTCAGTTATAATCATCAAAATTTAAAGAAATAAACATTTGAAATATATCAGTCTGTGTGTAATAGATTAATATAATATACAAGTTTCACTTTTTGAATGGAATTATTGAAATAAATCAACTTTTTGATGATATTCTAATTATATGACCAGCACCTGTATACTGTTGTCTGAGGTCAACTTATGACGTTCACGTTGTAGCAATTATGGCCGCAGACATATAGATGAATTAATCTTCCAAATGATTCGATCAAATTTACATCCTTTTCACAAAAGCCTAATTCAGCTCTAGACCCCAGGAAATCGACCATCGATCACGAGAGCTACCCGGAGCTACCAGTTATAGTTAATAATTACTCGATTTCCTATGGACTTGTGACCAAACTTACACAAAGAGGACAGAGGACTCGTTGTGTTCACAAGACAAAGAAACAAACCAGATCTCTGTCTTTGCAATGACCTGTAAATGAACTCCACGTTACACAGCTAAAACTCCAAGCAAGCTCACAGAAACTGTTAGCTTATGGAGTGCATCAAAAAACTGATTATTGGACTTTCATTCAAATAGCCTTCGACATAGCTTGTTAGTGTGTTTACAACTGATACACGTGACTATCATGCATGTACATTACTCCCAATTCATGCAATTATGTAACTATTGAATGAGTGGATGAAAAGGCACGGTGTTTGATACCGGCGTGTTCGTATGGGTATAATCCAACAGATGAGCTGAATGAAATCTTTATAGAATTGATTATGTCCTTATATTAAGAAATTAGGTCTAAATTTACTCTCTGCTTAAGAGCAGGAAACTAAATTCTATAGATAACCCAATTTTGTGGGAGGGGTGGAGACACAGTCACCCCTGAAGCCTAATTGGCCAGAACCCATCCAGGGGATGGGCAAATATTTGAGTTTAATCTCAGAACACGAACGAAGAGTTCAGAGCACAGTTCAGAGTTTTAGTTCAGTTGAGTTGAGTTTGGTTCAAGTCAGCTCAAGTTCGGTTCCAGTTCGGTTCGAGCTGGTTCGCGGCCTGTTCGCAGTTCAGAGATGAGCTAAGTCCTAGCAGTATGACCAGAGTGAGTTCTGAACGGAGAGCTCCCAGGAGACGATCTGACGATCGTGACAGACCAACAACAGAGAAAATGGGTTAACAACGATTTCATTCAGGCCATCTGTATTTCTCTCACTTTCCTTTCTTTTACTTAAAGTTTATTTTATTTCCGTTAAGTCTCGGGTTCTGTTAAGTTTCGCCGCAAAAGTCTCTCAACAACGAGTTTCTAACAGCGCGCTCCAACTTCAAACAACGCCCACAAGACTTTCATCCAGCCGCCAACACGCCACGTGGTTGGCTTCCCCAGACGTCGACCAGACCTTCAGGGAATCAAAGATCCGGGAAAACCCCTGTCCAGCCAGGAGAAGGGAATCCCCCTTGTCAGACGACACACGAGACATAAACGCAAGTAATGCCTCTTGATTCTGAGCTGAACTGGTGCATTAGATCAAATGTAATAACCCTGCCTAAGAAACGATAGGAGGTTAAATTACTGATCAATGGTTTCTTCAGGTCATGTTTCATAAATGCATAGATTGCTTAGGATTTCATAATTTCTCTCTCTTAGAACTTATTCTTTCCTCACCTTCTTCCTTTCTGCAACGTGTGAATGTGCGAGTGCGTGTGTTTGTGTTAGATATTAGTTTGATGTGTTAGATTAATCAATAAAGTTCCGTTTGTATTCAAAATAACTGTTCTTGTGTTATGTGCTTATCAATTTAATGTCTTGAACTGCCGATCTAAGTTACCTGGCTGTTAAATAGTGTTTCACTATTGATCGGATATTAATATCCGCTGCAGAGTTGATATTTACGGCCCGTTCAAATGAACACTGGAAGAGTCATTTGCTCGGCTGTAAAATAGACTCTCAAAATTCCCTATGAATTCATTAATTCATTCATTTGAGCTAAATATACATGTTTCCCTTTAACAGAGCCCCCTTTAAGTTCTTACATATCGGCGGACGAATAAGTTAAGGTGAAAACATTAATTCTGAATTTTAGTTATAGTGTCATTCGAGTCTCTTTCATTTTCATTCAGTTCCCCATTGAGTTATTATTTTATCTGACTCATAGTCGCTACAACGTGGTTTTTACATTAAAAAACATCATAATGAATAAGTGATAGGCTATTTTCTAACCTGGTTTTGAGGCTCTCTCCTGCACGCTCTGATTTTATGGGCGTGCCGCACTGAAGACTTGGAAGTAAACGCCCACGGCTATGATTGGATAAGATTTGCATATTTAATGGACTTCGGCTCCCCGCAAGTACACCGTGAGGGATTGTTTTGAAGCATGTGGGAAAGCGGCAACCGGAATAATTCGTCCCACAGGGCTCACAAAACGTCTTTATCAAACAAACACAATGATTTATCTCTCATCCACCCGTGATTAATATGAATGTTATTTTATAATCGCGAACCATAGATCACACACACACACACACACACACACACACACACACACACACACACACACACACACACACACACACACACACACACACACACACACACATTTACTCACATTAGTGTGTTGCTTCATTCATTCATGTAATATCATCCTTTCTGCAAATCCAGTCTCTTGTTTACAAACGAATCCGTGATCAGAAATGAAGGAAAAATCGTGCAAAGTCTTCCCCACGTGAGCTGGATATTCATTAAAAAATAAGTTCATCCATGCATTCATACTGTAATCCGAATTAAGCTTATGTGGTATGTTTAGAAATTCTATCCGGTTTAGCTCAATGTAGGCCTGTGTTATGTTAGTGGCACGAGTCGGTGGGCGGGGCTACAGAATCAGGCGTTGTTCTTCTTCTGTTGAGGCGGTGTTTCACCACACTCTGACGTCATAGCTGGGCATATTCTGAGATCGAGCGTTTGCTGGGTCTGGTGTCAATACATTTTTTTATTTGACTAACAAGGACGTTTTCAGCTCTGAAACTTACAGGATATTCTTATATTACCATGACCTTTTATATATCAAAAGCGCAAGGGAAAGTTGATTTCTAAATTCATGACCCCTTTAATGAAGTGTAAACGACAAGTGTTAATTATTTTATTTTTCTTGTGAAAGAAAAGACCTGTTAGTGTGAACTGAAGGGTGCGGATTCTGTAAGACAAACAATGTTTCAAACGTTTTTTTGTATGTATAATCTTTTTTGTAATAAATACTGTTACATTGAATTTTCAATTCATCAACAAATTCTGAAAAAATGTATCAAGCTTTCCACAAAATATATTAAGCAGCACAACTGAAATGTTTTTTGAGAAGCAAATCATCATATATTAGAATGAATTCATGACAGATCATGTGACACTGAGGACTGCTAAACATTCAGCTTTGCCGTCACAGGAATAAACTACATTTTAAAATATATTGATAGAAAACAGTTGTTTTAAATTGTAATACAATTTCTTTTTTTACTGTGTTCAAGTAAGATACTTCATTCAAAGACATTAAAAAATCTTACCACAAACCCCAAATTGTTATTGGTAGTGTGTATGTTCCTATTGTACAGGTAGGCCTATGTCAGGTAGGTATATGTGGGATAATCCACTTTGTTCTTAGGTGATCCTGTGTTTGTTTGAATCTCTCAGGACAGGAGTCAGCAGGCGGGTTGTGCTGGGTTAGGGAGAAGTTTATGCATTACTGCAGCAGTCAGTGTTAGAGCACTTTTCACAGAGCTATATTGTTACAGTAATTACACGCACACTAGGCATTTACTGAACAAACAGCTGTGGATGAAGATCTAGAACGTGGTAAGAGGAACATTTGATTTATTCGTGAATGAACAAAATATCTAAACTAAGCATACAAATTGCACATAGTGTCAGAAATATCGTACATTGAATATGTATCAATTTGAGCACTGCACTATGTCCCTCAGGTCTGTTAGAGGTTGAACAGGAGGATGACCTGGGAGACACTAACTGGTCCAGGACAGCCCCGCTTTGTTTTGGAGGGTGTTAAGGGCAGACACAGGGAGGTAAAGAGAGACAAATGTGGAGATTCAGACTGCTGCTGGGTGGGATACAAATCCCTTTGTAGAGGTAAAACCAATCATCATTTTAATGAAATGCACTGCATTTTTTACTTTGAGGCATTTCCACAAACACACAGAATATTTTGTGATTATTCTGTTGATTTATTCTGTGTACACTGGCACTTTTCATGCGCTTCATTCGTTTTTTCCAAAAAACTTTTGCCCTGGTGAATTGTGGAAAACCTGATGTGGACTATAACGGGATGGTGTATGGGAGTGATTGGTGGGTGGGTTCTGTGGTGCGGTACGACTGCAGGCCAGGATTTGTGTTGGTTGGAGATCCTGCTCGAGCCCGCCAGTCCAATGGGAAATGGACGCCCAAACCGCCCTGCCTCAGTAAGTCCTTTTCTGGCTGAACGCTGCACAGAAATGACAGATTACTGGGAATTTCAATTCTCAGTCTTCTCATGTATGTCACATTGGGAGTGTATCATCGTGGCCAGGTTGAGATCAATGAGAAGGACATTAACGGGACGTGTTCGTCCACCTGTCCTGATGCTGAGAGCTATCACGAAAGCAGTCGCATTGAGAACTGCAGGACTAAAGAATCAGGCAGTAAGCACTGGTTTACACGCTGCAACTACTGCGACTGTGACTGCTTCACTCCCTGTGGTAAGTTTCAGAGAGTCATTTAAATTGCTATGCTTGTTAAAACAGTGGCAAATACAGCAGTAATACAAATAATGCTGCAAAATCAATGTTTGTCTTTGTTGTCTCAGCTTCTACAGCATAGAAGACTGAATCCGTTTATCCTTTTCTATGAAGACTTTGTTAATATGAGTTCTGGAAACAACCAAATTAATCTTTATTTGAATGCATAGAGATAAGCTTGAAATGCAAAACTCAAATAAAAATGTGTATATATAGGCATTTTATGCATCTGGTTATCTATGAAATTGGACACACTATTTGATTGTACCTTAATTAGTCACAATTGTTGAAAGATCACAGAAACAGTTCCAGCAGTGCTCAGTAATTGTATTAGTGTATTATACTGTAGATACAATGAAATATTAGATTATTCATTCACTTGATGATTGATACAAGATGTGGGATTGATATAGTATACTGACATAAATCAGAGTGGTCTCGTTTGAAACCACAAAATACAACTGATCTATTTTTTGCAAATTCTATTATTAGTAAGTGGTGAAATTCATAATGAAAATCTCTTTGTTCTTGGGTTGGTAGCAGCCAATTCCTGCAAAAGATTGAAGGAAAAAAATTATGTATTTTGTGTTGTAAATAGGATGAAACCAAAATACTGAATGAATTGAAAACGTTACCTCAAGACTATGACATATAAGTGCATGCTTTAAAATTAAACTCATATACTTACCCACGCTCAGTGGGGTTATAGATGTTCCATTCATAGACAGAAGCTCCCAGTATGTGTGGTTTTCTTTAGACCCAGGCACTCCATTCACACTTTCCAGATATATGCCATAGCTTTTGTTAATGCTGTATGTGAAACTAATAAAAATAAAAGGTAGCAGAATTAACAATTTTATTAATTTTTTTATTTGCACTAAGAAGTTCCTAATTGTCTTAAGCCATGTACAATAGACTTAAAGACAAACCTTGATTCAGGTCTGACTGTAAAAGCATCTCAGTCATATAAAGTTGTATATTATAGAGTTATTATAGAATTGCTTTGTTTTTGTCTTCCACAGTGGTAAAATATACCCCTTTTCCCCATAACCTCATTCAGTCATGATTTTGATTTACTATACTATACTATACTATACTTGAATTAGGCCTACTGCATGTAAAGTGCATTAAACTACAATAATTTGATAAAGTGTGTGCCATACTTGAATATTTGGGTGTCCTGTAGATGATTTAAGACCCCAAACATTGGCATTCCCTCTTTCGCAGTGGTGTTGTAGGTGACAATCTTCTTAACAAATTCGTTAATGACATCCACCTCAACTAACAACTCTGCCAGTTCTCTTGTTCAAAAGACAGCAACAAACAGAGAAAGGTTGCTACAGGTTATTTAAATGACCGCATTTAAGTGAAAGACCAAAGCAAGCAAGACAGTTCTGAGAATACCAGCACAAACTGTGGCTTAATAACAAATACTTTGGCAATTTGTAATTTGAATCATGGATTTCAATCACCTACACAATTCACAAATGTTATTTAGGAAGTTAGACCTAAAAGGATTTTAATTCAGTAATTTGTATCTTTTTTTTTTAAGCAGAGTTCATGGCTTTATAAAAGAAAACTCACCTGAGTGTTCACATTTTCCCAGCCCTGGGAAAGGCAGCAAAGCTGCAAAGCACAGAAGAATAATCACTGTCAGAGCCATTCTACCAGTCTGCTCAGTGTATCTGAATGTCTCTCTCAAATGAACACCCTATTTATATATTCTTGTATTTAAATTTTCTAAATTGTTTCTGAAGTGTCAAGGAAATTCATATTCACTTCAACAGACCGCATTTAAGTGAAAGACCAAAGCACGCAAGCCACTTTTGAGAATACCAGCACAAACTGTGGCTTAAAAACAAATACTTTGGCCATTTGTAATCCCCTACATACTTCACAAATGTTATTTAGGAAGTTAGATCTAAAAGGATTTGAATTCAGTAATATGTATCTTTGTTTTAAAGGAATTCACCCCGACTTTTTGGGACTTTAGCTTATTCGTATCCCCCAGAGTTAAGGCTGCAACATACTCCGCAAGAACAGAGAAAAAAGTTCTCGCTCCCAGGGCTGCGAGAACAAAATGACGTAATTTTGTTCTCGGAGCCCTGGTTTGGGAGTTTTCGCAGCTCGTTCTCAACACATCGTCTGAGCAGAACTTTTTTCTTGTGGGTGTCCGAGAACTATTGTGTGATTGGTCAGAATTTTAAAGTGAGCGGGGTTAATGCAGAGAAACGGAGATGTTCGGCACCTGCTTTTCTCGTGAAGTATGGAATGTCCTGGCCAGAACGAACTTTGTTCTTGTTCTTGCCACCTCGAGAAAACGAACAAATTTCTTTGTTCTTGCAGAGTATGTTCCAAGCTTTAGAGAAGTCCATACATACCATTCTCATCTCCGTGCGTGCCATAACTCTAACTCTGCACCAACTGCTAGCCTAGCTTAGCACAAAGACTGGAGGTAAACGGCTCCATCTAGCCTACCGCTCAATAAGTGACAAAATAACGCAAACATTTTCCTATTTACATGTTGTGATGTGTATAGTTACATCGTGTACTAAGACTGATGGAAAATGAAAAGTTGCGATTTTCTTAACCGATATGGCTAGGAACTAAACTCTCATTCCTGCGTAATGATCAAGGAACTTTGAGCTGTACCATGAGTGCAGCGGTGCAATGATATTATGCAGCGCCTGAAAATAGTCCCCAGCACACTCTCTGTGCAAGCAGATTGTCACGTTGTGTAGCGGACCCTGTCCGAATGATGGCCAGACTTTACTGATGTTTCATGAAGTTTATTGAAACCGTTTGATCTCCAAAAAATCACCGTGAGAGCTGAACAAATAAAGAAGTGCGCATTAACACCTCATACACAAACGCTCTCTCTTCATAGCATTATCATTAACATACAGCGAAATACACAAAAATACTCATTACAACTGACAGTAAACAAGCACATACACACCTTAGGCTATGCCTTTTCGGGGGGTGCTTAACAAACTGAAAACTTAAAATCTGCCTAACCACTCCGATGAACCGCAAGCTCTCACTATCTTTCCGTAGACTACAACATCCGTCAAAATAAAAGTCCCTACTTATTAAGACAGATAATGCAGACCTTAAAGGTCCCATGGCATGAAATTTTCATTTTATGAGGTTTTTCAACATTAATATGAGTTCCCCTAGCCTGAATATTGTCCCCAAGTGGATAGAAATGTTGATCGGTGTAAACCCGAGTTCTGGCTGTCTTTCTCTGCCTTTGAGAAAATGACAGGCCAGACTAGCCAATCTTGCAGTCTCCTGGTTTGACGTCCAAGCAGGAACGGTTTCCTCCCTTTCCTCCGCCCAGAGAATCTGGCACGCCCATGCAAACGCTCGAGAGATCATTGCTTGTGAACGAGTGAACGCTGGCAGTTTCTCAGTGTTTGGATGTACAAATGAAAACAGAAGTCTTTTTTCAGTTCCTTCTGATCTGTGATCAGTGATATCTGATGTGTAGATAATTATTTATTATTCGTGCACACACTGCGGCTTCTCTCTCTCCCGACAGAACAGTGTTTTCGTGTTTTCTATCTTGTGAGTGAGTGTTTTTGTACGTCCTCGTCGCGTCTATCTGTTCTTAAATGTGCATACAGTAGTTTCTGCTCAACATCAGCAGAGCCACATCTTTAGAGATAAACCTCACACACGCTGAAGCTCGAGCTGCACTGACAGGTCGGCCTTCAACATCACCGACCCCCAGTACTGCATCTGGCCCACAGCGGAGGCGCCTTACGTGGCGCGAGATTAAGCAGAAGGGGGGTAAGCGTGAGGGTATCCGGCTAGGCTAGTCAGCTATCCCCACAATAAACTGGATTACATTCGATTACTGCTGTTGTGTCTTTGTTTGCGCTGTGTACTCAATGCGCGTCACTGACGCTTTTCATATGATAGGAACATATCTAAAAATAATGCTATTATCAACACTTACTCGTAACTCGTTCATCTCGACAGCTGTAATGGTACATTGCATGTGTTACAAAGTTGGTAATAATTATAAAGACGGACTCGGTGTGACTGGGACTCGTGTTTATTCAGAACTCTGAGATACAAACACAATAAACACAATAAACTGACAGCGCTCTCATAACTCAGTAGTTACTATATATAACTTTGTTAGCAATCGCTCCGTCTCCGTGATGTCCGGTTCGCGAACGAATCATTCTTTTGAACCGGTTCTTTTTAGTGAACCGAATCAGTTCACCAAATCGGACTGAATCGTTCTAAACGGTTCGCGTCTCCAGTCAGCGCTGATCCATAATTTACTAAAGTTACTAACTTTCTGACATGAGTGACAGTCCCTCCGACTAGAAATAGACTAATAACCTGAAGTATATGCTGTAACTACAACAGTTCACTGAACTGAGACATGCTGAGAACTGATGTGAAGTGAACTCAGGTCCATCCGTCTCTCTGGCAGCAGCTCGTGCCTCGTAGACCTCGTTAAACCACGCCCCCTCCGCTCATTTCAAATGCAAAGATGTCAGCCAATCACAACAGTGGGCGTTCTCACTGAAGTCTCACAGCAGACACGCCTCTTGAAACAGGGCATTCAGCCACAGGGCAAACATCAGTATGGAAAAAATGCCTTTTATTTCTAAATTATGAGATTTTATGATGTAAAAATTATACTAACAATATAAGTACACCTCAGGAAACATTATAAAATAATAGAAAAATGCCATGCCATGGGACCTTTAAACCTATTTAAACACACAGAAATGTCAAAAATGTACACAAAAAACAAATTATAAGATAAATCACAATGAAGTCTGTTACACGTTGGTTATTGCGCTGCTGCACTCATGGTACGGCAGTAAAATTCCTTGATATTTACGCAGGAATGAGAGTTCCTAGTCATATCGGTCTAGGAAATCACAACTTTTAATTTTCCGTCGATTTTATTACACAATGTAACTATACACATCACAACATGTAAATAGGAAAATGTTGGCGTTATTTTGTCACTTATTTAGCAGTAGGCTAGCTTGAGCCGTTTACCTCCAGTCTTTGTGCTAAGCTAGGCTAGACAGAATAATGGCACAAAGATGAGAATGGTATGTATGGACTTATCTAACTCTGGGGGATATCATATGGTGAATAAGCCAAAGTCCCAAAAATTCGGCGTATTCCTTTAAGCAGAGTTCATGGCTTTATAAAAGAAAACTCACCTGAGTGTTCACGCTCTCCCAGCCCTGGGAAAGGCAGCAAACCTGCAAAGCACAGAAGAATAATCACTGTCAGAGCCATTCTACCAGTCTGCTCAGTGTATCTGAATGTCTCTCTCAAACGAACACCATATTTATATATTCTTGTATGCACATTTTCTAAATTGTTTCTGAAGTTTCAAGGAAATTCATACCTTAAAAAGAACTGGTCAGCCAAGAAATACAAGGAAACATGACAAACAAATCTGACTTGCCAAGGCCCATTCCCTGAGCCTTATGCAATAGACTGACAAGACAAGCGTTGAGTCAGGTCTGACTGTAAAAGCATCTCAGTTTCATCAGAGATTAATTATAGTTACATTGATTCATACATCATACATTTATCACATCAAAATGAATTTGAAGCACTTTACTATTCTATTGTTGATTTTAAAAAGTAATTTAGGGGTGCTGTTACCACAAATTAAATAAATGCATGGTTGCAAGTTAAAAAATTATAATTTATTGTTTTAATTAAACCTTAAAGTTGCAAACATTTAGTTGAGTCATTTTGACAGTAATGTTGATTATTACATCAACTTAATATTGTGTGTAATTTAAAATATCTGCATTAATTTACTTTTTTAAAATTAAGATGCAACATCTTAATGAAATTGTCTTGATAACTTTGGCAATTTGGCAGTGGATTTCTAGTCCCCAGCACGCTTTGCATAGGACTGGAAAAGAAGAATATCTGTTAATGAAGTGTAAACGACAAAAGTGTTAATTTTTTATTTTTCTTGTGAAAGAAAAAACCTGTTAGTGTGAACTGAAGGGTGCGGATTCTGTAAGTAAAGAAACAATTTTACAAAAGATTTTAAAATGATAATAATAAATGCTGTTATATTGACTTTTCATCTGTCATGAATTCATTCTAATATATGATGATTTGGTTCTCAAGAAACACGTCGGCGCATGTGACACTGAGGACTGTTAACATTCAGCTTTGCCGTCACAGGAATAAATGACATTTTAAAATATATCGCTAGAACAGTTGTTCCCTTTCAGTCGGTCACGTTCGACGTACGTCGGACGTCACCGACGAATTGGGATCACTTCAGGGAGCCCTTATCAGCTTCGAGATATACAGAACAGGCCAATGGGCCATTGCCGTGCGAGATTTGCATCTCGCGCTCCGCCCCGCGGGTATAAACAGGAAGCGAGAGCAGCACACTATTGTCATTCACTTCGGAGCCGAACGGCGTTGATGAAGCAAGACTGCTTTTCTAAAAGAGAGCTTATCTACAAGAGAGATACTCCAGAGAATGAAAGGGACGCTTTGTGTTGGCGAAAAGGCACAATCAGCGCGACCGCATGCTCACTGCTGCATCTGCATAACAAACAACTGTCGGTTTGGTGAGGGTGTTTGTTTCAATGAGTGCAGACACAGGACTGCACTGAGTGCAGACACAGGACTGCACTATCTCCTGTGACCTGCCGCGGTCTTCCCCCTGGGTGCTTCAGCACCGTTGAAAGAGCGTTTCCTCACAAAAGAGCAACACGGGTGTGACACTGCGTCTTTTTCAAGACGTCATTCCACCCGTGCGTTTCTGGATGCGGTTGCTTCCTGTCCTGACGGCCACGATCCCTCTCGCATAAACATGTTGAGACTGCGTTCGTGGTTGATCCATGTTCTCTCAGGGGAACGGGATCACGTGTGCCGTGTGTCGTCTAGCTGCCGGGTGACAGCGCGGGTTGTCATGGCAACCCAGCGCTCGACTATGAAACCTCAAACGGGGTTGAGTCCCTTTGCTTATACCCCGATCTAGTTTATTTTCTGATGCACCAGAAAAGGGGCTACTTTGGCTGATAAGCCTGGGTGACCTGAGGATTACAGTGAGGCTTCCCTGCCGAGCACATCTCTGTGGGCCCCTCACTCCTCTATCGCATCGCAAGCATGTTGAGACTGTGTTCGTGGGTGGACTATGCTCTCTCATGAGAGCATAACCACGTCGGAGCGTTGTTCATCTTGCTTTTTTCATAAGGGCTTGAGTGTTCAGCGCGTCGTGTGCCGTCTCATGGCCACGCTCACTATCTCACATACGTAGCTTACAGATGGGATTGCTGGTCCTTAAAAAAAAAAAAGGGACCTAGCGTTTCATTTGGGGCTCTAGCAGAGGACAGATGTCAATCGCTGCATCGGAGAGAGTGCTGTTATGTGTTGAAAATGAAGATGATGCTGAGATTCCCACTATAATAGTGGGCGCTCGTGCTGAATCAGATTCATACTTGACAGCCATGTTTTCCCGGGTGGCTGAGGCGCAGTGCAACGCGTAAATCGCGTTGCCCGCCCCTTGTCTTTTCCCGGATGTGCATTGGAAGGCTTTGGCATTGTGGAACTATTTGGTGCCAAAATATGGAACACCAAAAGGGCCATAATCTGTATAAAGTTTTCCTCTCTCTCACTACCCTCATCGGTGGGGTGGCAGTGCGACTGGCAGGCCACCTCTGCCCTGCGCTCTTTGTGCACGAGGGTAGTTCTCAGCCGAGGTTGAGCTGCGCACCGCGCTGGCCCTTGGCCAGACGATGTCCACCCTGGTCCAGAAACACCATTGACCTGGATTTGGTCAGGAGCTGCTCTTCCCCAGGAGGAGGGCCAGGTGGAAAACCATTGGTAATTCTGTTCTGCCACTGGTGTTAAAAACAGTGGATCCCAAATTCTTAAGAGCAGTTCCAATACCTCTGGGTCTCGGGAGTTTAGGAATGGCAACGTGTGACGCTACAAAGCCTTGCCGCTCTCATTCCCCTCCCCGCAAGAGGGCGAGAATGGCAGTGTGTGTGACGCTACAAAGCCTGGCCACTCCCATTCCCCTCTTCTCAGCGGTCCGAGGACGACAGTGTGCAACGCTATGCCTCACCGCTCTTGTTCCCCGCTGAAGAAGGAGGTGAGGCAGGCCGTGTGCGACGCCACAAAGCCTTGCCACGCTCAGCCGCTCCTTCAGTCGGAGAGTGCGCTTGGCAGTGTACGACGCAGTGTACGTCGCAGTTCGCCCGGCGCTCCCCCAAGTTCAGGGACACGTTCACTTCACCTCCATGTCGAAGGAGGACGCCCCTGTGCTCCAGGCGGAGATCGCAGTCCTGCTGGCGAAGGACGCGATAGAGCCGGTCCCTCCAGCCGATATGAAGTACGGGTTCTACAGCCCATACTTCATTGTACCCAAGAAAGGTGGCGGGTTATGGCTGGTCTTGGATCTGCGATTCTTGGACCGGTCCCTTAAAGAAATTCCACTCAAAATGCAAACGCAGAAACGCATCTTCAAGTGCATCCGTCCCCAAGATTGGTTAGCAGCGATCGACCTGAAGGACGTGTACTTTCATGTCTCTATTTCTCCCTCGACGCAGACCGTTCCTACGTGTTGCATTCGAGGGACGGGCATATCAGTACAGTGTCTAACCCTTCAGGCTGTCCCTGTCGCCCCATGTCTTCACGAAAGTCGCAGAGGCGGCCATTGCTCCCATGAGAGAGCATGGGGCACTTCAGCCGTTTGGGATTTCAGGTCAATGGAGAAAAGAGCAAACTCTGCCCCACTTTTCTCTGTACGGAGCTGGACTCGGTCGGTCTGACAGCATGCCTCACGAGGAGCGCATCCAAACCTGCAGCCCGTGGTCGGACCCTTTGTTTCTTCGGGCAGGAGTTCCCCTAGAACAGTGTCCAGGCAGATGCCTCATCCACCGGCTGGGGGGCCACGTACAACAGGCTTGCAGTTTCGGGTCTGTGGACGGGGCCTCAGCTGCAATGGCATATAGTTGCTTGGAGTTGTTAGCAGTTCGTCTTGCGCTGGGTCGCTTCAAAACGCAGCTACTAGGCAAGCACGTTCTGGTCCGTACGGACAACACTGTGGCCGTTGCGTACGTCAAAGAAAACAGAGTGGTCTACGCTCCCGTCGCATGTCACAACTCGCCCACCATCTCCTCCTCCTCTGGAGTCAGAAGCATCTGAGGTCGCTTCGTGCCATTCACACTCCGGGCCTGATCAATCATGCAGCCGATGAGCTCTCACGACAGCCAGTGCTCCCTAGGTGGTCCAGCTGATCTGGAGTCGCTTGGGACCGCACAGTTAGACCTGTTTGCCGCCCAGGCCACACCTCATTGCCAGTTGGGACATTCGACCAGAAACGTACATTTCCACTTATAAAAAATCTTGGGGGCAAGTTTTTTTTTGTTAAATCTGAACATTGAGTCAAATGGAGTATATATTAAACTATGAGAAACACATATCATGCCACCTCAGCATGTTTTTATGATTTAATAATTTTTATACGCATTGCAACCCTAAAATGTCAGGCCCTGTCACAGACAAATTTGATTATGTTAGAATGGTTTTTTATATTTAAATAGCATTTTATTATTGGTCACATGTCCCTGATTGTATCTAACATGGTTTTGTAATTCCTATAAGAAATATAAGCAACTTTTCGGTCAACTGTAGTACACATAAATCGCAGAATATCCGCCAGGCACTCATATAGTTATAAAATAACTACCTTTACATAGGAGATTTTTACAAAAACATAGTAGTGGATATATACCCCCACGTTCATCTACACAGTTAAAGAGATGAATTCGTCAATATTTCCTCAAATAGTACATTTTTATATAATTTCCTGTGTGACAGGACTGACTGTGGCGTGACAGGACTGACTTTATGGATTTCATTGATGCAGAAAAAGTTATGTTTTCTGTTCTTTATTTAAGTTTTGATGAGCATTCCTATTTTAAATTATTATAATTTTAATGTTAATGTAATATTAGACTATGGTAAAGTTCAGCCAAGGACATATAATATGGACCTAATTAATTAGAATATGACTGACAACTGATATAGTCCAAACATCTTTTTTAATTCAATAAACTAATTTAATTTTATTCCAATATAAAAACATTTAATTTAACAATTGATTTAACAATTGTATTCAATAGGCATTTAACTGAATAGCACAATGTAAAGTAACTGGTACCACATCATATTACGGCTCAGTAATAACAGGGTAATACTATGGTAATATCTACATTATTACTTAGGAAATTACATGGTAATAATAACAGAAATTGCATGTAATGTCCTATGTAACAATATATATATTACCATGGTATATTCCTGTTATTATCAAGCTGTAATATGAAGTGGCACTGTGATGGTAAAAAAAAAGCAGTGCTACATAGGCCTATAGGTAAAAGAGGGACAACATTTAAAAAATGGTCAATGAGCATAAAAAGGTTCAAATTTACAGTGTAATGTATTTTTATTCAAATAATGTTTTACTATGGCATGCGTTAAATACATATTATATGCAATAAAGGTAATAAAAAAGAACAATGCCATTCATTTGTAAGGCCCTGTCACATGACTGTCAGGCCCTGTCACACAGGGATGTGACCAGGATGTGACAGAGCTTGATGTGATAGGCCTGACGGTCGGCCATTTTAAACCGCCATTAATCAGCCTGCTAGCATGCTAGCATAAAAACTGTTATCATGCAAAAAAGGGATTTCATTATCCTTTTAGACGTGTTTTAGATTTAAAACATTTTCATTATTTTCTCTGATTTTTTACCGTGATAGGGCCTGACCCTTTAGCTCGTCCTCCTCAAAAAAAAAACATACAAAAACAAGCTTAAAATCATACAATTAAATGACAGAACTCATCCTTGATCAGTGTCAGCTTCTCCTCAGTCAAATGATGTCACTTCCTCTAGGTCATACCCTTAAAGGCTTATCACACACATTTTATGTAGAGTTTTATGTAAATGTGACAGGACTGACCAAAAACAGTTGTAAAATAGTATTTATTTGTAGAATTTATGTAGAATTTCATTTTTTTTTTTTATCAATTGATGTGAATGATAACTTAAAACTTGTTATTGATGGAGTTTTTTTTTTTCATAACAAAAGTTTTTAGCATAACAAAACTATGAAAGCTGCAGCTCCAATTCGGCTGAGGACAAAGACAAGGACAGGATTTGTAATTTTAAAAAGTGTTTTTAATAAAGAAAAAAATATCTGAGAACCTAATGAATGACATATTCCTTTACAGAACAACTCACAGAAATCGACCATCAGTCAGTTTTAGACATTTTTGGATGAAACACTTTTTACGCACTGTAAACAAGGACAGATAATGTACGTTTCTGGTAGAATGTCCCAGTTGTTTTATTCCTTGACTGGGGGGGACCCTCGGCTTGGATGCCCTGACAATCAGTGAGCCTTCTTGCACAGATACTGTGCAACGTCAGGGAGGACGAGGAGCAAGTCCTGTTGGTCGCTCTATATTGGCCCAACCGGACTTGGTTCCTGAAACTAGTGCTCCTTGCAACAACTAAGACCAGCTAAAAAGTGTTCAAAACCCCTCTTAAACCAGCCTGAAAAACCAGCTATGACCAGATATGACCGGATTTTTCAGCAGGGATGAAGATTATTTATTAAACTAAAAGATTAAAAAAGTTATTGCACAACCATCAAATAGGTGAAGATGTGCACTAAGTAGGTTATGTAAATCACTATTAAACAAAAGAAGAAGAGGAAGTTGTATGGCACACTTTTTCTTAGCGTCTTTTTTACATTTACATTTAGTCATTTAGCAGACGCTTTTATCCAAAGCGACTTACAAATGAGAGCAAAAGAAGCAACTAGAACAGTCAAGGGCAACAGTATGCAAGTGCTGTAGCAAGTCTCAGTTAATCTAGCACAGAACACACAGGACAGTTTTTTTATTTTTTATTTTTTATAAATAAATTAGACAGACAGAAAATGAATAGAATGATAAGTGCTATTCTTGATTGGTCAGGTGCTGCTGGAAGACATGTGTCTTTAGGTGTTTTTTGAAAATGGCTACAGACTCGGCCGCTCGAATTGAGATAGGCAGGTCATTCCACCAGGTGGGAACGGTCCAAGAAAAGGTCCGTGAGAGCGATTTCATGCCTCTCTGATATGGCACCACAAGGCGTCGTTCACTGGCAGAACGTAAGTACCTGGAGGGTGTGTTTTTTCCATTGTGAATCATTGATTCGTCGCTCTGTTGAGAATGTCTTGTTAACCGGGAACATACTCTGAGTCTGAACTTACTCCCGGACTCGTTTTTGGGGCCAAGATTTGGGTTAATCAACCGGGAGTTCAGGGTATATGTGATGATAAGTTAACCTTGCTTTCTGGAACACCCCAAATACAGTGCAAAAAAGTTTTTCTTAAAGAATAATCTTGTTTTAAGAATTAAAACAATGTTTACAATAATCCAAACCAACCATACAAGATCAATAATACTAATGTGACAAAATCTGTAAATTAATAACAATAACAAAAGAATGTCTCATAACACCCCACAGGTCCATGAAATGAAATGTATGAATTAAAGAACTCTAGACATTTAACACTTAAATAATCACACGTTTTCTTCACAAACATGTTTGACTAAATGTTATGTTTGAATAATGTTCCAAACGTTTGTGTGGAAATTGTAACATTTCTCCTGACAAACATCACATGAAGTGTTTTCAGTAGCTTAACACTAGAGTTACAACATTGAACACAGCCGTATCATCATTGTATGCATACAGGTACAGTTGTGGAACATAAAAAAATCTCAGTAAAGTGTTTCATCAACTATAAAATTAATAAACAAGCTAGTAAATGCTGGTTTTGTGCTGGTGTAGCTTGTATAAAAAGACATTTTGTTCATAGTCTGTCAACCAGGTTTTTTTCTTGGTGAAGACGGTTGACCAAAGGCACCTTGCTGGTAAAAATAGCTACAAAGCCTAAGTACATTTAAAAAATAACCAAAAAAATTCCCAAAAACACGTACAGTTTCAGTAGTACAAACTCGATTCAATACCTGTTGTTTAACTCAAAGTGTATATTTGTGTACATGCACTTTTTTGGGAGGAGCAGGGGGCCAACTACTGGCCTGACCAGAATACAGAGCTTTAGTCGTTGTCACGGATCCATGTGAACAGAAATTGTTTGGATAATGTTGGTGCCTGTGCGCAAAACAACGCAAAGGAAAAACCTTTATGTTTTTAGTACATCATTGCAGTGGCGTAGGCAGAAATTAGATGATGGGTGGGCCTCTAATAGTGTGGGTGGGCTGGGCTGGAATAATACGCATTACTCCTTAATTCGTAAGAAATAAATATTCATTGTATTTTGAGGTGCCTACAATAACAATATTGTGTATATTCATTATTGCGGTATATGGTATTACCCAAGCGGCAACCTCCCGCAGTTTCTTTTGAAGCCAATAGACCCTTTTTCAGTTAGTAAACATAGTGACTTTTTTTGTGGGCGGAGCTTAGCTGGAGGTAGAACAACGATTCCCCTGATCGCTTCACTAATGCTAGCCAGTACGTTTTTTTTTAAGGTGAGCTTGTAACAATGACTGGAGTAGTATCTGAATATGTAAGGTCACTCTCTGTCCGGGACCGTGACTGTTATTTTAAAAAGTTTACCTTAACAGATGGAACCAGATTGACCGACCCGTACACCGTACTCAAAGGATGGACAATCTGACAGCATTACCTCCGGTTGAACAGGGCCGGCCGCGGAATAGGTGGAATAGGCAAATGCTTATTTTTACCTTAAACTTTATGCAAGCAGCTGTTCTGGGTACTCATGTCAGTTTTTTATAACTAATGTTTTTACTCTTCAGTTTTAAGGGGATATAGGGCATTTTTAAAATGTATAGGCCGAAATTAGTAATGATATTTATATACAGGTTTATTTAAAATAGCAAAAAAAAAAATTAAAATTCACATTAAATTTCTACTTCATGGGGAAACCATAAATGTGCATAGTTTAGATTGTTAGATGCCTATAACTATGTGCTAAATGGACACGTATAAGACTTAAAATACAAAGATTTAAAGGTCCCATGGCATGGCATTTTTCTATTATTTTATAGTGTTTCCTGAGGTGTACTTATATTGTTAGTATGATTTTTACATCATAAAATGTCATAATTTAGAAATAAAAGGCATTTTGTCTATACTGCGGTTTGCCCTGTGGCTGACTGCCCTGTTTCAAGAGGCGTGTCTGCTGTGAGACTTCAGTAAAAACGCCCACTGTTGTGATTGGCTGACATCTTTGCATTTGAAATGAGCGGAGGGGGCGTGGTTTAACGAGGTCTACGACGCACGAGCTGCTGCCAGAGAGACGGATGGACCTGAGTTCACTTCACATCAGTTCTCAGCATGTCTCAGTTCAGGGTGAACTGTTGTAGTTACTAGAATATACTTCAGGTTATTCGTTTATTTCTAGTCTGAGGGGCTGTCACTCATGTCAGAAAGTTGGTAACTTTAGTAAATTATGGATCAGCGCTGACTCGAGACGCGAACCGTTTAGAACGATTCAGTCCGATTTGGTGAACTGGTTCGGTTCACTAAAAAGAACCGATTCAAAAGAATGATTCGGTCGCGAACCAGACATCATGGAGACGGAGCGATTGCTAACAAAGTTATTTATAGTAACTACTGAGTTATGAGAGCGCTGTCTGTCAGCGCAAGTTTATTGTGTTTGTATCTGAGAGTTCTGAATAAACACGAGTCCCAGGCTTCATCATTATTCTACCAACTTTGTAACACATGCAATGTACCATTACAGCGAGATGAACGAGTTAGTAAGTTTGATTAAAGTATTATTTCTAGATATGTTCCAATCATATGAAAAGCGTCAGTGACGCACATTGAGTAACTTACACAGCGCAAACAAAGACACAACAGCAGTAATCGAATGTAATCCAGTTTATTGTGGGGAAAGCTGCCTAGCCTAGCCGGATACCCTCACGCTTACCCCCCTTCTGCTTAATCTCACGCCGCGTTTGGTGCCTCCGCTGTGGGCCAGATGCAGTACTGGGGGTCGGGGATGTTGAAGGCCGAGCTTCGGCGTGCGTGAGGTTTATCTCTAAAGATGTGGCTCTGCCGATGTTAAGCAGAATCTCCCGACTGTATGCACATTTAAGAACAGATAGACGCGACGAGGACGTACAAAAACACTGACTCACAAGATAGAAAACACGAAAACACCATTCTGTCGGGAGAAGCCGCAGTGTGTGCACGAATAATAAATAATTAGCTACACATAAGAAATCACTGATCACAGATCAGAAGGAACTGAAAAAAGACTTCTATTTTCATTTGTACATCCAAACACTGAGAAACTGCCAGCGTTCACTCGTTCACAAGCCGAGGACAATAATATAGCGTTTGCATGGGCGTGCCAGATTCTCTGGGCGGAGGAAAGGGAGGTAACCGTTCCTGCTTGGACGTCAAACCAGGAGACTTCAGGATTGGCTAGTCTGGCCTGTCATTTTCTCAAAGGCAGAGAAAGACAGCCAGAACTCGGTTTTACACCGATCAACATTTCTATCCACTTGGGGACAATATTCAGGCTAGGGGAACTCATATTAATGTTGAAATACCTCATAAAATAAAAATTTCATGCCATGGGACCTTTAACAGATGAGTTTTGTGTCGTACGATCCAAAGTTCTGTCTAGCCAGCACCTGGTACACACACTCACTCCAGTCCGCTCTTTTTATTGCGTTTAACGCAGCTGTTGTCGTTTTTTTGTCTGGCAGTAGCAGCAGGTATGCGTAAAATTTCAATTTGGAGCCTGTACTCCGTCGATTCTGGCACCCAAAATCACAAAAAGATGACATTTTGAGCTCTGATGCTGGTTTGTATTGGCCGCCTCCAGTTTTTCCTTTGTTTTGCCTCCAGCTAACGCTGTGACGTAATTGTTGGCGCAAAAAGGGTCTATACAGAAGTGACTTAAACTGCAATTCATCGACTGGCCACTAGAGACAGGCTCCAGAAGGGAGCAGAATCTCATTGAGCCCCATGTTAAAATGCCCAACTTTACAGCAGAAAAACATGTTTACAGCCTGGTACAAATTGTGGTTTTGGTCTATATATATATATATATATAATTTTGCCCTTTATTTGCCCTAAAAAATGTTTTATAACTCATTTGTTTATATTACATAAAGCCTTAAAGTTCTGCATAATTAAGGGCATGGCCACTGGCCATTTTGAGTGACAGGTGGATAGCCATTTTTCTGCTGTCTGTTAGTCATCACATCACCTCAGCCTCACCCACGTCCCGCCTTTTTGCCCATTTTCTGTTGTCCGGGAGTGACTAAAGGCAACGGCCAGCTCGACCTTATTTTATGCCTCAAAACTGCTCATCAGAATCCTATGGGTGCCGTCACAGATACTACGTCCATATTTTTTTACAGTCTTTGGTATTACCGTATACCGGCATATGTCTATAAACCAGTTTTCATTTTTTACAGCAAATTTTGATTTAGTTTTAGTCATGCCCTGTAGTTTTAGTCATATTTTAGTCACCTGAATTGTTTTTAGTTTTAGTCTAGTTTTAGTTGACTAAATATCATAAGATTTTAGTCGACTACATCTACAGTAGATTTAGTCATCCAAAATCGAATGAGTTTAGTTAAATTGTAATGCATTAATTGAGCATTTAAGAGTTACATAACCGACTGTTACTTAAACACATGTCAAAACTGACATTGACATAATTGTGTTTTTGACTGTTCAAGCGCAAAAAAAAATACGAAAGAGAGCTCAATTCACTTTTTTTTTACATTTTACATTTTTTACATAATGTTGTATTTCTGTTTTAGTTAGTATATCAGGTTAAGCTAAAGCTTCAAATAAGTTTTATTTTTATTTGAAGTAATGAATATTTTTTAATGGTTTTAGTTACACTATTATAACCCTGACACTTTATTGAATAATATGTGTCAAATACTGTTCTTGGTCTTTCCTCCTGACTATGAATTAAATGGGAATGAAATGACAGTTTATTGTGTAACCAAAAATGTATAATGCGTGACTTTTAATTATAACAAGCTCGAAATGCACTGTGACTCTTATTTTGAAATGTCTGCGCTTACTTTTGCAGTTGCAGCTGCTCATTCAAGTTCAGATGAGGGAGATAAAATATGCATTGTTACAACCGTATAAAACATATTACCATATAAACATTGTAAAGTAAACACTGTAATTTTTCCTCAGCTTTAGTAATCAAATTACCTAGCATAAATGTGCCCTATTCATTGATTGAACCGCTCTGAAGCGCTGTTGCTTGAGCCTGTTGACAGCCGCATTTTCCCGCGTTTAGATCAGCACGTTACAATTCGTGAAAATTAATCATCAACGAAATTAACACCTGTGGGATTACAAATTTAAGAAAGTACATTGTATTTAGCATTTAAGGTCAAATTGATGAGATCAGATTCTTCCAGGCCAGTTCCTGTTTCTAAAATGAGCACCATTTGTCTTTAATGACTTTTGGAGCCCCTGAGTGGTAGGCTGATTGAATCTATGCATTTGATTGACACTGTTATGCTGAGTGATTGGATTAGCATCTATGCATTTGATTGACACTGTTATGCTGAGTGATTGGATTAGCATCTATGCATTTGATTGACACTGTTATGCTGAGTGATTGGATTAGCATCTATGCATTTGATTGACACTGTTATGCTGAGTGATTGGATTAGCATCTATGCATTTGATTGACACTGTTATGCTGATTAAATCAGGCATTGTATTGCTTAGAGTGTCTCCTCCCCTGCAGTATAATCCCTCCCCTTGAAATGTATATAAAATACAATGTTCAACTGGCTTTAGTCAGACTTGGAACCTCAGCGGAAAGACAGCACGTTTTTCTCAATAAAGAATCCTGCTGAAAAACCTATCCAAGTTCTCCTGGTCTCTACTTCAAGAAACAACAGAAGTTCACAACACACTGCTGTAAACATCCTCTAAATAGTGTGAGTAGTGTTCACCCTGAAGAGTCCAAATAAATGTGCACTTTAAATGTCCAGTTAGTGTACGTATAGTAGGGCTGGGTAAAAAATATCGATTTCTCGATTTTAATCGATTCTCACTTTTACAAAACAATATCGATTCTTAAATCCCAAGAATCGATTAGTCATCCTGTTTTCAGTTAGTAGCGCACCTCCCATCCAATAAATCGCAATAATCTTTGTGCTTTATTACTATTGATATGAAACAAAGTCTCAGATTTTAGATTACGTCCATTTTTGACGAAATTCAAAAGCATAAATACCGCTTTGGCGCTGTGGCGCGAGATCACTCTGCCGCAGCTCAGCTCAAGAGAACCGGCAGCACTGAGCGCACATGAACGGAAGGGGGGGTCGTCGCTGCGGCTCCACTTCGCCTCATCAGCTCTCCGGCTACGTGGGTTCCAGGGGTATTCTGTCACGGTTCTGTTAGTTTGGACTTTTTGCGTCTCTTCTCCCTGAGT
Organism: Gobio gobio; assembly: GCF_949357685.1. Lineage (NCBI taxonomy): Eukaryota > Metazoa > Chordata > Actinopteri > Cypriniformes > Gobionidae > Gobio > Gobio gobio. Next base: position 11,334,681 of record NC_137120.1, read on the forward strand.
TAGTCGTTAGTTGTCTTGGTCACTCATTATATTCAGCTGTCTGAACTTAATTCGCCTCCATCAAGTTTATCCACACCGCCTGTTCGTGACACATTCATCTCATGGGCAGGAGTCATCACTTTAGCATTATTCTCAATAAAGGAACGAATCCTCCTGTAAGAAGATATACAGATTCACAGACGGTAAAAGAGAAGAACAGCACTGATGATTCATACACACACATTTCTTTCAGTGTTTCCAAAATATATAGTAGTTTTCTTTTCCTCAATATTAAACACAATGTGAAAGAGCCATTAAATATCTAATGTAATTCCATTCTTTGACACTGGGTGGAGTGTGGGTCTAATGAGTACATATGTAGCCAGAGGGTAAAACAAGTCAGGTGTGTCATGGAGGGAAGCACATTTTTTGACGTGTCAGGACGTGCAGGTGGAAGCTTGTGGGATTACTATGTGTTTGAGCATTGGAACTGTGAATTTAAAAGTATATCATTGAGCTCTGTGATAAACAAAGTTGATAAATGCAGCACTGGACTGGAAGTGTGTCTTTTGGATCTCACATGTCAACAACCATACAACATCTCTGTGACGAGATGGTTTATCTTCAGTCTGATAAACTGAATAACAGTTTTATACTACAGTAATATAAAATGTTTGCATGCCATATTATCTGAAGCATTGAGAATTACAAATGCAACATTCTGGAAGAATTGGGGTTTTTCTAATAGTGATTGTCATTTTATATTGTGACTTATTACTTTAATGTTACACTCTGACCATAGACCAGAGTCATAACAGCCTATGGGCAAGTAATTGTATGCGTTTTTCAAATCTTTCAATCTAACGGAAAAAATTTACTCACACAATTTACATTTGAACTCGAGGAGAGACAACAGAAAAACATGCGGAGAGTATCAGCTTTTGTTTCTGCTGAACACTGTGAGTGTGTGTTAGAAATCAGGAATGGTGAGAGAACATTGTTCTTGGTAAGTTTTTCCTCTTCAAACTAAACTTTGGTCTTGAACTTAAATCCCATCTGACTAGCACTTCCCATAATGTTTACGCAATGTTTACACTTTTGTGACTGTTTGAACACATTCGACCACATGAGCATTTACACTACTAAAGGAATCTGGTTGAATGCGTTTTCGACTACCTCTGGAAGTGGTTGAAAGTGGACAAGCTCAAAACGTTTTTAGGCCCTGTTTACACCTGTATTTAGCGTCGTCGCCTTGTGATCCGAATATTGAATTTGAATATAGTATTTGAAAAACAGTAGGCGAAAATGACTACTTCCGGCGAGATTCTGAAGTGTGCATACGATGGACACTTTACTATCCCATTTGGCCACGGGAGACGATTTATGAATGGAGGTGATGGGACGCATCTGACGCTGGTAGGTCACATGATCATGACAACATGGCGGATACTGTACTTCCGAATTACATTCATTCATACTATATAGAACGCACTTTTTTAACGGTCGCGAAGATCCTTCAAATTCAAATGTAGTACCTACTCAACAGGTACGCGATTTCGGATGCAGCCAAGATGTTTCTATAATACTCCCCCAGAGCCGTGACTCAAAACTGTTAATATGATCCAAACCATGAGTTTTGTAATCCGTTGAACCACTACCAATTGGATATGCACTGAATGAGGCTTTAGTAGCTTACCAGATTATCGTGCTGGCTCACAGGGTCTGTTTGAACAATAATAACAAACTCAATTAAACACAGATCACTTAATCAGAATAAGTTGCAAATATTCTTTACAATCTCCATCTTGTTAAATCAGCTGTATGTAATACTCACAATCATTTGAGGCTTGTGATAGTAAATCGCTCCAACAGCAGCAGCAGCGACAAGCAGCAGAACAACAATAACTATTCCAGCTATAGCACCTGAAGACAGACCTGAACCTGGAACAGCTGAAGACAGACAGTCAATTATTACTAGAGAGCGACTGATATCAACTTCAACAATATCTTTGCCTGACATTTACACCTTTTGATATTTACTTTGGTCAATTGTATGACCTTGAGTTAGCTAATAAATGGCAGCATCTTCTAAAATGTATAACAGCAGCTAAAACAGCATCACAGCAGTGTGCACTTAATGTTCACAGAAAAACTAATGTTATGCATTTATAATGTTAATAACTTTAGACCTGTTAACAGCATGCGTTTGTTGTGACATTGCGTGTAATGGCGAGTTCACACTGCACGATGTTAGGCCCGATTTTCACTCGCCAGGTTTCGCAAAATCGCAGACAAATGCCCGAAGTCGGAGGCAAATCAGTGCTTCACAGATCACAGATCCGAGAACGGAGAATCACAGAGGGAGAATCACAGATCCGACACCCGTGAGATATTTGCCATGCTAAATATCTGGACCTGTCGGCGATTTAAAATCCTGCTGTGTGACGTGTTCTGACTGAAAATTACATCGGCGATGACCTACAGCCAATGAGAGAGAGCAAGATACAGGGCAGCGAGAAGTTCGGGGAGGTGGTATAGACCAAAATATCAGTATTTTTATAGATATATTTGATATTCTATCAAACAGAAACAAAGAAAAAGCATTTGCTTGACCAGCTGCAACAGCAGCACATTGCAAAATTCAAGTGTATAGCGTCAGTTCTGGCAGGGTCACGTTAGTCAAGCTCACATCAGCTGATCACGTCTACCTATAGGAATACAACGTCTATCACAGCATACATATATAAGCCCCTTCAGTACTATCAGCAGCTATCAAGTTTCTCCAGAGCTCATTTACCCTCCTCCATCCCCAGCTCCTCCTCTCGTCCAGTCAGGATTTGGTATTCTAATTCCCCCTGAATCACACTAAATTACTGAATTATTTTGTACATTTAATATCAACATTAATGATATGCAATACGTTATGTCGGTTCTGTTCTGTTTACCCTAAGGTGGGTTATTGCTGCTCTCCCTGCTCTTATCCATGCTAGGCTGCACCATTTCGTCCTCCATAATCTTTTTTTCTTTTTCCTGTTTTTGCTGAAAATCAGCGCACAGACGATTTGGATCGCAAGCTTCTTGCAGGATATCATTTTTAATAATTCCAATCTGACGCATGCATGATCTTGTGTTATTTCCTCATCACTTCTCATGTTAGTTTACGGGCGAGACAGAGTTGTCTGTGATTCTTCCTATTGTAAAGTCATGCAGTGTGAAACCTCCTGTTGCCGATCCATAGAGTGTGAACACAGCCATGACTGAATGCTACCCCAGATAGTCATGCAGTGTGAAAAGAACAGTCATTTGATGAATGATTTTCAAATTAATTGAAATCGAACCGCAATCGCGATTTGGGTTAATGGGTGTAATAGTAATATTTCAAATTTTTATTTAGCAATAATAATAATCATAATAATTATTATTAGCCATATAAATATATAAACACAAAATGTTATATACACACTTTTCATTTGTAAAAAATAATATATAAATCGCATTTTAACCAGAATAATCGCAATTAGATATTTTCCCCAAATCGTGCAGCCCTAGTGCAGTGTGAACTCAGCATAAACTTGATGTGCATGTGAAGGTGATAGAATTAATCTCAATTAATACTGAGTGAGTAAAAAAAGAGCTATAATTAGCTCATGGGAACTAAATTATACTCACTAACAGTAACTCCGAAGCGCTTCACACTGATATCGCTGTTGATGCGACGAAATCTGAAGCTGGTCATCTTTAGTTCATAAAGTCCAGAGTCTTCAGCTCTGCTGTTTGTGATGGTCAGAGATCCAGTCTGAAGATCCAGCTTCAGTCTGTCTCTGAAATTCTCTTCACACTGATCATCTTCACAGATCTTACCATGATACCCAGTGATTTCAGCGATGGCAATGCCATTAAAATACCACGTCATCTTATCATTTGGTTTCCTTGCTACACCAGGATCTAAAGTAACAGATTCTCCCACGTTCAGTGATTTTTCATCTTGTTCTGTAGCACCTGAAACACAAACCAACAGATGATTGAAGGAGCTTTTTGAAAACAAAACAACAAAAAAACGTGAAAGCACTGTGGATATGAGAACAATTTATCATGCTCTTTGAAAAGGAACATTTATTTGTTTTGCACACATTTTGAATTATACAGTATTTTAACAGGAAGTGTGTTTTCAAAGAGATTAAAGGGTTACTTCAGCGATTTAGCATTAAGCTTTGTATCAGTAGAAACCCGGTAGTATATTCGAATTATCGTACTTTTCCCCCTCATATCCCCCTGAGGCGAGAGAATTATGCATTTCATTTCTGGAAAAAATCCTCAGATGACGCAAATATCGTCATTTTGCGTCATCTGAGGATTTTTTGGCCAGAGGCTAGAGACTACAGCCAGTAGAGTAGGAGCTGTTTTCAACCCGCCCACAGGGGAGGGATCTCGCTCACAGAATGTAAATGCGCACGGCTGCTCGGCTCGGGCATTCATAACGGAGCAGTGCGGAGCAAAGTGAGTGTTTCAACTTTTCAATGAATTCCTATTAGGGCTGAACGATACATCGAATTTTCATCGTCATCGCGATATGAACTCGCACGATGAACACATCGCAACAGACAGCCTGACACGATGAATAAGGGAATACAGTTTATTACATGCGCCAATCTGAGTAACGTATTCTGAATACTTGGATTACTTCCACATTGAATTGCATTGTATAAGTTAGGGTTGTGCCGATGGACGATGCTGACCGACATCACGATGGAGCGCCACCATCGTGATGCCCCGCCCCCGTTGCGAGTCTGTTGTGAGTGCGACACACACAAATCCTCTTCTATAGTATTAATTAAACTAAACATTTAGCAGGGATTCCTCTGTAAATTAAATTGAGAATGTAACTAATGCATATATGCTATTTTAAATACTGTAGTCTATGCCAGATATATATAGCCTACATTTTGAAATTATTTGAGGCTGAAACATCCATAAGCATGCGTGTTTATTTAAGCACTTCCGTCAGTGAAACAACACAGCCTATAAAACATTTAAACGATTTTCAGTAAATAATGGTAACCTCAAGAATATAAGAAAATTAATTAGTTAGAAAAATATTTGATTCATACTATTTCCCCGCAAAGATGCGTCATATACCGCTCTGCGCTTTGAGAGGAATGTGGGACACAAGCTGGATAGACCTTCTCGAATATCTTCATCTTCATATGTTCTACTGATGTTGCAAAGCAACACTTGTTGTAAAAGGTCTGAAGAGCGAATTTTATCTTCCACGGGGTCAAGACATTTAGGCAATCTTTGATTATTCACTGCCAGAGAAAACGAAACTAAAATCACCGGCGCGCGCGAAATGCGCTATTCAAATAAACCACACTTGACGCGCCTTACCAAGTTTAATAACAAACTGTGTTAAATAAAATTTGAAGTAATAAGGTATTCGTCCTACAGTGTTTTTTATACTTTACCACAGTAAAGGATGTGAATAGTTATAATATACTTAATTATAAGCAAACGAAAGGAAGAAACTTTTATAATCCCCTGTGAACATGGGTGCGACGCGAGTGAAGATTTGGGAAAAGAAACGAGATGTCCATGTCCATTGGGATAAAATGGACTAGGCCTATTGTTAAAATTCACGGAAAGTCGAGTGACCAGATCCAGATCCAGATCCAGATCGCAAAACAGAATGAAAAAGTGCTCTCTGACCATTAATTCCTTTCTAGGCTAAGCTTTGTGCTTCACTCCTGTGGTAATATTCATGTGAAACAACATTCACATACAAAACACTGGGTTAGTAAAATAACGAAGTAATTTTTTTTTAAAGTAGAAAATAGTATTTATGTAAAGAGATATATTAAAATAAAAAGAGCTCAACTCTTAAGTGGAAGGAACCCATTTTTTCCCCTCACGTGCAAACTAGCGGATGAGTCATTATTTGGGTTAGTAAAAATAACGAAATTATAGTTTTAATAGAATAGTAGCTATTTATGTAAAGATAGTATATTATCTACCTATTTACCCCCCCCCCCCCCCCCCCAAAAAAAAAACCTAAAACGACGATATCATCGACCATCACGATGTTTTACTGTAAACATCGTCAACTGCCAATTTAGGGGACATCGCCCAACCCTAGTATAAGTGTAGGAATGCGGCCATCAAATCCTGCTTACTAAACATATATTATAAAATATTTAGCTAACGTCAAACGGCTCTTGGGCTAGTAAATCAGCACATAGGAGAATGTAAAGTTGCACGTCAACTAAGCAGGAGCACAGGCAGTGGTCGGCCAAAACACTTTTTTTCAGCCTGGTCTCATTGCGAAAATGTACCTCTGGCAACGTTTTTGCAAACCCCAAAATACGTACCAATATGTACATATCACTGCAGTTTCAAAGTGATATGTCCACTGGGTGCCGCCAAAAGCTTCGTTTTTTTCCCCGGAACAGATGAGCGTCAATCTGACGTTTTGTGACATTGTTTTTTAACGTACACGTACACCTACACTAAACCCTAAACCTAACCGATAGTGTTAACAAAAGCAAATGTGACAAAAATACAATAGTAACCATGTCTTGTTAGCTTGTGTGAACTCATCTTTGAGCTCTTTTATCATGACTTGTCTTTCACGGGATTCGTACCTGAGCTTTCATTATTACAAGTACAAATCTGTACCAGCTGAGCTACTGAGCAAACTTATTATATAAAAAAAGCCGAGCATATGGAGCAGATTAAGTGACGCAAACTCCAAAATGTATTCATTTACATGGGAAAAAAAAAAACGATAAAAAGTGCTTGCTGTTTTACTGCCTCTAGTGTTCATTTCACTTTGAAACTGCAGAGATATGTACTTATTGGCACGTATTTTGGCGGTTTGCAAAAACGTTGCCAGAGGTACATTTTCACAATGAGACCAGGTTGCTTTTTTTGTATGTGAATGCTGTTTTACGTGAATATTATGACACGAGTGAAGCACAAAGCTTTATTTAAAAATAAATAATAGGTTTGCAATTAAATGTTACATCACAGCCAATATTAGTTAAAGAAAAAATGTGTTTATATTTCCCCACAGACGTGCGTCATACCTCTTTGTGCTGAAAGGGATGACACGAGCAGGAAAGAAGCATCGTTTTCTAATATCTTCATGTTTTCTCCTGATGTTCCAAAACTGATAGGCTACTTGTAGTAAAATGTGAAGAACAGAATTATCTTCCGCAGGGTCAAGAACTGAGGCTTTGTCTGATTATGCGCTGTGAGAGAAAGCGAAACTAAAAATCGCCGGCGTGTATGAAATAGCCTACGCCTACACATAAACTTGACCAAGTCTAATAGCAAGCACAAACTGTGTTAAATAAAGTAAATTTAGAAGTAAAATGTATCTGTCCTACTCCGTTTTCTACTTTACCACAGTAAATGATGCGAACAGCCTACTCCTAAATAAATCAAACAAGGAAGAAACGTTTTATCCCATGTGAGAGACGTAAATGAGGATTTGGGAAAATAAATAAGAGATTCCATGTCCAGTAGAATAAAATGGAGTAAGCCTATGTTAAATTCGTGGAAAATCGTGTGACCAGATTGATAGCAAAACGCAAGCAAACTTAAATTTGGCTCACCACACCTTCCTCTCTCGTTCGGCATGAATCCATTTGTTTCCATGCATTATTATTTATATTTCGATTAGCCTATTTACAGATATTTATTTAAAATGTTTTACAGGCTGTAGTAGGCTATGTTGTTTCACTGACGGAAGTATGCCTACTAAAATAAACGCACGTTTGAGCCTTATTTTTTATTTTCAATATTCAATATTTTATTTTATATTTATACACCTCAATCTCAATTAAATAGCCTACATTTTGAAAATAAAATATAAACGAATAATATATTTAACGAATATATAGCCTAACGAATTTATATATATAATAGGCTATATAAAAAAATATAGGCATGCATGCGTAGCCGCCACCCCAACCACCGCGCCACTGCACAGTTGCACTGCCGTGTTATATTTCGTTCTCCCTTCTCTTTCTTTAATATGAAATGCTGTTTGAATTTCCAAGATAGAAACGTTTTCTTGCCCTGGCTCTGTTGTTCTGGCTCCATCTCTACAGCTCCCGCTGCTCCTCTTCCGACTCCATTGTGACTGATCACGCAAACCGTGCATTTTTTCGTTTTCATTTTGGGGCTTCTGAGAAATGCATTTAGTTGCCTTAATTTATTTAGATAGTAAATAAACTCATGTATTCTAAATATCAACTATTTAAATTGTAACTGTAACGGAATACAGTTATGTATTCTAAATACATAATGCCGGTACATGTATTCCGTTACTGCCCAACACTGAACACGACCTATTAAAGCACTAAGACATGGGAACAGTAGGCTATAGCTAGCATTCACATTTGAATATTTATCGCAAGTCATATCGTCATCGCAATATTAAACAATGTTATCGCACATCGCAGCTTTTCCTCATATCGTGCAGCCCTAATTCCTATGAAAGTTAAGCTGCCATATGCGATCTGATAACGCACCAGACTGGACACGCGTCGTGAATGACTGCCGTGCTTACCTCAGCTCTGCTCAGCTCTTCGCTCTCGTGATGAATGAAATCTGACTCCTGCTGCGTTTGTGCCGTGACTTTCGTTCGGCTCACTCACTTTATTGAAAAGACATATTGTAGTGTTTATTCTCTAACTGAACAAAATTATTTTATTACTATGAAAAACAAAACGACGGTGGGGGCGGTGTAATGGTGGGCAAGTGATAACCAATAGCCATGGCTTTGGGAGTGGCCTCGTAGGGCAGCGAAGCAAGTGCATTCTGGGAGTTGTTGTCTTTCATCCACAGTCTAGAAGGCACCAAATTCAAAAATAATTTCACATTACTACTACATAAATGACCCAGTTTAAATACACATTCATCTTCCCAGCGCTGAAGTGCCCCTTTAAGTATTTACTGCATTAAAATAGAATAAATCCTGTTTAAGATGCATTTTGGTCAATCGGATCACAAGTGGACGACGCTAAACACAGGTGTAAACGGGGTCTAAAATGTTTTGAGCCTGTCCACTTTCGACCACTTCCAGAGGTAGTCGAAAACACATTCGACCAGATTGTTTTCGTAGTGTAAACGCTCATGTGGTTGAATATGTTCAAACAGTCACAAAAGGCCGTCACCGTTCCTGATTTCTAACACACACACTCACAGCGTTCGGCTGGTTTTGCGCCTATCAGAAACAAAAGCTGATGCTCTCTGTGTGTTTTTCTGTTGTCTCCAGGCACATTCATATGTAAATTGAATAAGTTTAATCTGGCGATTATACCGAAAGATCTGAAAAACACCACATTTACTTACCAGCCCATAAACCCTCCCCTCGAAGAAATCAGGACAGAAGAGGTTGAAAGTGGAAAAAAACAAGTGATTAAAGTGATTAAAATACCAGGTGTAAACGGGAATGTGTCTCCCTTGTCTACTTGTGATCCGATCGACCAAAACACATCTTAATACCAGGTGTAAACAAGGCATAAGAGAAAAGAACATGGCAAGAATGTTATTACACAGCTCTGAGGAATATTTGATTCTGATTGGTCAATCGCGCATTCCAGCGGTATGTTATAGAGTCTGGGAAACTACGTCATTGCGCATTGCATTATGGGTAGTCGCCGCCATGTTTTAGGACACGCTCAGGAGCGTACAATGATAACAAATGCGAATCACCAGAGGAAAAAACGACTGTATTTACTTTAATACTTTTTAAGATCTCTTGCTTGCACTCACTTATAATAAATGGACTAATATTCGAATCTCTAACGTACATGAGCGCTCAGTCGTGCGGCCAGGATACTGCACATATTCATCACGTTTCATACAATGAGAAATCAGACGGCCGCCTTCTATCGCACCACACATTGGTTTGTCTTTTGCAGTTTATTTTTTAATAGCCTAACTAAAAAGTCTGTATCTTATATATAAAATAGTAAATATACTTATAGCTTGATCTCAGCCAGTGGATCATTTATACAATCAACATAGCCTATATCATATCGCCCTAATTCCTTAACGTGCATTAAAGGATAACAGATTATGGCTCGTAATGCAGCTTTGAAATGATTTGTATTTGAAAGCGCTTTAGCCTACAGTACTAAAAAGTTTTACTGGACTTAAATGGAACAAGTACAAGATTTCGTTCTACTGAGAGAAGCTGAACAATGAAGCATTTCCAGACGCGTTTCATGCACTATTTATGGTGTGAGCACATTCAAGCGGTTCAGAAAATATTCATCTGTAATATATCTGTTATAAATAATAAATACAAATTATAAAGACACATTTTGGCTAAGTTGTTTATTTCCGAGTGTTATGCTGCCTTCACGTGCTCTCGGAATTATCGTGAATAGGAGTTTCCTTGGTAAAAATTGCACATGAACGCCCTCCACTTTTGAAATATGAATGGGATGAGCTCGTAATCACCACTTCAGAAGTGGGAATTGTCAAATTTCCGATAGCACGTGAAGGTAGCATTACTTTCACTTACTCTTATTATTTCCAAGCTGGTAAACTGAAATATTGCGCGTGATTTGAGATGTTTTCCACGCAGGTTGTAAAAGAGCGGCTATGACAGTTCATAACACAGCAAGCGGTGACCATTCAAATGTGTTTTTAACTGTATAATACAAGTTTTAAAGTCTACCTCCACTACTACTCATTCTCTAATGTAGTGCAGTGTCCTAAAGACCACGAATGCATTGCGTTGCTGACGTCACGTTCCCATTCTCTATTCCCAGATAACAACCACCAAAGTGAATAACAAACCGCTCATCCAGGTACTATGGCCAGAACTTTACTTGATAAAGTTTTAAATATGGATATTTTTCTTACACAACCGCATCGTTTCCCTTCAGAAGGCCTTTATTAACACCCGGAGCCGCGTGGAGCACGTTATTTGACGGACAGATGCATTTTTATGGACTTCAAAAACAGCTACAACTACTGCTATTATAAAGCTTGGCGTCGGGGTCCTGATCACTCAGTCTGGGTTTATTCTGTGATAACAACCGACTGGATGTACATCATCCCTTACTAAAAATGTTTAAAAATCTGTAATTTAAACCTATTTAACTTACTTTTAAACATTCATGAAATGACTCACCATAAAAAGTAACATTGAAGATCTTTTCGTTGATGCTGCTGCTGCTGATGAGTTTCAGCTCAAAGAGTCCTGAGTCTGTGATTCTGGTGTTTGTGATGGTCAGAGATCCAGTCTGATGATCCAGCTTCAGTCTGTCTCTGAATCTCTCATCTCCATCTTCACACTGAACATCTGTACAGGCATCACTGAGATCTCCACTGATTTCAGCTATTCGAATGTCATTGAAATACCATTTAATATCCTCTTGTTGGCTTGTGTGAACATTTGTCGGTAGAGTGACTGAATCTCCCGCCATCACTGACACTTCGACATAATCAACATCAAAAAAACCTTAAAAAGAAATTACGTACAGTTAATTTTGAGACAAACAAAAATAAACAACAGGTAAGTGCAGTGAAAATGTCTAGAGAAATATGTCTGGATTCATTGTCAGGGTTTCTGCAGGTTTTATGAAGGTGAATTTAAGACTTATTTAAAAACCAATTCGACAAAAATCATTGGATAAATTGAAGGGAACATAACATGTCAATATGTTCTCTAAATCTAAATGTCTAGGAAGCACACAATGAGTTATATTAGATTTGAATGGCAGCAGAGAACACAATGGCAGCAGAGAAGAGGAGACACACTTTCCAACAAAAATATAATGTATTGGAGTTAAATGATGACAGGAGTTTATAAAATGATAAAAGCTTGATCAAGGTATTAATTTTGACCTAGTAAGAAATGCAGTGGCAAATGGCAATAGATGATATTTGCACTAAGTGAAAATAGTGATATTCTACCATGTAGAAGTAGCAGTTCTTTGCAATATGTGTAAATAGTAATTGCTATTTATACTTTATCGTGGCAGATACATACTATCTGCACCTCAGTATTGTTGTACATTAACAGGATGCAATAATAACTGTAAATTATTATTATTTATTAAAAGTATTAAATGGATGCCTCCTTAATGGGACAATAAAAGCCCTCCCTATACCTAACCAATACATACTTCTATTATTATTAAACAGTCATTATGCACTTTATTTTCACCTTTAGAACATTTTCTTCATTTTTATTGAAAGTAAATTGTGATATGTGATGGGAAAACGAAGGATAGCAAAATCAGGCGGATCAGAACACATGTACGTCGACCGCGTCAAGACCTTTCTCCACGAGGCTCTACTTACCACGCCACTGCAGACGTGATAACATTTGGATCTTTTCTTTTATTGTTATGATTTTTTAAATCCTGCGTGGAGCTGGCATAAACAGGCACTCCGAAATAGGCAGCTGTAGCAAGGCGAATCTGAAAACAAAACTGTGCTAATTTATCGTAGGCATGCAGAGAGAACAATGTCTCCTTACCGTGGTCGAATAAAAACAGTAACACCAAGAACACATTTAAAACAATCGCCATTTTCAAAAAACACACAAAAAATCCATTTCTTTTTTTACAGTCTGATGTAGACAAGTTAAAAAAAGGTATCTTGCGAATGTTTTCACTCGCTTTCTTCTTCTTCTTTATTTTTGGCGGTTGGCAAACCAGCTTTTGGAGCACTACCGCCACTGACTGAACTGAGGTGGGAATAATATTCAGAGCAGGGCCATGTTTTTGGAGAGTCCGAAATTGTTCTCCTTCTTATTGTTTAGGTATTAAGAACATTATTAAAGGATTGAAAAGCAAAACCAGTATCTTTTAATTTGGAGTTATTCAAATACAAGTGTAAAAAGAAAATCGCTTTTTGATTTAGTAAACAGTTGGCAAAAGCAAAATATTTATGGTATACCTCTATTTTAAATTAAATGAATCAAATTTTAGGCAAGCAACAGACAAATGAAGATGATACAATGACACAACATAAAAGAAGAATTAGCCTAATTAACCTATATGCAGAAAAAAATGCTAAGGGTGCTTTATTAGATCCAGAGTGAAGTGGCTATTCAGGGAGAAAAAATGCTGCATATTTTATTTAATTTATAAAAGAAAAGAGGGAACGCTAAAATAATATCTACTCTATATATTGAGGGCAATTTGGTCACAAATGAAGCCAGTGTTTCTCATTTTGTTTCCAGTTTTTACTTACAGCTCTACTTCTTCTTTTAAACCACAGTTTTCTGAAAGCTTTTTTTGAGAGGGTTCAAGCATTCACAGCTATTATAAGTGATGGAAATCTGTCATCTTGTAAGATGGATTTGACCTAGGAAGAGTTTGATTATTCAGGTTCCTCTCAATAAAAGCCCAGGTCCAGATGGACTGCCTTTTGAGTCCTACATGGTCTTTTGGCAAGACATAAAAAAAGTTTGTCTTTGAACCTAACAAAGATTCCTTGTATTTCGATAACTGACGCCCTTCCCTTTACACAAATAGATTGAAACCCATGCTTAGAAGAAATTGTCTCTGTTTCCCATTCTGGCCTTATGAAAGGTGTTACTGTCAGCTGTGGGTACCATTATGCACCAGCAGATGGCAGCCCGTCCCTTACTGTCACCATGAACTGTTTTGACTCCATTTCCCAGAACTCTCTGCTAAAAAAAAAATATTGTCAGAATCAGAAAATCAGAAAGAGCCTTATTGCCAAGTGTGCTTGCACACACAAGGAATTTTTCTTGGTGCTGAAGCTTCCAGTGCACATATACAATACAAACACAACAAGAACATAGTAATACAAATTCTAAGAATAAAAGATCACAGTTACGTTTAGTCAGACTAAACATTTACAGATTATGAACATATTTACAGTATTTGAGTAGTATGAATATATAAATATAAATAATCTCCTGAGTTTAGAAGATTGCACCAAAGAGTCAGAGTATTGCACTTTAGGGAAGGGGGGGGGGGGGGGGGGGGTGTATTTAACTGTTCAAGAGGGAAATGGCCTGTGGGAAGAAACTGTTACTGTGCCTAGATGTTCTAGTGGCCAGTGATCGGAGTCGCCGTCCTGATGGTAACAGTTCAAACAGGCGGTGTCCAGGGTGAGCGGAGTCTGTGATGATTTTCCCTGCTCTCTTCCTCACTCTGGAAGAGTACAGGTCCTGGAGGGTTGGCAGGGGTGCACCAATAATCCTCTCCGCAGTCCGGATTGTGTGTTGTAGTCTCTTGATGTCAGATTTGGTAGTTGAACCAAACCAGACAGTGATGGAAGTGCATAACACAGACTCAATGACAGCCGAGTAGAACTGAATCAGCAGTTCCTGTGGGAGGTTGAACTTCCTCAGCTGACGAAGGAAGTACAGTCTCTGCTGGGCCTTTTTCACAATGGAGTCAATGTGATTGTCCCACTTCAGGTCCTGAGAGATGGTAGTGCCCAGGAACCTGAATGACTCCACTGCTTCCACAGTGCTGTTCATGATGGTGAGTGGGGGGAGAGCTGGGCTGTTCCTCCTGAAGTCCACTATCATCTCCACCGTTTTGAGCGTGTTGAGCTCAAGGTTGTTATAACTGCAACAGACAGCCAACTGTTCAACCTCCAGTCTGTAAGCAGACTCATCACCGTTTTGGATGAGGCCGATGACAGTGGTGTCGTCTGCAAATTTCAGGAGCTTCACAGAGGGGTCTTTAGAAGTGCAGTCATTGGTGTACAGGGAGAAGAGCAGTGGGGAGAGAACACACCCCTGGGGGGCGCCAGTGCTGGTAGTGAGAGTCCTGGATGTGAGTTTCCCCAGTCTCACGAGCTGTTGTCGGTCTGTCAGGAAGCTGGAGATCCACTGACAGATTGAGGGTGGCATGGAGAGCTGGGTCAGTTTAGCTGAGAGAAGATCAGGCATGATGGGATTGAAGGCCGAACTGAAGTCCACAAATAAGATCATTGCATAAGTCCCAGGTCTGTGTCAAGATGTTGCAGGATATAATGCAGTCCCATGTTGACTGCATAATCCACAGAGCTATTTGCTCTGTAGGCAAATCGAAGAGGATCCAGCAAGGGTCCAGTGATGTCCTTCAGGTGGGCCAGAACCAGTCTTTCAAACCACTTCATGACCACGGACGTGAGAGCAACAGGTCTGTAGTCATTAAGTCCAGTGATTTGGGGTTTTTTGGGGACCGTCTTTTAGGGGTTTTTTGGGGTCTGTTTGGGGGGTTATTTTGGACAGGTTTTTTTTGTTGGGGGGTTCAGAGTCTGACAACTCTAAGTTTTTATCTAAAAGGCATTTTCCCATAACTTTTTAGTATAAGAGCACAATTATGAGAATAATGAGGCTTTAAAGTGGACTAAACGTACCTTTTCTGCGTGATGACGTTCAGCCACTTGTTAGCAACCGCCTTTTTCAAGACACATAACAGCTTCAAAAAATCACGAGTGGGGTAGTACTGATGTATTTTATGTCGTAGAATAAAACGTGAAAGTGTCTTGAGATTGTGTTCGCCACAGACCTTATTTCAGCCATTTAAACAAAACCCCATTCAAAAAAAAACCATTGACTTCAGGGCGATGGAACCGGAAGTGCTAAAAACTGGCTTCTGCATTTTGGGCTACAAATTGATGTCATACCTGCACCACTCTATACTGTATGTTGTTAAGGAATAAATACATTATGTTAATCAGTTAATCTTTATTAGTTGCTGATGCAGTAATCATTAATGGTTTATTCCTTAATGAGTATTACATTATGTGCATTAGTTAATATGCATGACTTAATGCATAGGCTAATTGGAGTTTTATAAGTTTTATATAATGCTGTTTGACACTGAAATATGTACACTCTACTGTAGCACAATAAAGCTAATTATTTTTCTCTTGGCTGTAATACTTACACTTTTTTTTTTCATTTACTTTTCCTGCAGAGACAGTAAATTACACCAACAGGAGCAGCCACAGTCAGCGACAACAGGATTGCACCAAAAATACAGTTTCAACATATGAATCTGATTTTTTTTGGGTGAACTGAACATCCCTTTAATACAGACTAAAAGAACGGTAATGCTATCATGTACAATGTGTGAAAAAATATTTTCTTGACCATTATATAACATTATATTCTATTACACCCCAACAACCAAACAAAATAATGAGTGAAATATCATATATGACTGTTTAAAAGTGTATCTGTTAGATACACATGTAACAATATTTTCATAAAACAGGAGGTGAGAGTCGGAGATGAACTTAACAGGTCTTTGTTCACAAAGAGTTTATAGCGTTCAGGATCATCAAGCATAAGCCATTCAAGGAGCAGTAACACTTAACTGAGGAGTCTTTGTTTCTTTGCAGGATGATTCGATGAGCACACAGATGATGAACAGTCTGAAGGATCGACGGATGGAGGAAGACGAAGAAGGTACATTCTCTTTCTGTGATTGTGAACGAGTGGGTGGAGATGAACGACCTGGTGCTGGTGGCATGCTGGCTGAATCCGTGACAAATATCAGTCTTTTCCAGTGGTTTTTATCAGTAGTGCAGAGTCGATTCATGTTGCTTAACTTGTTTGCATATTTGTGCACGTGATCTGTGTGCTTGCATATTGCAGTATGGCGCTGCGTGAGAGTAGTAAAATACACTTCTTGGTCATAAAGAATGAGGTACTAAACTGCTACAAAAAGCACGACAGCATCATAAATAAACCTCTACAGAAAAACATTAAGCATTCGCTGTTCTATTGCTGATAGTGTGCTTCTTTCAAAAAATATATTTAGGCTACATGCTATAATTTACTTAAATGGCTAAAAAAGGTGATGTCGAATTAGGGAACGATTCATCGGCAACAGTCAACAATGGAATCTCAGCCTTATAAGGGGACGAGTCTTCATCATAATTCTCCTGTAAGAAAACACATTCACAGAATGAACAAGACTGAAGTAACATCTCAAAGGAACACGCCGACTTTTTGGGACTTTAGCTTATTCACCGTATCCCCCAGAGTTAGATAAGTCCATACATACCATTCTCATCTCCATGCGTGCCATAACTCTGTCTGACGCACCCACCGCTAGCCTAGCTTAGCACAAAGACTGGAGGTAAATGACTCCAGCTAGCCTACTGCTCAATAAATGACAAAATAACGCCAAATTTTTCCTATTTACATGTTGTGATGTGTTACATCGTGTACTAAGACTGACGGAAAATGAAAAGTTTTGATTTTCTAGACCGATATGGCTAGGAACTATACTCTCATTCCTGCGTAATAATCAAGGAACTTTGCTGCCGTACCACGGGTGCAGCGGCGCAATGATATTACACAGCGCCTGAAAATAGTCCCCAGTGCGCTCTCTGTGCAAGCAGGTTGTCACGTTGGTTATGTTGACGGAAGTTAGTCTATTTTCAGGCACTGTATAATATCATTGCGCCGCTGCACCCATGGCACGTCAGCAAAGTTCGTTATTTTGTCACTTATTGAGCAGTAGGCTATAGCTGGAGCCGTTTACCTCCAGTCTTTGTGCTAAGCTAGGCTAGTGGTGGGTGTGTCAGACAGAGTTATGAAACGCACGGAGATGAGAATGGTATGTATGGACTTATCCAACTCTGGGGGGTACGGTGAATAAGTTAAAGTTGGTGTGTTCCTTTAAGAATAATAGGCTAATGAACCCACAATTCAAGCAACCCACCCCCGAATTGGCGCTAATTCTAAACCGAAACTAAAATGAGCAAGGTCATTCACGGTGCGTGTCCAGTCTGGTGCGTTTTCAGTTTTCATGCCTGTATGGAAGCACGATCATTCGAATATAGCACCGGGTTTTTACTGATACAAAGCTTAATGCTAATCGCTGAAGTTACCCTTTAAATAATGGACGTTTCTCAAAAACTCTATTGCATTATTATCCACACATGTGATAACATGCAAATTCAACAACAAATTTATACATTTAAAGCATTCCAAACTTTGTGTGCACACTTGTATATTTGCGAATACGGCTTTGCATTTGAGAAACATATTTTGCAAATATAGGGCCAGATTTACTAAACAAGGCAAATTAGTGTGTAACACGAGGAGAATGCAAGCGCAGATGAACCCCTAAACGCATACTTCGGGTCTTCATTGACCCGGGGTGTCATTCACTACCCTCTTTCTCATTCATTTTTTTATGTGTGTTAGAAAGGCCGAGTTCAGTGCGCATGCTCTGCTTTTCAGTCAGTCATCATAAGCCCAGAGAGCAGAATGTACGAGCGGGACTGTGTGTGCAGAGTGTGCGTCAATAAGTAAATGTAAGTTGACTGTTTACCAAGTTAATGCTAGATGCTGGTTAAGGAGTTTGTAAAGTCTTGATACAAAGTCATCCTGATATTGAGTAATGAGTATATACCAGTGTTAAAGCCGTTTATCGCGTGCTGTTGATTGCACGTGAACATGCTTGATTGTGTCTAATAATAACTTGCAATTCGTATTATATACATTGCCACCAGTGTTTGGTTTTTATGCATGTGTGAGTGATTATAACTTTAACAGCTGAGGCAGTTGCTATGTCCATTTAATGAACGCGATGTTTCTAATTACGTGCTTTCAGTTAAATCACGTCATATTTAGTTTCGGGTTTGAGCGTTTTACCGTTTCTGACCACTAAGTGGCAGTATTGGTTTAGAATTTCATTGCTTGGATATTGATTCCTTTATTTGTTCTGATAACTTGATAATTTAATTACTTGAGAGATTTATGTTGGAAACAATGTACTGAGAAAATGTTTGAGTAATAATACTCAGGACATATTGTTAATATATATCTTTATTCCTTTCTCTTTGTAGACCACACACACACACCGTGCATCTATTCATACAAACCTGTGTACTGCTGTGTTATGTACATATAAAGACTGCCAACAATTAAACCTTTTTGCTTGGAACTGATCGAATCCCGTGTGTTCTTACGACACCCCACTGAGGAAGCTAGATTTAAGCCATCACCTAATACAGTCCAACCCTTCCAGTACGACTATCGAACAATGTTAGACATCAACTTTCTTATTATTCCTCAATCAATTCAATTAAAACAATATAACAAGAAAAAAACAATACAATTATTAAAGAATACCTGTTTTGCTATTCATTTTTTGTAAAAAAAAAAATCGTATAGGGTCCGAGGTGTGTAACAATGTAAGAATATTTTTTCTGCACTACAATAATTGAATCTTTGATGACTGAATAAGTGCAGTTCACCTTTTTTCCACAAGGTGGCAATGTTTGATACACAATGATGAAGTGACGTTTTACTCATAGGCCCTGTCCCAAATGCCACCCTAATCCCTTGTGGTCTTCCTACAAGTCCGCACTTTCATGACGTAACGACACTTTGACTGTCGGGAAGAAGTCCGCTGCAGAACCCGCACCAGTGCGGGCTCGGCAGAAGTGCGCATCGAGGGCGCATATCGACCGCAAAGGGGGCGTTCGCGAGCACCCTTCTGAGACCTCAAATGACAAATGGGGACACCCTACGGTCTCTTGGACTTAACGGACACACGCATGTGGCAGCCATTGTAAGTCCACAAG
Source organism: Gobio gobio (assembly GCF_949357685.1). NCBI lineage: Eukaryota > Metazoa > Chordata > Actinopteri > Cypriniformes > Gobionidae > Gobio > Gobio gobio. The sequence goes on from NC_137120.1 coordinate 11,354,208, forward strand.
ACTGAAAGTGCACATGAAGTGTGCCATTTGGGACATTTTTGATACCCATTTGGGAAATTGGAATGCCATAGTTACCGCAGGCAGAAAACAATAGAATAGGAAGCTTAAAAGCTTTCAAAACCTGAAATGGCTTAGCGATTTACTGCAGTCAAATATTAGTGTCACTGTCACTTCATGATGGATCTGGTGAAGAAGCTGTCAGCAATCAAAATAGTGATTTTGAAGATACTGTACTGGGAAATGAGCTCTGATGAGGACAGCGATGATGGCTCAAACTGAACCCTTCCAAGCTCCAAAAGGTAACAAAATATGATTTATTTTATTCTTCTGTAATTGTTTCTCTAATATCAGGTAGGTCTTATAATATCGCGACAGGTAGAGATTCAGCCGTGTTAGATATAGATCCGGGTCGCTAAAGACCCGTATATGTAATGATGACTGGCGAAACATTCATGCATTTAAGGGTTAAAGAACAGACGCAGCAGAGCATTCCCATAATGACTAATAAAATCACAAATCAAAAATGAATGTGGCTTGAGAAACAATATGTTCGGATAACGTCTTCATCTGGCATTAAAGATAAATAAACACAAAGGGAGAAAATTATTTCCCAGGGCCAGTTGATCAAAAAGTTTAATCTGGATTTGGAAATCCTATGTTTTCCTAATACTTTTGTGGCAGTTTTTCAGAGCAAAATTACCCTGATCCAGATACACACTTTTACAGATGACCAAATCTGGATTACTGGTGCTCTACGGAGCCCCTGAAGGGACATGCTGATGGAAATAAAATATGAGATAAATATTTAAATGCTTTAGGACTTTAAAAGTTTTGTGTAAAAACATTGTGCTCGCTCACAGAGATGGTTCATCTCTTATGATCGTGCCAATGTAGTTTACAAAAAGTGATAAAAAAGCACTTAAAATCTAAATGTAATATTATTGTTTGATATTTACAGCTGTTTGGGGATTATTTTATGGTGCCAAAATCTCTTTTTTACTTTACTGTAGGATACCAAAACTAATGTATTACTTTAACAGTTAAACTAAGAGAGCAAAATTATGTTTGTATTACATGTTACAAATGTGTTTTTGGCCAGTTTTAAAGTTTTATTACATTTTTGTTCCTGTAATCCACCCTTCTGCTGGGATCAGTATAATCCGGATTTCTTTGGATCAAAGGTCTCCCAATCTTACTTAAAAGTTTGAACAACACAAACTGATTTGATCCAGATCAAAACCAAGATTGGATTTGGTGATCTAATCTGATTTCAGAATCCTTTTTTTCTATTGAACAACCCATTTTCAGGATTTCATCCAATCAGATTACTTTTGAACAATTGGCCCCCAGTTCCAGCATGTCAAGCGAAAATGGGTTAAGACATGCTTATTTGGGCTTTAAATAATGGTGTAAATCCCAGTAATTTGACTATGGTGAACTTTAGTAAATCACCTTGCATGGTTTATTTAAAGCTGAAGTCCGTAACTTTTTGCGCTCTAGCGGTTAATAAACAGAACTGCATGCATCTTGTGGAAGAACATTGCAGCCGGAGCTACTTCTCTCTGTTTATGTCTTTGGCGAGTCACGCGGTTCCAACCAGACCGGTCTGAAATAGTCCAAATATACACACTTATTATAAGTGTACCATAATGATTCAGGGTAAGACAAAAACACGGTTTGGAAAATGTAAATCTTGAACACAAAAACAGTTATGGACAGCAGCTTTAAATACTCTCCTACCACACATTTTGTGTCTGAAAGGGAAACTTCTACAAATGCATATGCAATAAGGTCAGCCGCAAAAATAACTGTGTCCACACCTTTTCATCACTAACGTTTCATGGGGTCTCTTTAGTAAATCCTGACTGTAGTTTTTAACACCAAAAGAGGGTTTGCGCTGGAGCAAGCTGTTAGCAAATCTGGCCCATATTGTTTTATTTGCATGTGAATTAGTTTATATCCTGATTATATAATTATATATAACTCAGCTGTGCGTATGCATGTAATACTTACATTATGTCCTTTTTTAGCTTTATTGCGGTGACAGTTAATCACGCCAGCGGTGTGATTTAAAGCTGCAGAAACCAGCAGAAGAACACCAACACCAGCACATATTACAGCTACAGACTGAGCTGATTCTGTAACAGTAAACACAGACAGACATAATCACTAGACATCAAATGATAATCAACTTTACTGATATTTTAAACTGATAATTACCCCTTTCTTCTTTGAGCATCAGCTGTATGATATTGATTGAACTGATAGATGTTTTTGTTTTTTAAGAACAGCAATTCAAAAATCAGTTATTAGAATTAGCAGTTATCAAATGTTATTGAGTCAAACCTCTTTTTTACTTCAAACAGTTTATACAGAATTCTGCAAAAAATATAATTCAAGTGTATTAAATGATATACTCAACCAATGACGGCAACACTGAAGCTCTTGAAGCTGCTGATGCTGATGCTGGGGCGACGACTGATGCTGCTGCTGTTTATCTCCAGTTTATAGAGTCCAGTGTCCGTGTGTCTGGTGTTCGTGATGGTCAGCGATCCAGTCACATGATCCAGCTTCAGTCTGTCTCTGAATCTCTCTTTACACTGCTCATCTGTGCAGATCTGACTCTGATCTCCAGTGATTTCAGCGATGAGAATCTCATTAAAATGCCACATCAACAAATCATTCAGGTGTTTCATCACACCAGGATCTAAAGTGACAGATTCTCCCTCTATCACTGACTTTCTCTTCACTTCATCTCGTTCAGCGGCAGGAACATCTGAAACACAAACCATCAGATGATGGAGGATATTTTGGGGGGAAAGTGTCCAAGAAATAACTGGATATGTAAACATGGTTAAAGGGTTACTTCAGCGATTTAGCATTAAACTTTGTATCAGTAGAAACCCGGTAGTATATTCGAATTATCGTACTTTCCCCCCTCATGTCTCCCCAGGACGAGAGAATTAGGCTGGAAAAATCCTCAGATGATGCAAATATCGTCATTTTGCGTCATCTGAGGATTTTTTGGCCAGAGGCTAGAGACTACAGCCACTAGAAGGAACTAGTTCTGCATGTTTTCAAGCCGCCTATAGGGGAGAGATCTCGCTCACAGAATGTAAATGCGCACGGCCGCTCGGCTCGGGCATTCATAACGGAGCGGTGCGGAGCAAAGTGAGTGTTTCAACTTTTCAATGAATTCCTATGAAAGTTTAGCTTCCATAGGCGTGATCTGAAAACGCGCCAGACTGGACACGCGTCGTGGATGACAGCCGTGCTTACCTCAGCTCTGCTCAGCTCTTCGCTCTCGTGATGAATGAAATCTGACTCCTGCTGCGTTTGTGCCGTGACTTTCGTTCGGCTCATTCACACTTTATTGAAAAGACATGTTTGATTTTTAATTGTAGTGTCTGTTCTCTAACTGAACGAAATGATTGTATTACTATGAAAAACACAACGACGTTGGGGGCAGTGTAATGGTGGGCAAGTGATAACAGTATCCGTGGCTTTGGGAGTGGCCTCGGAGGGCAGCAAAGCAAGTGCATTCTGGGAGTTATTGTCTTTCATCCACATGAGACAAAAATACATTTTCTGTCTTTTCTCAGTCTAGAAGGCACCAAATTCAAAAATAATTTCAAATTTCTACTACATAAATGACCCAGTTTAAATACACATTCATCTTCCCAGCACTGAAGTACCCCTTTAAGAAATCTCTTCTCTCTGTTTTCTTTACGTTTTGTGCTTTGAGGAGCCTTTGCTTGTTAGTTTGTTAACATTTGTGCAAATGTATCAATTTCTGTCATGACAACTCTTGGAGTGTTTTGGCATGGTAATGGATATGACAATGTTGATTCTACTGCCAATACACACACAAAAGAAAAAAAAAACGGAAACGGAGCAGTTGCCACTTTGTCGTGACAATCTGTTGTTTGTGGATGACAAATGGTAAGTATGTATTATTATTATTTGTAGTTGCGTTTTCTATTAACAGTTCCAATTATACGTTTTATCCGTGCTTGCAAAGTCCGAGCATGAAATCCGTTCTACATGATCCTCTAGTTTGTTAACTGAATCAGACTTGAATTGGTTTGAAATGAATATTTCATTAATATTTACATCTGAGTTATCATTAAAAACCACATTGTGTATTCACTGAAAATAATAATGATATATACTTAACTCATATTTAAACAATTTGCTTTGTGTGGTTGGCCAGATAAAAGGATAGATTTCCAGTGCACCAAAACGCCACACATATCCTTACAAGTACAATTTTGCCTGTATTATTTGTGTCCCCTTCAAAAATGTACCTTGAGAAATGTTGTTTATTGTCCCCCCCAACTGTTAGATGAAATTTACGCCCATGCATCCGAGTAGTTATGGTGAGGGTCGTGACATTTCCCGAACACATGCAAAGTGGTGCCAATCTTAACACACTGGACCAGCTAACCAATCACAGCACATTTTTTGTTTCAGAAGGAGGGGCTTCATCAAAAGAGGAAATAAACAGTGTGTTCAGGCCAGACTGGGGGAGTAGCCTCTGCCTACAAACCCAGAGGCTGCATTTCTAGTTTTAGTTGTCATTTTAGTTGTTTAATTGATATATTGTCCTAACCAAACCCTAGCCCTAAACTTACCCTGTTTGAATATTTAAACTAATTGAAGTAATTCAGTTTAAAATGACTGTGCCTGCTGTTTTGTTAAAAAATAAGGTGGAACCAGTTTAAATCAGGTCTTCTCTGTTGGAGCACAGTTGGCTAGATGGCGCTGTCACAAAAAAAATAGGGTCCTAGAAATGCAGTCCTGAAATTGTGACCATCCTAAAAGTGCAGTCTCCAGTATTGCAGGCAGATAATATTGGAGTGGGGAGCGAGGAGCTGTTATAATGTAAAATATGTGATAAATAATGTGTTTTCTGAACAATGAAGCATGAAAACATATTTTAGTACACCCCAAAACATCAAGACTTTGTAAAAGGGCATGATAGGACCCCTTTAAGGAAATGACCTATTTACATTAATTTTATGTATTTTACCTATTACATTTATATTAAATGACTCACCGCGCACAGAAACGCTGAAGGTCTTTTCACTGTCACTGCTGCTGTTGATCTGTAGCTTATAGTGTCCAGAGTCTGTGGTGTTGATGTTTGTGATGGTCAGAGATCCAGTCTGATGATCCAGCTTCAGTCTGTCTCTAAATCTCTCATTATTATCATGACATTGATTATCTGCACAGATCTTACAGGGATCTCCATTAATTTGAGCTACACAAGTGTCATTAAAATACCACTTAATTCTCTCTTGTTGGGGTTTTTTAACACTAATGTGTAGAGTGACGGAATCTCCCTCCATCACAGACACAGTGTCTGTATCAACACCAGACACATCTGAAGAAAAAAAATACACAATTATAAGTCACAGGACAGAATAAACGACGCCGACCATCCAGTTCAGCCGTTCTAGCCATTAAAACTGACAATTCAATAGATGATATTAACCATTAATGATAAAAACAGCGATTAAATATATAAAACAGTTTTATATCTTTAATGTAGGCAAGTGATGTTTCTTATTTTAACGATGCCAGTTTTACTGCTCGTTTCTGTCGCCACAACAATAAAGCCAGGATTAGGCCTTAGTTAAATTGCATCTTAGACACTACATATTTTAAAATATGCCAGTATAAGTTTTTTTCAGTGAAGACAGCTCAAACATGCATTTTAGTCTGGGACTATAGCTTAAGCCTAGCTTGTCTGTGAAGCTGGCAATAAATACTTAAGAAATAATATGAGCTGATTCCTGATCGCAAGTGATAAACATTTGAACAAATAGCTCTACGTCTTACCATGCACGAGTAAAACACTCGCTATGTGCAAAATAAAGAACTTCATTCCTCTGAAAATAATGGTTGTTCTGTGGGATATCAATTGTTCGTTCAAAAAATATTATCTTCTGTTCTTGCGCAGAAGCCTTTTTTGCTGCATGGGCTGAAAGAAAAGTGGTGATCCAGATTCCCCTCTGAATCTACGAAAACCAATCCTCCTATCGGTTGATGATATTGTCCGCTTGTTGTGAGATGTGTGGGGGTTGTTGTTGTTGGGGGAGAAATAGAGGATGCTTCCCAAACGGAAAGCTGCATCCTAGTGAAGCTGTGTCCTTCCTAGTCCTTCGGAGGGTTGTTGTGACCTCATTCAGTCAGCAGCACCGAGCGCGAGCGCTAGAATGAAGCCTTGGCGCTGTTGTCCTCAGGCTGCGGTGACGTATGGTTCTGCAGTTGGTGCCTCCGCTGACTGCGCACGCTGACCCACAAACGGACGAGGCGTTTATAGGCTACACGCGCTCGCTGTTCTGTCTAGTACGTCACACATGTTCCCGCCCCGCGGACACGGTAAGAAAATACTAAACTTAACATTGGAAAAATACTTTGTATTATAAATCTTGACACTAACTGGCTTTCTATTAATGCAATTCCGTGAATGACACGCGTCTGTGGTCTCCCACTGTACTACAATATTGGCATTTTAGTGTCATGTGGTTTACACCAAAACATCAGAAATGGCTTACCGGTAATCTCGTATTAAAAGACTAAGAGGTTTTTTTGAATATTGTAATTTGTTTTATAATAGTGGTGTCTGATAATGCATTACCAGTTTTACTGTAATAAAAATCACCAAAAACTTATATTAAACCTGATATTTCCATAAATAAGATTGTATTATAAAAGCATTATGGACACTATCCCACTGGAGTGTCGTCTAGTGTCCTGTCCATTTAAAACACTTGAAAGCTTTTACATATTACACCTTTATTGTAGATTAGAAATTGTGTCAACATAAATTATTTCATGTGCTTTTGGCTCTCCATTATATCTGTTCCTTTTACAATTTTAGGTACCGGATTATTGTATATTACACACCATCTACAGGTCATAATAGGAATATAACACCCGATCACCACTGAAAAAACAATGAAATATCTCCCTAAATATCAATATATTGATTGATTGATTTGACTGGCAGTGACAATAAGGAGCCAGGCCTGCTATGAGAAATGAAAGGGGGATCACTTCCGCAAATTATCCAAATGGATACAGCGTATAACAAAATCGAAATAAAGTGTATCAATAACCGAATGGCAACAGAAGATAGTTTCCCTAAGTATATTCAACTATTATACTTAGCCTACCGTGTTTTTAATGGCATCCACTGTTAAAAGCTCCTATCACTTATAATTTTCCACAGCTTGTGTTGTCTGGAGTTTTTTTGTCTACTGAAATGTCTTGAATTTATTTTATTTTTTTGCAGTGTTTCATCAGCAGGACTATCTAAAAACACTTTAAAGGTGCCGAATGTAAGTTTTTGACTGAACTAAAGCACCATAGTATGTTTGCAGATATTTAGGAAACATGCTGAGTTCTCATACTCTTTTCTCTGAAAAACAATGCTACAGCCAGTTATTCTACTTTGAAATGTGCGTTCCGTGTCGCAATGTCGGAATGTCGGTTTTTGTTTTGGTAACGCACGTCGCCAGTTTACCCAATAGACCCTTTTTACAGACTGTGATGATGCGTTTTAACGGTCATCAATATCGTAAATCCTGCAACGTCTTTTGTATATAATGTATATATGTACATTTATAACACTAATACTTTGTATTTTATTACTTTTGCATCAAATTACAATAAAAAAGTTACAGCTGCTGTGAGGGTGTTTAGTAACAGCGTTTATGGGAGTGTTTTTCTCTCTTTTCTCTGCCTTTATCAATCTCACTCTATTTTTTCCCTCTTTTTGAAAGTTGTGTAATCACTACTGTGGCGTTTTTCTTTTGCTATGTGAGCAAATGGGCACACACAAAAAAATATTGAATGTATTCTCTCATTCACAGCTATAATATTTAACCCAACTATGACGACTTCCGGTCTGAGAAACCCGGAAATGTGAAAAGGGTCTATAGTATTGACACCACAGGTTGCCAGTTGGTGGAAAACACCACGTATTGCTGCCATGGAAGCCACTGAACAAACTGGGTCAAAGATCACAGATTCTACCTGAGCTAAAAAGTCTCTGCATCCATTTAAAAATCTCTATGAACAGAAGCACATTAAAACACAAATAAATAAACTCATCAACTGTCAACTGTTGCGTGTTCTCAAACTGGCAACCCGCGTGAGCGTCGAGTCTGAGGATGAGGCGGGGGGGCAAACTGTATTTTGAATTTGTACTACAGTACCATTCTTACATACAGCACCTTTAAATAACAGTACAACACACTGAAGAGATGTATGTTTAGTCTACCTCTCACAGTCTCGCTTCCATTCCCGTAAAAAGATGGCACTGCTGTAAATAAAGTCTGTAGTGGTAGATGCCCTCTTTGACGGCTTTGGGTTATCGACAGTCCCTGGTGTAGTCAGTGCAGTGGTAACAACAGCGTTCTCAGTACACAACCCAAGAGCAATAATTAAATAAGTTTCTGCACTGGATTTTTGTTCAGTAATATGTTGTAGAAAACAATGCATTCTGGGCAATATTTGTCATTTTTGTGAAAGTAGCTTACAGAAATATACCGTGAATTAACAGTCAGTCTACAATCAGATGTTCCAAATCATATCCTATATACTCTTCCCTATTTTTATATACTATTCCACATTACTTTACTGAGTCCACTTGACTCTGCTTAGTTCAGTTATTTCTGATATAACAAAATCAAAAATTATTATGACAAACAAACTCAAAGAATCCAGCTGTTTGAGAAAATCTGATGTTTTTATTGGCATTTATCAGATCCTTTTCCAAACGTTTTTCATGTGGGCTCAAATTCAAGGCACTTTTTAACAACATTTTTTTAACACTAAAATTCCCGGAAACATTTAAGAAATGAAACGTCCAGTTCATATTGATTGATATCACAGTCAGATCTGTGGTAGAGGCTTTTGTGAGGAGTTTAGTGTATGGCAATATTGCTTTGGTAATTAAATTATTTTTCTTACAACATTTACATATTTACAATGAGCACCAAACCAAAGACAAATTCAAAAAGGTGTCAAAGGCCAAGGAGAAAAGGTTGGTTTTAGGGTGTGGGGTGGAGGTTGTCTAATGCTGTTTCATGAATTCGGACATATTTACACTGTTAAAGAGTTGATTTCTCATGCTAAACATGGCCAAAGTTAAAAAAAACGAGTATTTCTGTGCCAAATACACTCCTTCAGGTTTCAAACAAGTTTTGGAAAGGTTTTTTTTTTTTGAGTATGGCCCTCTATGAAGTCATAAAGGGCGGAATTCCTTGTATGGGCACTTCTCCCGGATGAGTGTGCGCACATCAATCGGAGTGAGAGCAAGAGCGTGCCCATCAATGAGTTTCGTTCGGGTTATAGGAGCCATCGACAGCGCTGTCGTTTTGTTTTTATAAAATGAAATCAACAGTGTGACTAAAGAAGTGTGCTTATGATTGTGAGGGAAGTATAACCTTGTTCAGCTTCCCAAATTAAAGAAAGTTATCCAGGGATAATGCCGTGTGTGTGTGTGCTTTTGACTCTTTAGTTCTGCATGAGCTCGGCTGTTTTGGAAAAGAATCAGTACAGTGTATCTCCAGAGCTGCCAACTCTCACGCTTTCGCCGTGTGACACACGGTTTTGCCTGTTTTCACACGCACTCACGCCACACATCCAATTTCTCACGCAAAACAAAAAAAAAAGAATCCGATCTTGGGCCGAGACTCGTTCGTTCTTTTCAAACTCCTGATGAGCGCCACTGAACCCATGTGCTGCTGTCCATAAGTAGATGCCTATTGTTTCTATGGGCCGCTTTCGAACTGTCAAAGGTCGTGAACGCGCTTTGTGAACATTCAAATGTTGCCTGTGTGTCTGCAACCGTAGTTATACGCATGCTGCATGTATGAATATCTATATCTGCAATAGACTGAAGCAGAGGATTTTATAGGATTTAACACATAACTGAATTTAAACAGGGAAAATTATAAATTAGGAGTCAAAATGATAAATTATACATTTATTTAAAATATGATTTTATATAATATTCATATACATTATTATTCAACATTATTTGAATGCACAGCTTATCAATCCAACAGTTAACAAACATTTACAACACTGTGTGTATGTGTAAGCTGTGTAAAAACAGGGCATTCGTCTGAATTCGGAAGCAGACACTCCCTGAATGAAAAAGCAGAAATATGTTGGTTTCTCTTCTTTAACTTTGTTTAATTTAAGCACTTTCTAAGACCAATGTTTGTTTTCACATAATTGCCAGTCCTTGAATACTGTATCTAAAATTCAAGAACCATGAAGCCTGTTATTAACTAACAAAATGTTGTGTGTTTTTGTGTAGATCCAAACATAATTGCTAAACTAGCACAATACATGAAGAATGCGTTTGTTAATACCATTCCAATACCATTCTAATCAAAATATCAATCAACCTACCTACCTTAATCAACCTTAAACACTGGTCTATGAATAAGGCTTTATTGTGGTAGGCCTACATAGGCAGTCATTTAGGCACAACAATAGTTTTCTGGTTGAATGTTTAGCTCAAGTCTAGAAGGCTCTACAATGATGCCGAACATGAATCAGAATAAGTTCAGGTATTGTAATCTTTAGCAGACCACCCCAAAATCCACTAGAATGCAGGAAATCACATCTACTTAATCCAAAATTTCCTGGGGGTGGACCTTCAGGTATGTCTGCTTCACAGAATGTAACCAATATTGTCCATCTCCAGTAGGCTGTCCATATCAACGGCTTTGGGCCTCCCCACAAACCACCAGAATGCAGGGTATACATGGGTACAACATCAAACTAATTCCAATTGTCTGATATCTGAGCCACTAACTTGTGTGGCTGCGTGTGCGGCATAATTTTGATCTCCCCAGACAAAATCTCACTCCAAGGTTTTTTGAAAAGTTGGCAGGTATGTATCTCTCTTTTATACATATGATAAAACTAAAGACTCTTCAGAGATATGAAGGATGCAATACTACTCTATAGGTACTCAAGATTAACATGAGACTGGCAGAAACTGTGTGTGTTATGTATCCTTTAAGAAGCAATTTAAAAATAGACAGTGAAAAGGTTTGTCTAATGGGCTGAGGCAGATCATCCCATGGTTTGGGAGCTGCCACAGCAAAGGCACAGTCCCCCCTGAGCCTACGCATTGTTTTGGGCACGTTCAGGAGCAGTTGATAGGCTGACCTGAGAGAACGGGTGGGTGTATAAGGGTGTAGCAGCTCAAAGATGTAGGTTGGGGTGAGACCATTTAGGGATTTAAAAACAAATAAAATCATTTTAAAGTGGATCCTAAAATGGGGGAAATGTGCACATGTTTATGTGTTCGAGTTAAAAGACACACTGCAGCATTTTGTACCATCTGGAGATGGGCAACAGAAGACCCACTAACCCCCCGTATAGAAGAGGATGTGCACTGACTACACAAGATGGTGTTACAATGACGTCTCTTTGGCAGCTTCAGTTGTATTATAGGATGTCCCATTAGCACCATTCACCAAGTGATTCTCGTTCTGATGAGGAGACGTCCCATTGGCAGCATTCTTCATTAGAGGTTGAGTCTGATTAGGGGATTCTACTACACCATTCTCCTGCAAGAAAACAGATTCACAGACGGTAAAAGAAATGAACAGGATTTATGATTCAGACACAAAAATACAAGAAGAGACTAGAGAATCCAACTATTGTAAATAGTGTGCTCTAATACAACACTTGCTCTCTAAATAAAGTTATTTGTTATTACGTTTATTTAACTGTTCTGTTCTTAACTGTTCGTAGTCAAATCTTAAATTGTGAGTTATTATTATTGTTGTTATAGTTGTAATTTTTTACAGATACACCACATGCATACAGGGGTCCGTTCTTCGTACCTCGCTTAATAAATTTGCGGATTGGATTCAAATATCTGGATTAAATGATCTAAGATTACTGCGCGTTCCTGTGTTCATTGAAGAGGGCAGATGCATCGATACTCGAAACAACAATCAGCAATGTTTTTCAAACGTTTTTCAGAGAGCCTCAAAACCAAGGCAGAAAATAGTCTATTACTTATTCATTATGATGTTTTTGAATGTAAAAACCACGCAAACGTCATAAGTTGACCATAAGTTGAAAAAAAAAAAAAGCCAGTTCAATGGTTTTGAACGGTACCTAAAACCCAGGATTGGCACAAACTAAGCTTAAACATATCTGGTTAGCCAGCTAAACCGGCTTCATGGTATGGCCCCGGGATGAGCTTCGAAGAACCAAACAATCCAAGATCATACCAAATCGTCAACAATCAAATCCAGCTAACTGAGTAAGCGACATACGAAGGACCCCAGATCTCACAAATCTGAATCTGTATAAAATTCAGTTTTTTAACAGACAGACAGATTTACTGCACATATTCTCACCTCATCACCCCTGGCCTGCATCTCGATCGTGTCTGTTTAAACAAAAACAAACTCAATTAAACACATTACTTTGGTTAGTTTTCACATATTTTCACACATTAAATCTCATATTTTCAATCTTATTAAGTCATGTTTATGTATATAATACCTTTTTTACGCTTGAGATAGTAAATCACAGCAGCAGCAGCAGCCACCACCAGCAGAACAGCAGCACATATTCCTCCTATAGCACCTGAAGACAGACCTGAATCTGGAACAGCTAAAAACATACAGTCGTTATTACTAGAGACTGACTGATAATCCATCTAGTATTTTTCAATATCTTTGACTTATTTATAACTCTCTATATTGTCTATCAGCTGTATGATATTGATTTAACTAATAAAGGGCTCCATCTGGTGGGATTCCGAAGAACTGCTGCTAAAGCAGCACCACAGCAATGCTAGCTCAACAGGAAATAGTAGCACTATTTTTATACATTTTTCCTGTTGATAACTTTGCATTTAAAAATTAATAATGTCACATAAAATGTACATGTCTCATGGGCAGTGCGCCAATATATAGCTGCCAGGAGTCTGTTTCGTATTAGTGTCCTGTCTTTTATTTTGAATCTTGTATTGTTTGTTCATGATTTCACATCCTTTTGTAGACTTGTTGCCAAGTTTGCGGTTTTCCGGCGTAATTGGGCTACTTTTACAGCTTTGTTTTTTTCTTCTTGTTTAAAGTGATTTTTTTTTTCTGATTACACTAGCATATAAAGTGACAGATTCTCCCTCCACTGACTGGTTCTTCATGTTATCTAGTCCTGTAGCAGGAACATCTGACACATCAACAGCTGCTTTAAAGACTTTTTTGCTGAAGAACAAAAAACTACATAACCTGAGAGAACTGTGGAAATGAAAGTGATTACACAAGACCTTTCTTCACTTTAAATCTGTATTTAAAAAAACATGTATCCGTGTTTTGTGCTCATGAACATATTTGAATCCTTATTTATCATAAAATAATAATCAGAGATTGTATGACTGAAACTCTTAGCAGAACACACCTGCAGCCATTTTATAATTCATATCTAACCGTTAAAACTAACAGCTCATTAATGGTTATTATTAAGTTTGAAATAAAAATGAATTTCATTTGTATTGAAATCTACAAATTCCACTTTAAGTATTTTTCATGAAATGATCTCTATAGACTGTATGTGAATTAATATATAGGCACACGGAAACAACACAGTAATGATGTGATTTAAACATATCTCTGCCTTTAAACATTCATTAAATGACTCACCAGTGATGGTAACATTGAAGATCTTTGGACTGCTGCTGCTGTTGATCCATAGTTTATAGAGTCCAGAGTCTGTGGTTCTGGTGTTTGTGATGGTCAGAGATCCAGTCTGATTGTTCAGCTTCAGTCTGTCTCCGAATCTCTCTTTACACTGATCATCTTTACAGAGCATACTCCAATTGTCTCTACTGATCAGAGCTAAGCGAGTTTTATTATAATACCATTTCATGTCTTCTTGTTGGTTTGTTTTAACACTACTGTTTAGAGTGACTGAATCTCCCTCCATCACAGAGACTGACACTACATCTGTATCAGCACCAGAGGCACCTGGAGAAGAAATGAACAATTCATTAATATAAATCACTTTTTGTTTTATGTAACAAATGCAAACAGCAGAAGAACATCATTGACTTACACATTTACTCATCAGGCAAACATACTCGAGTCTCATGGATGATCTTATACAACTGAACATCACACACACATCCTGATTCATATACACTCTTTCTCTATACATACAATTGTGAATTCATGCAACCAACTAGCCTATTTTCATAGTCTAATAATGAATATTACCCATTATGAATATTACATAGATGAACAGCCTATTACCAAGAAGAAGAAAAAACCTTCAGAAAATTGTGCAACTCTCTTGTTCTAAACGGAAATTCCCATTTTAGACTACAGTTTTCCGGTAACATGGATTTAACATATAGATATCAGTCTCAATGATTTCAGAGTAGGTCAGAACAAATTCAAACATCATTTTATAACCAGGTAATTGAAAGAGTGATTTAAAATCCAATTCTGACAAGAAACATCAACTAAATAGATTTTTTTTTTATATTATAGGGTTAATAGAAACTAACCCTAACCCTAAGATCAAAAACACAAAAGAGCGGCTCTCAAATGGTTTGGCCATGGGACATGAATGACCATGGTCATTAAGCCACAACCCAAACTTTTAAAAATTTGAACCAAGCTATTCATCCAAAATGGTTGACACACACAAGTACCTTAACTTATACAACACATACATTGTAAGAATATCACTAACTGATGAATAAACATAAGGAAAGGCTACAGTCTTTGGTTGAATAAAGTGAGTACTCAACTATCGGCTGTAACCGTCCATTCTGTTAATAATATAGGGTAGACATGGTGGCAGCAATTCTTAATGAGGAATATGAAACCACAGAGATTTAGCAGACACAACGCAAGACACCGACCGGCTCAGTAGAATGGTGGAGAGAGCTCCTGGACTGGAGCCAATCTGGCCAAATCTTGCCAAATGAAACATGAGAGACTTCTGAAAGCCACACCCTTGCTGGCATGCCACATTTCCTAACATTATCTACAACTTATTTGTGGTTTATACTGTGGTTGAGGGAGACCATGTCATGTTGATTGTGAACATGTTAGGTGTCTTAATAAAAAAAAGGTCTCTTTATTAAGACACCTAACATGTTCACAATCAACATGACATGGTCTCCCTCAACCACAGTATAAACCACAAATAAGTAGAGAGGGAGGAGTAGAGAGAAAATGGTACTAGCGATTGCAGACAGTGGTGAGGTGTGATCTATTCATGGGGATGTATCTTGATGAGGATGTTCTGTAGTGGCCTTCAAATGATGATTTCCAGGAAAAGTCCTTTGTTTCTCAGGGAATAGAGTTTTCTTTCTAGGTCCAGACATCTTACAGGGTTTCAAACTGGTGGGTGTTTCTAAGTTATGCAGTGAAAAAAATTCCCTATCTGACCCTAACCTAAACACAACCACCACGTGTGACATGACCAAATCATGCAAAAGAACTGAAAATGTCCCTTTGTTATGGCCTCACCCACCAAACAGGTAATTTAATTATCCCTTAGTTTATGTGCATTTTGATATGTTTTTGTTTGATTAAAGTTAAATAAGGTTTGCACTATTTCTATTATGTCCCTGCTTAAACAGAACCCAGTTTGCGCTGGTTGGCTGGTTTTAGAGGGGGCACTTTTTTAGCCAACCAGGCTGGTCTTTAGCTGGTCAAGCTGAGAGACCAGCTGAACACCAGCCCAGCCTGGGACCAGCTTAAACAGACTATTTCCAGCTATGACCAGTCAACTAACCTAGGGTGGTTTTATTCTTCTCAGCAGGGGTTATGTGGAACTATTATTTTGAAATTGAAGAGAGCAGCACGAGGCGCACACATCCGATTCCGATCCGAGGAAACCAGCATTCACTCAGCAGACACATTCAAAATCACAGACACACCGTCTGTCCTAATCAACAGTAAGCTTTGAGTAGTATTTCTGTTATATTCTCCGTGTATGCTAATGATAATGCAAAAGAGATAGCCATACATTTTTGTATTTAATGCACATTTTTGTACGTTACCCTGTTGTTATTCGGCTCTTCTGGTCTTTTTGCGTATGAATGTCTGATTTAACAATAAAACCTCTCAAAAATCACCAGTCAAGTTTTGGCCATCATTCGGACGCGGTCCGTTACAAATTGAGCATGGACCACATTATTTTTTATTTATTTATATATATTTTAAAAAATATATTATGCCCATATTGTTGTCATGTTTGGAACTGCGTCACATTTCATCCTTCGATTTATCGTTTACCAGAGGAGAGATTTATAACAAAAAATGTCTTACAGTGGTTAAAAAAAATACACAGAGAGAAAAAACCCAATAATAAATGTCAAGCATAACAAGAACAATGTCGAATATAAAGATTTTAGAGCTGGTCCAAATTTAAACCGGAAGAATATGTCTTACTTACCGTGTAACGTTAGCAAAAACCCCGCTGAGAGAAAACACAGGAAGACGTTCATTTTCACAGCAAAAACATAAATAATAATAAAAACCGTTTGTATGAGAGCGCTAGCTCGTTGCTCTGCAATGAGTGAGACGATCAGAAAAAAAAATTAACATTATTTTCAGGTCCCACCTTCTCGTGCTAGCTATGCTAGCGCTAGTTTGTTCTCCTCTTGGAATCCAGGAATAGGAATTTATCTGACACCTAAATCAGTCACAGTTTTAGGTCTGGATGTCATGTAACGTTAAAGAGCAAATTCAAGACTTTGTTGGGTGACATTTTTGTAACTCTTTGAAATTAAACTTAAAAAAATACTAACTTTTTGGCGCATAATTTGCAAAGGCCGCATCACCGATTTTCTTTCTTCGATAACTGTTAACCTCCAATAAACCTGCACTAGATGATCTTGGGGTTCTTGATGGAATATAATTAACAAAATAACTGGCAATATAGTTAGGTCCTTGCCCGTTAAGAGCTTTGTATGTGATGAGGAGGACTTTAAAATCTATTCTAAATTTTATTGGAAGCCATGCAGTGCAGTGCAGCTAATACTGGTGTTATATGTTCTCTCTTTTTAGTTCTGGTTAGTAACCGAGCTGCTGAATTTTGAATAAGCTGAAGTCTGTTTATTGATTTTTGAGGGAGACCTGTAAAAAGTGCATTACAATAGTATAGTCTACTTGAGATAAGAGCATTGATTAGTTTTTCTGCATCTTTCCGGTTTAAGAGAGGTCTTATTTTAGCTATATTTCTTAGATGGAAAAATGAAGATTTTGTTACCTTCTTAATATGGGAGTCAAAACTTAGATCCAAGTCTAAAATAACACCAAGGCTTGTAACCTCCGGTCTAATCCACAGAGTCAATTTGACTAAATTCTGGAGCAGCATTTCTCTCTTAGATTTTGGGCCAACTAATAGAATATCAGTCTTATCCTCATTTAATTTTAGAAAGTTATTACTCCAATTATTTACTGCCATAAGGCAGGTAGTAATAGAATTAACAGCTGTATTATAATTTGGCTCGACAGAAATATAGAGCTGTGTGTCGTCAACATACCTATGGAAACACACATTGTTTTCTCTGATGATGTCACCAAGTGGCAGCATGTACAATGAAAATAATAGAGGACCAAGGCAGCTTCCTTGTGGGACTCCCCAGAGGATTTCATGTTTCTCAGACATATGTTCTCCAAGTTTAACATAAAAATACCTCCCTTTAATGTATATTTTTAAACCAGTTTAATACACAAGTGGACAGACCTACTAGCTTTTCCAGACGATTGATTAAAATATCATGGTCAATCGTATCAAACGCTGCACTTATTAAGTCTAAAAGAACAAGAATTGAGACCTTCCTTTTTTCAGAATTTATTCTCAGATCACTGGTTATTTTTGTAAGGGCAGTTTCTGTACTATGGTACGCTCTAAAACCAGACTGAAACTCACTGAAAAGAAAGGAGTTTATTTGTGCTGCAACTACCTTTTCAAGTACTTCACTAATAAACGGGAGGTTAGATATTGGTCTAAAATTAGCCAGGACATTACCATCCAGATTAGGCTTTTTCAACACAGGTTTTACAATAGCCGTTTTAAAAGCCTCAGGGAAGTAGCCAATCAGAAGAGAAGTATTTATTGTATACAAGACATGACTTGTCTTGAAACACTGTCAAACACTAGTTTAAAAAAAGTTGTAGGTACAGGGTCAACGCATGAGGTAGTGGAATTACAAGCAGTAACAATCTTACGAAGCTCAGTTAATGTTATACAAGTTTCATCTCTATCATATATTTGATCAGCTATATTTTGTTCGATGGCAATATTATTCAATAATCAATTCTTATTGATGATATTCTATCATTAAAAAAAGTGTGCAAATTCTTCACATTTTGATGCTGAGAAATCGTGATGAATGGGTGCAGTATTTACTAACTGATCGATAACAGCAAATAATGTTCCAGGGTTACCACAATTCTCTGTAATAATCTTGGAGAAATATTTTTTTCTTGCCAAAAGTAGTGTTTTGTTATAGACAGTCATTGCTTCTTTATATATATTGCAATGAACTGTTAACCGTGTTTTTCTCCATTTTCGTTCAGCAGCCCAACAACATCTCTTAGCTTCTCTCGGAAAATCGATTGGAGATTGGAATTCTGGAATCTGAGGGTGCAAAAAAATCTCCTTTAAAGTTGTCCAAATGAAGTCCCTAGCAATACAAATAATAATGTTGATATATTTACGGTAGGAAATGTACAAAAATATCCTAATGATTTTTGGCATAAAAGAAAAAACAATAATTTTGACCCTTGCAATTCATTTTAAAGAAGACTGAGGCCTCAAGTTTATCACTTTTTTTTTTAAATAATTTAATTTATTAAACAATTGTATAAATGATGGAACAAACAAAAACTGATTAAAAAAACAGTGGTCTAACTTTATTTATAAAAATAGATAAATAAAATATTGTAACAGTAATGAAAACTGTAAACAGGAACGAGTGTCCGTATGTGTGTGTAAGAGAGAGTTGTACAAAGCCGTGTGTATATGTGTGCGAGTGAGATTTCTGTTGAAGGAATGTACTATGTGCTAGTAATAAATACTTCAGCGAATAAGGTTTAAAGAGAAAGGAGAGAGAGGGAAGGAAAGACAAAAAGGGAGAATTAGAGGGTTGCGGGTGTGTCTTGCTCCTTCCCTTGCAGCATGCCATGCGTTTCTGGCTCCTGCATAGTATGGGTTCTCTCAATCTTCTACAAAAGATAAGAAAGACAAATGCAAATACAAAAAGTTGAAGTCACTGGCTCCCTGTAAATATGCTATTCACATTGTAAAACTAATCCTAAATGTATACTTTTTTTTTAAACTGTAAAACTCATAAAACGGGTGAATAGCATTATCAACTAATATTCACACAATTCAATCAACAAAACAGAGGAC
Source organism: Gobio gobio (assembly GCF_949357685.1). NCBI lineage: Eukaryota > Metazoa > Chordata > Actinopteri > Cypriniformes > Gobionidae > Gobio > Gobio gobio. Next base: position 11,373,648 of record NC_137120.1, read on the forward strand.
TCTGCTGTTACTGTTACTCACTCCTGTTATTTATCATATAAGTAACAGGACTGAATGTAACAGGATTGAGTTTTTAAGCAACAAATTAGCAAATATATGACAAGTGAATAGGGAAAGAAACTATATTAATATTCCTATGAAATATTAGATATTATTATGAACATCTTGCCAGTTATTACTCCCCTTATTCCACTTCTTTTGTCATTACATGTTGCCACAAGAACACATTGATATGCAAATTAGATACAGTGTATAAATACATTGTATTGAATGGGACTATACATGTATGGCCATTTTACCCACATATTGCATAAAGTAAAATGGTGCATAATTTCATTCCATTATAGCTTTCATAATATAGCTGAGAATCATCTTTTTTTTCTTTCATAACAGTTTATTATACAGATGAAAATTAAACCAACAAGTACTAAAGAAAAACATTATCTGCACACTTTTTTTTTAAACACGTTCCCTTACCCACATAATGAGGGAAGGAACCCCAAGCCACCCCCCACCCAAAAAAAAACCTGGAGGATTAGAAAATATCAACAGTCTCTCTGAGCAATTATACTTAAAAAATAAATAAATAAATGCTTTGAAGAGCAGAAGAAAGAAGAGGGGGGAAAAATGACAGTGTTCATTGGAGATAATATGAACATATGTATCTGCACATTCATACAAAAATATACCCGTAACTTACGCCTGATCAAGGATGTAAGCTTGCACATTTATAATATATATGATTAGTCAGAATCTAGTGAGGATACAGAGTCATAAAGATTAAGAACAGGATTCCAAATGTTATAAAATGTATCCATTGAGCCCTGTATAGAGTATTTACATTTTTCAAGTGACAGGAATGACATTAGATCCTTTAACCACACTGAAAAAACAGGAAAACACATGTTGTCCAATTTACTTAATCTTATTATTTGTGATCTACGCAACAAATTTGTGTTTCTCTTCTAAACATGATTTCATTGCTTTCGATTAATGTAATTCTCTAAAATGTGAAATCTACTAGATTAAATTATTTGGGGTGAATGTGAAGCAATTAAGTACTCGAAAATGATTTTTGCTGAAACTGTAGTTCCCAGCATGCTTTGCTTGGGACTTGACGACTAGAGTAAAATTGTTGAAATTAAGTGTTATTTTATGTGTTTTTGGGCAAAATGAGAAAAAGGGGGAGACTTTATATTGTTTATTAGTGTTTAATGTTTAATTATGTTGGAATTATTCGAACCATTTAAATTACACTGGGTTACCATAGTGGAGAAGAGCGGAGCGATTGCTTAGGGTGTGGACTGACTCAGCACATGTCATTAAAGAGCATTTCACACATAGCACATATATGAGGTGCTATTGCTGGCAAATATAATGAAAGCTACTGAGTACTGTGTTATAGATCAGTCAAATGACAACACAAATATACAAAAATAAACGTGTTTTGATTAAAGAGGTTAGATCTTAAGCCCCCGTGTGCACCACTGTTGTTAGGGAGCCATATTGTGAGACTACTCAATTCGGTTACTTAAAAATAACTTAATTCCATTATGTTGAAATTATGTGAACAAATTATGTTTGTTTAACTTAATTGAATCATGTGGAACCGATGTACATGATTAAATCATGTAAATCCAACACACCATTTTTTTCAGTGCAAGAGGTAGTTGGGGGTGGGGTTGGACACTTCCAGTGCAGCAAGATGCACCGTCTAGCAATAAGAGGAGCGAAAGCGATAACATCAGCTTTCTGTCTTGAGAAAGGTGACGAGTGATAAACACCAAAAATGGCAACTAGGACATGGAGATAGAGAAACACGCAGTGCCCTAGACATGAACTCAAAAAAAGAAGCCCAATATGAGGCCAGTTTTGGGCAGCTAAAGAATGTATGGGTGTGATCAGTGGGAGAGAAGGAGCATCTGGTACAGGAGTCCTCTGTTTCTAGGAAATGTATGAAGTCTAGCATTGGTCAAATGTATTCGATGAAATACTTTAAGCTGAATGAGACTTAGCCGAGCACATACAGAGGTAGAATTAACTCTAGCAAGGGCCTCAGACCATAGCTCATCCGATAACTTGCAACTCATTCTCCCATGTTATCTTTAAGCAGGAGAGAGAAGATGTACTAGGTGAAAGTAACATGGCGTAGATAGAAGACATCCGACTACCACCTGTAGGGACTGACAATAAATTCTCAAGGAGAGATTTTTCTGGTAACAGAGCCTGTAGAATTCAAGTTAAATTTGGACATAAGATTGCTAAATGTAGCAAAAGAATTATCAATAAAAAGATCTGAAAAACAAACAATGCCCTTATCTTTCCATCTTTTAAAAGTAAAAACAAGTGATTATTGCAAGTAGGTGACTCCAACCGAAAATGTTGTCGAAATTGTTTCCACATTTTTAATGTCGACAGCACAATGGGATTCCTGGGAATCATCTTTATAACAATTTTGGTTTAAAAAAATCCAGAAACCTAAAAATGGATTGGTTAATGAAAAAAAAATCACATTGTTTTTGCTATTATTATTTCATTATTTTTTTAAACAACTCAGTCCTGGGGCCCGTTTCAGAAAGGAGGTTAAGTGAAAACTCTGAGTAGGTTAACCCTGAAATAAGGGAAACTCTGGGTTTTCTGTTTCAGAATGGGAGGTATGTCAAACCCAAGAAAGCAGGGTAAGTCAAGCCCGTTTCTGAAAGAGAGGTAACTTCTACTCAGAGTCAGTTACCAGGGTAACTTACTCTGTGAACCTAACCTGGGGCCTATACCATGAAGCCGGTTTAGCTGGCTAGCCAGATATGTTTAAGCTTAATTTGTGCTAATCCTGGGTTTTAGGTACCATTAAAGTGGTTTGGCTTTTAGCAGTGTTCATCTCCATAGTAACTTACGCTCCACAGCTAACCTGCTCCAGGGCAGGTTATGTTCTGGATAAGAGATCTCAAACTGAAATTGGACCAATCAGCTGTGAGCAAAGTGACACATATCTGATGCAATAAAGTCACTCCCCCTGTTTCTACTCCAAATTAAAGGTCACTACATAGCTAATGGCTATTAAAGACTTAAGCCTCTGGCTTTTAACAATGCTTATTTATAATAATAATAATAATTTTGAATTATTTAAAAATAATTTATGTAATTATTATACCCTTAATCAATTACACATGTATAATTTTAGTAAATCAATCATTAATATGCATTTTGTTAATATTAAAATAAATAGCCTATATAAAGGTCATACAAATAAGCTTTAAATTCAATAACTAAATCTATAAAAAATTACATGTGAGCATAAATGTTCAATTCTCTCTATATATCAACTAAACTAACTTCATAACTTTTACTTGCATTGACGTATAAGATTTTTCTTAAAGTTGTCCTCGACAGCTATTTTCTTATGTGTAAATTTGTTTAAATTCTTAATATTTTTCAATCATGTAATATTCTGCAGAAGAGTGAAGTGAATCACACTGCTTCTCTCGCGAGAAGTGAATCTCAGTTTTACTGATCCACAGCGTGTGATTGGCTGTTCACTACTGATGTCACAGCGAAACTCCTAAACTCAGGATCAAAGCCTGAGTTGACAGAGAAAGTTGATGATCAGCATCAAGGGACCAACAAAGCCTGAATAGATTGGTTTGGTTTTGTCAACTCGAAACTAATCCTGTAACCCTGAGTTTGTTAAACTACCATCATGGTACAGGCCCCTGGTCAGGAGCAGGTTTTCTTTGGTAAACCCAGAGTTTCTTTCGTTCTCCTCCCCCTTTTTAAAGCACCAGCAGTGTTTAAATACTTTATTCATTCATTCAAACGCCACAAATGCTTTTCTTACTGAGTATTTTGGTCGTATTTCAAGTATAAATATAAAAAAAATTATAAATTTAATCTAAATCTAAAGTAAGCAAAGTTTACTTAAAACAAATAAAATTTTCTGCCACTTGACAAAAATACATAGTAAGAAAAGCATTCTTTGCAGGAACATTCATTGCTCATATTTCCATCATGAGGACACTGTCAAAGTGACAAAACTGGCATGTCCTTTTATACAGGATCCTGACATTCACTTGATAATCCTCTAGAAGTAACCTAATAATTAGAATTTCCTTTAGGATTTCCAGTGGTTGGACGCATTGATGACAATCATATTCCCATCATTACACTTTCTGAAAACGGATTACTGTATGGAATGGAAGGATGCTGCCAGATGGTAGTACGAGATAAATGCCATAACCACCACCACAGCTGTTAAATACATTTATTTACATTTTTTATAGTCATCTTTATTTCCTACAAATACTTTATTCTTTTTCCTGTTGGATGTTAATATTCTTCCTCCATCTCCTCTTCATCTGTCAGTGGTGCTGGAGTTTGGCTGGCCTGAGTAGAAGTCAAATGTTAATGTCATTACCCTGATTAATAAATGTAACCGGTGGGATTAGAGAACATTTCATTATGTGAAAAGAGCATAGACCCTTTCACATTTCTGGGTTTCCGAAGCTGAAGTCGTCATAGTTGGGTTAACTCTTATAGCTGTGAATGAGAGAATACATGAAATATATATTTTTGTCTCTCCATTTGCTCAAATAGCAAAAGAAAAACTCCACAATAGTGATTTCACAACTTTCAAAAAGATGGACAAATTAAAGTGAGATTGATAACTGCAGTGAAAAGAGAGAAAGATGTTAATTTTAACTATCACTCCCATAGACGCTTTATTAGAAACACTCTCACAGCAGCGGTAGCTTGATTTTTGTAATTTGATGCACAAGTAATATAATACAAAGTATTAGTGTTATAAATGTACATGCATAAAAAAAAAAAAATACAAAAAACGTTGCAGGATTTACGATATTGATGACCATTAAAACGCGCTATCACAGTCTGTGAAAAGGGTCTATGTGGGAAAAGCTGCTGCACATTGGACACTGAATGATATTTATTTAATATGTCAAATGTTTGTAAAGTCATTAAACCTACACCCATGAAAATTTTATGCTTAAAGCTTTTCCTGATTGAATTATGTTTTTTTTTTTTTTTTTTTTTAGCTGCTGCCACATTCTTTGTTTGCCTTTTGGATACCATGAAAATTAAACTTAATTAAAATAATTAAGAATTAAACTTGTGTATTGACCCGGAAGTATGCAAACGTCTTTTTGTTGGGTGCTGTTGCCATGGTGAATCGTAATTTCGGAGCTCCATTGATCGTGGCTTTTCATAGTCGTGGCTTTTCTTAACTCAGTCTACTCAGAGTTGACTGAACTACCTCAATTCAGCTGTTCTGAAACCCAAAACTCAGAGTTTCCCATCTCAGAGTAAGTCAACTCAGAGTTCAGGTTTAAACTCTTTGACTGTCGGGAAGAAGTCACCAGTGCGGGCTCGGCAGAAGTGCGCATCAAGGGCGCATATCGGCCTCAAAGGGGGCGCTCGCGAGCACCCTTCTGAGACCTAAAATGACAAATGGGACACTCTACGGTCTTGTGGACTTAACGGACACGCGCACGCAGCGGCCATTGTAAGTCCACAAGACCGAAAGTGCACATGAAGTGTGCCATTTGGGACAGGGCCTTCGTAGGCATCCCATTTAACAACGCTCAGTCCGACCTTTGTGGCCTTAGTTCGAAGGATGCAGCCTTTGAATCGAGACACAGCTGTTTCACTGGTCTTTCACACCTCCGATCTCTAAAAGATGAGATATTGGAAAAGACTGAAGAATAGTGATGGGAAGATCAGATCAACTTTGACAACAAAGTTCTGTTTAAGCATTTAATCACTTTGCCATCGCGTTCATGATCAGACTGTATAGGCTAATGCACACATATATTTCATTTAAAGAAGATGTGATTGAATATGTGCACATATGGTTGGTTCAAGTTCAGAGCACTAGAGGAGATGAAATATTGCCATTACGTGCTCGGTACAGATATGGACTGTGATGAGAGCTGCAAGTGTTGTTAAACTCATTGCAGTGGTTCAACACAAACAGCTCGTTCCGTGTGTACGTGAAATGCTTTTTTACAGACATATTTTCCTTGTGTTGGTAGGTAGCTAAATGCATGCGGGGGTAGTGCAAACAACGTTCTTACAGCCATGTCTCTGAAAGACAACAGCACTTGTTGAACAGACCTGAAACAGCTTAGTGTTGAAGTCGCATGTGCGCTTCACTATGAAACACAAAGCGCATATTAAATCGAACCATTTGCGGTTCAAAAATCACATTATCGAGATTTCTATTTTGTGCTGGTATATTGGTCCTAGACTAAACTGTGTGTGTGTGTTAAACCTAAATTTAGCTGCAGCCAAGTGACTGCGCAACCCACCTTTTCCTTTTCTTGGATCGGACTCGTAGTTTAAAGACCCATAGTTTTCAATATGCAACAAATACATTCAGGGTTTCTGTGGGTCTTAAAAAGGCCTTAACTATGAGCAGAAAGGCTTACATTCATAGTTCAATATTAAAGGGTTTGTCCAACCCCCCTCCACCCACACACACAAAACATTTTTTATCAGTGACTCACCCACATGCCACTCCAAACCTGCAAGACTTTCATTCATCTTCAGAACACAAATGCAAATGTTTTTAATGAAATCTGAGAGATTTCTGTCCCTCCAAAGACAGCTATACATAACTACCTCTTTGACCCTTCAAAAAGTTCATAGATCATAAAACCATGATCCATATGAATCGAGTGGTTTAGTCCAAATTTTGTAAAGAGACTCGATCGCTTTATATGATGAACAGATTATTTTCGAATGCAAATATCTAATCATTCTCAAGATACATTTACTCGAGAAGCAAAATAAAGATATGGAACCTTGCTTTCTGAGAAATTGGACAAAATGAAGTGAGTTTATGCCTAAAACAAGAACAAATATCTGTCAATGGGATTTAAAAAAATGAAGTGAATCATTCTTAACCTACTGGCAGATATTTGTTCTTGTTTTAATTATAAATATTGAGAACATACACTGTTTAGGCATAACATTTTTACCACATTCGTAATTGTCACACGGTGTTTTGGTGTTGGTTCATGTTCATTGTTCCTTGTTCATGTTTTAAGTTGATTATGTTCAAGTTATGTTTGAGTGTCATGTTCACTGTCTTGCTTCATGGTTTTGTCACGTGACTCCCATGCCCTCATGTGATCTTGTGTCTTGTCCTGTCATTGGTTCATTGTTTAATCACTGTTCACAGGTGTCACTTGTCTTGTCATTAGTCTGCGGCTGCGTCCCAATTCGCATACTATCCGTACTAAATAGTATTCGAAAAAAGAATTAGTATGTCCCAAATCTTAGTATGTTGAAAAAAGTATTCCAAAGATTCCCGGATGGTTTACTATTTCCGGTCAGAATCCGAAGTGCAGATCGATGCGCACTCTAACGGCTGATATTGCCCACAACCCATTGCGAGATGGACGAGGATTCGATTAGAACCACATACGCGGATAAAAAGTGTTAAAAAACTACAAACATGACGGTTACGCGAGTCTGACGGTTAAGTGGAGAGGATTAGATAAAGTGGTTTGAGTGAGCAATTATCAGTATTTAACCTGACGAAAAGATATTTATTCAATATTATCCACATTATATTTCTCCTTCAGCAGCATTGAGAACTTTTGTAATGATACGTTTGGCCATTAACTTTGCAAACACATGAGAGGAGTCTCTGCATTATAGACCCACGAAAGGCAGATCAACGAGCGACTACATTTCTCTCCGATACGGTAGGAAATTAAATTGAAAGTGGGGGATTTGAACTGTGACGATGATTGACAGGGCAGTTTAAACGGTGACGGGACGCGCGTAACAGAGTCCGTTAAAGATGACGAAGTAGTATGTCCCAAAGCTTGCATACTCTTCTGCTACACACTCAAAAGTATGTACTTTTTCTTCACAAAAAGAGTACATACTTTTAGGACGTAGTATAAGTAGGCGAATTGGGACGCAGCCACATGTGTGTATTTAGCCCTCATGTTTGCCATGTGTCTTCATCTGTTATTGTCATTGTAACCTGCTGTGTAGGTGAGGTTTATGTTTAGCTATGTCACGTCTTTGTTTTGAGTATTGCCAAGTCTTTGTTTTATATTTTGATATTTTTGATTAAACTGCACTTGGGTCCAACAACATGCCTCCAGTGGATTCATTGTGACAGTAATATTGTGTAGGTCCCCTTTTGCTGCCAAAACAGCCCTGACCCGTCATGGCATGGAATCCACTAGACCCCTGAAGGTGTGCTGTGGTATCTGGCCCAAAGATGTTAGCAGCAGATCCTTTAGGGGTCCTTCAGAGGTAAAGTCAGACTGTGAGGTTCATAACAGCAGGACAGGAAGAAGCTCTTCACCTACAAACTAAACACACATCAAACAATTGGCCACTTTCCTGCAATAGCTGTTTGTCCACCAAACAGATCAAACCATGTTTCTGAAGAAACCCGACCGCAGTTTCAGTTTGACTCACTAGATGAGCTGCTAGAGTCATACTTCAGACTGGCAATGTGAGATGATGGATGGTTTGAATTGTTTTTGTTTGTTTTACACATTTTATACATGGATATTCAATTGAATTATACAATCAGTAAGATCTACTTTACTATGCAATTCAAGGAGATTCAGACAATATTCCACTCTTCTATTTTTACGTAATTGAGAGAGAGAGAGAGAGAGAGAGAGAGGGAGGGTCAAACTGTTGTGGGAGGATTCACACCTTGTTGAGTGTTTCCAGGAAATAGTCCTGTTAGATCATACACTGCATGAGTGAAGAAAATGTTTCTTGTGTTTGTTTTGTTCTTTTTGTGCTGGAGGTGTCCAACTGGTAAGTTTTAAAATCATTTTTATTGCTTAATGTATCATATTTGTTTTAGAACAAAGTGAAAGCCACGGTTTAGATTACACTATTTACACTTGTTATCGCCAATTAAATCAAACTGAGATTTTATTTTGAGATTTACTACTGTATTCAGGTTTCTGGTTGTCAGGAAACTTTTACATTGTAATGTTCATGCCTGTAAAAGTCATGGAAATGTATTAAAATGTTAAGTCATGGACAATAATGGAAAGGTCTATGGCGAAGAAGCTCGAACAGTGGAGGCTCAGAAAGGAAATCCTCCATTGCGCCACTTTCAAACCTCAGGCCTTTTTTTGTGATTTTTAAATGCATTCATTTCATACAAAATGGAAAAGCATGCTCAGCTGTCATTAAAATTACTTAAAAAATACTTCTACTGTAATCACTGACAACAAATGTTATACAAATTAATATTTACTTTCAAACCGCAACTGATTTTATACTTCGCAAACCATTAGGAGCCTAATCTGCATAAAACCTTTTTCTTTTTACCCTCCAGGTGTGTTTGGTGATGATGAAGTTAAATCAGTGACCGTGATGGAGGGAGAATCAGTCCTTCTACAATCTGATGTCACTGAAATACAAGACGACGACGAAATACTGTGGAAATTTGTGAATGAAAACGCTCTCCTAGCTAAAGTCAATAGAGAGAAACAAATCTTCTCCACTTATAATGTTCCTGATGGTAGATTCAGAGACAGATTGAAGCTGGACGATCAAACTGCATCTCTGACCATCACAAACACCAGAACCACAGACACTGGACTCTATAAACTTGATATATTTGGAGCTGAACATTCGTCAAAAACATTCAGTGTTTCGGTTTATGGTGAGTAGAGAGTTTATTTGTACAAATATTCATATACAGTGCATCCGGGAAGTATTCACAGCGCTTCACTTTTTCCACATTTTGTATTTGTTACAGCCTTATTCCAACATGGATTAAATTAATTATTTTCCTCAAAATTCTACAAACAATACCCCATAATGACAATGTGAAAGAAGTGTGTTTGAAATCTTTGCAAATTTATATATCTATATATATATATAAAAAAATTGTTTTTATCTGTATAGAGGGAAAGGGAAGGAGGCCTTCACAGGGGAGAGTCTAGTTGACACAGTCTCTCTATGCTGACACTTCAGGGCTGCGTTGTGGTTATGTCTAGGCGCAGGTCCACCATCTGATCTGCAGTAAACCTAGAGAGACTAATATTAGCGTAGATGCCATTATTTTTATGATGTAGCGAGTACATCAGGTGTTATGGGACGTGTTCCCAGTTCCGGCAGACCTAGTTAATGCAGCCTAACAATCATTTAACTGATTTAAATAATAAAAATTGATATTGTTCTATGTGTATGCCATAGTAAAGAGATGTGTTTTTAGTCTAGATTTAAACTGACAGAGTGTGTCTGCTTCCCGAACAATGCTTGAAAGACTGTTCCGAAGTTTAGGTGCTAAATAGGAAAAGGATCGACTGCCAGCATTTGATTTTGATATTCTAGGTATTATCTATCAACTGGCCAGAATTTTGAGACCGCAATAGACATGGTGGAGTATAATGCGCTAAGAACTCGCTCAAGTACTGGGGAGCTAAACCATTTAGTGCTATGTAAGTAATAATAAGCAAGATTTTGCTATGACACTCAAAATTGAGCTCAGGTGCATCCTGTTTCCACTGATCATCCTTGAGATGTATCTACAACTTGATTTGAGTCCACCTGTGGTAAATTCAGTTTATTGGACATGATGTGGAAAGGCACACACCAGTCTATTGAAGGTCCCACAGTTAACAGTGCCGCTGCGTCCCAATTCGCCTACTTATACTACGACCTAAAAGTATGTACTCTTTTTGTGAGGAAAAAGTTCATACTTTTGAGTGTGTAGCAGAAGAGTATGCAAGCTTTGGGACACACTACTTCGTCATCTTTAACTGACTCTTTTGCTTAGTTACGTGCATCCCGTCACCATCTAAACTGCTCTGTCAATCATCGTCACAGTTCAAATCCTCCACATTCAATTTAATTTCCTACCATATAGGAGAGAAGAGTAGTCACACGTTGATCTGCCATTCGTGAGTATTTAATGCAGAGACTCTCCTCATGTGTTTGCAATTTAAATATAATGATGCATTTAAAAGTTAATGGCCAAACGTATCATTACAAAAGTTCACAAATGCTGCTGCAGATTAAATATACTGGGGAGAACATTGAATCAATATCTTTTTGTCTGGTTAAATACAGATGATTGATCACTCAAGCCCCTTAATCTTAACCTCTCTACTTAACTGTCGGACTCACATAACCGTCATGTTTGTAGTTTTTTAACACTTTTTATCCGCGTTTGTAGTTCTAATCGAATCCTCGTCCATCTTGCAATGGGTTGTGGGCAATATCAGCCGTCAGAGTGCGCATCGATCTGTACTTCGAATACTGACCGGAAATAGTAGACCATCCGGGGCATCTTTGGAATACTCTTTTCAACATACTACGATTTGGGACATACTAATTCTGTTTTCAAATACTATTTAGGATGGCTAGTATCCGAATTGGGACGTAGCATGCATGTCAGAGCACAAACCAAGCCATGAAGTCCGAGGAATTGTCTGTAGACCTCTTAGACAGGATTGTATCGAGGCACAGATCTGGGGAAGGGTACAGAAACATTTCGGCAGCATTGCAGGTCCCAATCAGCACAGTGGCCCCCATCATCCATACATGGAAGAAGTTTGGAACCACCAGGATTGTTCCTAGAGCTGGCCGCCCGGCCAAACTGAGCAATCGGGGGATAAGGGCCTTAGTCAGGGATGTGACCAAGAACCCAGCGTTTCTTTGTGAAGAGGGGAGAACCTTCCAGAAGAACAACCATCTCTGCAGCTCTCCACCAATCAGGCCTGTATGGTAGAGTGGCCAGACGGCAAATTACATCCCGTCAGGAGTTTGCCAAAAGGCACCTGAAGGACTCTCAGATGGAACAAAGATTAAACTCTTTGGCCTGTATGGCAAGCGTCATGTCTGGAGGAAACCAAGCACCGCTCATCACCTGACCAATACCATCCCTACAGTGAAGCATGGTGGTGGCAGCATCATGCTGTGGGGATGTTTTTCAGCGACAGGAACTGGGAGACTAGTCAGGATAGAGGGAAAGATGAATGCAATATTTTACAGAGACATGCTCTGGACCTCAGTGCTCTGGCACGAAGGTTCATCTTCCAACAGGACAACGACCCTAAGCACACAGCCAAGATAACAAAGGAGTGGCTACGGGACAACTCTGTGAATGTCCTTGAGGGGCCCAACCAGACTTGAAACCGATTGAACATTTCTGGTGAGATCTGAACCTGATGGAGCTTGAGAGGTCCTGCAAAGAAGAATGGGAGGAACTGCCCAAAAATAGGTGTGCCAAGCTTGTAGCCTCATACTCAAAAAGACTAGAGGCTGCAATTGGTGCTAAAGGCGCTTCAACAAAGTATTGAATACTTATGTACTTGTGATTTTTTTTTTATTGTTAATAAATTTGCAAAGATTTCAAACACACTTGTTTCATGTTGTCATTATGGGGTATTGTTTGTAGAATTTTGAGGAAAATAATGAATTCAATCCATGTTGGAATAAGGCTGTAACTTAACAAAATGTGGAAAAAGTGAAGCGCCGTGAATACTTTCCGGATGTAAACTGTAAATCATTTTGTGGCGAGCAGCGAGGCTGGGGGACCGTGAGAGCGGGACGAGGCAGCGGTCATTAGTGATGATGAGCGCCAGCAGTCTCACGGAGGAGTTACAGGAGCATAAAGTCCAGGCCGGGTCCTCTCTCGTCCTTCACTGTCGTTGTTCCTTTATGCTCCCGTAACTCCTCCGTAAGACTCGTCCCACTCTCACGGTCCCTCAGCCTCGCTGCTCGCCACACATTTGTTTGAGTGTTTATGGTGTAGGGATGTCAAAGCGACAAAGTTAAATATAACTTTACACAGAAAAGGATAGTGGGTGATTTTTTTTTTTCACAATGAACTCATGTTAACAGTCCTATTGTTCACATCTTGTCACTGTACTATTGAAACAGTGAGTATTTTGATGTTTGTGGATCTGCCCCATTCACTGCCCTTGTGAATCTTATTGTAACCCAGATTTTTACATTTCTGCTGGAAACATGTTTTAGTTTCAGATCATAGAAACACTCACTGTGATCACACTAAACAGTTACAAAACACATTGAACTGAAAATAACATTGTTGATTAGATTTCGGATTTGTTTATTCTCTCATGTTTTCCAGCTCGTCTGCCTGTTCCTGTCGTCAGCAGAAACTCTTCACAATGTTCTTCATCATCATCAAATTGTTCACTGGTGTGTTCAGTGGTGAATGTGGGTCATGTGACTCTCTCCTGGTACAAAGGAAACAGTTTATTGTCCAGCATCAGTGTGTCTGATCTCAGCATCAGTCTCTCTCTACCTCTGGAGGTGGAATATCAGGATAAAAACACCTACAGCTGTGTGCTCAACAATCCCATCAGCAACCAGACCAGACATCCCAACATTACTCAACTCTGTCACACATGTCCTGGTACAGCAGCACAACTGATATATGTGATTATTTACTGACCTGGGCTGTGTTTCCCAAAAGCATTGTGAGCCGGAGACTTTTGCCACCAGTGTTCTCTATGATCAACTTAGCTCAAGATGATTTTGGGAAACGCAGCCCTAATCTCTTGTAGACTGACACATTCTTTACGCTAATGACTGTTTCTCTTTAGCCGTTACAGCACTGGTCCCACAGACTCTTTCACAGTCTCCTTCAGGTCTTCCAGTCTCAGTCTCTCTGATGTTGATCTCTGCTTCTGCTGGATCTCTGTTGATTGTTGTGTCAGTTGGGATCTTCTGCATCTGCATGAAATGTAGAAAAACAGGTCAGAAATGTAATTATTAACTACAAATATTAATTTGAATCCGATGTACAAAATGATATACAAGAATGCTAGCACTGTTGTTTTTAACTCATCTGTATTATTGCAGTTCAGACCCGGGAGGAAGACAGAACTGATTCAGCATTGTTGAAACCAATAACACGAAAAAAGGTAAGATTTTGCAAGAAGTTGCTGCAGTCAGTCAGTGTGATTGAAGTTTGCAGCATCAGATGGTCAGTGAACAGGCGTGTGAATAACGGCCCAGACATTATTATTATTGCCTTCACTTGTAAAAGACGACGTAAACGTAAAAAAAATGGTCGAATGACTGGCAGCTAAGGCTGCCAAACAAAAACTGTACAATTTAAGGAAAATGTCCTAATTAATAAAATTCAAAGAAAAAATATTACAGAAAATTTGATTGAAAGTTTGACTAAAAAACAGATATTTCACTGTAAATTGTAAATCTCTTGCAGTTAACCGTTAGCTACACTCTAAAAAAAGCGGTTCTTCAGAGGTGCTATATAGCACCTTAGTCAAAGAACTGGTGAAGAACCACTGAAGCACCAAAATTGGTGCTTTATAGCACTAAAAAAGGTTCCCCTATGATTACGAGCCAAGAACCATTTTTGGTGCCATATAGAACCTTTTTTTTTTTAGAGTGTAGCAACAGCACACATGCATGAGCGAATATAGACATAATCACTGTAACACAGCTACTGTCTTTAAATAAAGCAACATGCAGCATAACACCAATGTTTTCTGGCCCATCCTGGACTGGGATCTCTGGATCTCTCAATATCTCAGCATCTTTACTTATTACAAACCAGTTTCACTTAATTTCTTTAATGCTAAAGTTCTTATTGAGAATTAAGATGTTTCTTTAAGATCTTTTATTGAAAATAATAACGTTAAAAGTCACCATCATGGTGATCGGTGTTTGCTTTAGTTGCCCTCTTGACCCTTAACTTTTTTTCTGTTTCAATGGTTACAACTGTCCCTTTTTGCCATCTAGTGGTGATTTTACGAACTATTATCAGCATTATTTTTGTAATTTGTACATACATTTCTATGTAGTTGAAGAAAACAGCAAATATTGTTATAAATAATAAATTTTCTGTATAAAAAAAATTAGAATTACTAAATGTAATTTGTCATGAATGGCATAATACGTCAAATAACAGTTGTTAATTTAAATATATTGTTTGTAAATTTACAGAGTTTTGAGTACAATTTAAAATAAAACTGAAAAAAATATATATTTTCCGTAAAAAATATATATATTTTTTACAGTGTTCAATAGGGTGCCGATCAAAATGTTTTTAAGCATGGTTTTAACCTTTTTATATTAAGTGTATGTACTGTTTGTACCTAAAAACATTAATTAGCATTAGGGCTGGGCGATATGGAGAAAAAAATATATCTCGATATATTTTGCTATATCTCGATATACGATATATATCTCGATATCTTTACAGGAAAAATAACCCAAAACCTACTGCAAAAACAAATATGCCAAATACCACAAAGTCTTTTTTTTATTGAAGTGCAAAGAGGTAGGCAGTTCATGTAGGAACAAAGTAGGGATGCAACAATACAGTAAGTCCAATTGCAAAGTACCTCGTTTTTTTTTACCACGGTTTTCGGTTCGGTTCTGATGGCTAATCGCATCAGATTTTTGCTATTCTATTCTTAGCCGAACATCAAGAGCTTAAGGAGGAAAAAATACTATTTTTTTATTGCAATACTCTTTCTTTATTTTACTTAAAAGACTTGAAAAACCTTACTTAAACTTAAAACTTTACTTTTAAAAAACCTTGTACACATTCTTAGTGTACTGTATAATATAAAATAAATATATATTTATAAAGATTTACACTGGCAGCTCAGAGCTGTACAGCAGCATTTAAGTATGAAATTGAATTAATAAATGTAAAAATAAAACACTACATAGACTTCCCTATAAAATATACATTGATTCTTATTAAAGCTACTGTATTAGTTTTTCAGTCAAGAGCCGTGAGTGATTTTGTCTTTGTCTTTTGTTATTTTATTTACCACTAAAGGAATAGTTCACACAAAAATGAAAAATCTGTCATTGATTACTTGCGCTCAAGTTGTTTTAAACCTGAATAAAGTTCTTTCTTCTGTTGGACATAACATATATTTTGAAGAATATTGGATCAGCTGTCTGTGTTCAACAGAAGAAATTAATACAGGCTTGGAACAACATTAGAGTGAGTAAATAATGACATCATTTTAGAGTGAACTGTCCCTTTAAGGACAAGCAGCAGCGTGTTCACTAAAGGCTGCCCTGCTGTCAATTTAAGACTTTCACGCATCTAATATACAGACACACGCCGATTTTACTTTCACTTTAGACATAAACGACTGTGTTTGTTAACCTTGTGTGTATTTGACAGTATTAGCGCATTAAGATTTAGTCCAGTAATCACTTGTTTGACAGGCTTTTAGTGCGCGCGCTCGGGAAAGCGCATGGTGCCCTACGCGCAAGGCTTTAAAACCGACGCCTTAAACCCGAAGTATCTCCATATAATGGAGCCAGTTGTTTTTAAGACGAGTTCTGTAGCCTCCGAGCTGGTTGCGGACGCCGCCATGACAACACGCGAGGGAAGGGGGAACAAAAGCGAGGAGGCGGGGGGGGCGAGCGAGCGGGCGCGAGCACAGCACAGAGAAGGCAAACAAGCAAAGTGGCGGAAGCAGAATTAAATATAAAGAATATATCGATATATACGATATGTCAAAATCCATATCGTGTTTAAAAAATTTCGCGATATATTTTAAATATCGAGATATCGCCCACCCCTAATTAGCATAAATCAAAATGTATTAGCACAGACCAGTATTGCTTTTTACTCACTCCTCATTCTATTTCTGATGTACTCCTCATGCCTGTGCTACTTCTGATCAGTTGGCGGATTGGCAACGGCAAATTTTCGATATCGTCCAGATGAAAATACACATATCAAATCCAATCATCCATTGTCCTATGTAGGGTCTGCTGGAGCCTGTTCCAGCATCTCTGGCCATCAGAAACACCCTGGTCATTTAATAAAATACACATAATCAATTTAAACTTTTAAATCTTAAAGGAACATTCCACTATTTTTGAAAATAGGCTCATTCCCCGTCTCCCCTAGAATTAAACAGTTGAGTTTGACCTTTTTCGAATCCATTCAGCCGATCTCCAGGTCTCGATCACTTTTAGCATAGCTTAGCATAGATAATTGAATCTGATTAGACTGTTAGCATCTGCAATGATATTACACAGTGGCTGAAAGTAGGCTAACTTCTATCAAAATAACCAATGTGACGACCTGCTTACACAGGGAGCGCTGGGACTATTTTCAGGTGCTGTGTAATATCATTGCGCCACTGCACTCATGGGACGGCTCAAAGTCTGTTGATTATTACGCAGGAATCAGAGTATAGTTCCTAGCCATATCGGCCTAGAAAATCATAACTTCTCATTTTCCGTCGGTCTCAGTACGCGATGTAACTACAGAAGAGTCAAGGTTTAAATAGGAAAAATATTGAAACTCTTTGCTCATTTTTGAGCGAGATGCTAACGGTCTAATCAGATTCAATGATCTATGCTAAGCTATGCTAGAAGTTCTACCGCCAGACCTGGAGATCAGCTGAATGGATTCAAAAACGGTCAAACTCAACTGTTTAACTCTAGGGGTGTCGGAAAATTAGCCTATTTTCAAAAAAAGGGGCGTGTTCCTTTAAAACCATGATTTGTTATATATATAATATGTACACTCTAAAAAATGCTGGGTTAAAAATAACCCAAATTGGGATTAAAATGGACTAACCCATCAGCAATTGGGTTGTTTTAAGCAAACATTCAACCCCACCGCTGGGTAGTCCATTTTCAACCCAACTTGGGTTGTTTTTAACCCAGCATTTTTTTAGAGTGTATATAATATATGTGTGTGTGTGTGCGTTACATGTTTTGTTTCTTGGAAACATGACAGATTTGACAAAAGCTTGAGCTGACAGTAGAATAGATACAGATGTAAATTTAATACACAAACAATATCTGTAAACGTTTTAACAACCTCGTTTTTAAAGGGTGAAATGGAAATATTATAACTGAGTTTGAACTCTTATTTACATTAATGAGTACTATCACCACAAGTAAAACCACACATGGCACCTCACTACATGGTAGTATGTAAAAAAAAAAATATTGTTTCTATATCTAGAATGGCTTTATGGCATTTAGTCTATAAACACATTTAGTATAAAAAAATAGTCTGTTATCTGGCCTTTATTACTCATTTAATACATGTCGACATTAAAAATTAAATAAAATTAGATATTAACCTACATTTCTAACAAAATACCACAGTTACAGTTAATGTTACCACAGTAAATCCATGATAAATGTTGGTGAATTCTGACTTTTCTGCTGAGGAAAAGTGAAGCCTCCGGAGGTCCGAATATGGTGCTGACATCTTGCACTATACTGGGACCAAACACATGGGGGCGATCGAGGCGCGTAGGCTTCAGTTTTTAACAGGAGTGCTGCAGGCTTGTGTGGGACACTTGGCAAGTAAACACGTTGGGTGCGTCTCAATCAGCTCCTTAGTTCAGTAGTCAGGGCACTGATCAGGGAATCAGCCCACTGACTTGTGTCCTGATCAGTGCCCTGACTACTGAACCAGGGAGCTGATCGCACGCATTGTGCCCAATTTATACTTCTGCATCGAGTGTACGCCGTAGCTACGTCGTAGGCTGTGTGTTGCACGCGTAGCCTACAACGTACCCTGACGTGCATCTCTCCAAAAATGTAACAATGCGACAATTCTATGCGGATTCTGGGATTGGTCTACCAGAACCCCTCCATAGGGGTACACATACTCTCTCTGCATGTGTCACTGCACGTCAACGTGGACAAGGACGCAGAAGTATAAATGAAAATCGATGCATAACCCACGGCGTACAGGCTACGCTGTAGGTCCGACGCAGAAGTATAAAGCAGACAGCACACGTAGCACTGTTTCGTTATGCTTTTGCTGCATTTCCCTGGCCTAAAATCTAGTACTTGTCCACCTTGTGTTGACATTGTGAAACTGCACGATTTGTCAATTATTTGTGGCGGGCCACATATATTTTAATCAAGCGGCAACCTCCCGCAGTTTCTCTTGAAGCCAATACGGAAGGGACATAAACTGCAATTCATCGACTGGCCGCTAGGGACAGGCTTCAGAAGGGAGCAGAATCTCATTGAGCCCCATGTTAAAATGACCAACTTTACAGCAGAATAAAACATGTTTACAGTCTGATACAAATTGTGGTTTTGGTCTATATGGCTAATTTTGCCCTTTATGACAACTGTGATGAAAACTGCCTTAAAGTTCTGCATAATTAAGGGCGTGGCCACTTTGAGTGACAGGTGGATAGCCATTTATCTGCTGTCTATTAGTCATCGCATCGCTTCAGCTCCGCCCACGTCCCGCCTTTTTGCCCATTTTCTGTTATCCGGGAGTGATGCGCGGTGACGCGCTGACAAGATGGCAACGGCCAGCTCGTCCCTACTTTTCGCTTCAGAACGGCTCATCAGAATCCTATGGGTGACGTCATGGACACTACGTCCATATTTATTTTACAGTCTATGATTTTAATAGACAAGCTGTGGGCCGTTTGAAATGTATCCCTGGGCCACATTTGGCCCGCTGGCCGACTTTGGACACCCCTGCTCTAGCTGCTCTTCTTGTAGATGCTTCAGTTCTACATTGTGAAATAATCGAGACTTCAGATAAATATTGGGTTAAATAAATTATTAAGTCCCTGTAAAGGCAATTCTGAGATTTGTTTGTAAACACATTATAAATGTTAGAAATGTGTTGCTGAAACACATTACAAAGACTGTAAACTATTTAGTACTGAATTCAGAAGTTAGACTGCTAAACAGTTCCCTTTCAAGGGAACTCGCGCTGCGCCAAGCGCTGCGGGAACGCCCCTGCGTGATGCGTCATGAAGCACTCGTAAAATCAGTCCAAT
Organism: Gobio gobio; assembly: GCF_949357685.1. Classification (NCBI taxonomy): domain Eukaryota; kingdom Metazoa; phylum Chordata; class Actinopteri; order Cypriniformes; family Gobionidae; genus Gobio; species Gobio gobio. The sequence goes on from NC_137120.1 coordinate 11,393,417, forward strand.
GGTGTGGCGGGACGTCTTATGCGGGTGATGTCATCGACCAGGAAGCTATAAAGCAGCCCTGAACCAGACACTGTCAGCTTCTGTGTCTTCACAAGCGCTCTATGTGAAATCGTTTGTCCTGAATATATGAAAAGTGTGTGTGTGTCTCACTCAAAAAAAACAAAAAAAAAACAAATGGCGAATCCACAGTTCAGACAGTGTGTTACTCCCTGCCCTCGTTTCATCACGGGTGGGGATACACATCTGCTCTGTGTAATGTGTTTGGGACCGGAGCATGCACAGTCCGCTCTCGAGGGAGCTGGCTGCGAGCATTGTGAGAAACTCTCCATGAAAACTCTCCGGTCCCGCCGAGCGCTCTTCGAGGAGAGCGCTCTTCGAGGAGAGCGCTTTGGCTCGCGTTCCCCATGGTGCAGGTCCCGCTGCTGCCGAGGCACACTGAAGGCTTACGTCCTGGGGTTCGCAGATGGATCTAACGGCGGGTTAGAGACGGGTGATCCCCTATCTCTGCCTTTACCCGTTAGATCCAACGCTTCAGTTGCCGAGTTAGAAGCATGCTCTGCGGTTTCTTCTGCTCGCGCTGAAGCGCAGGTGCATCAGCATTCCAGCTCTGAGGAGCTGGATGTTGAAAGCCTGGATTATTTAGATGAGGTTTCGCCACCTCATTCACACGCGCAAGAGGAGTTTATGGAGGTTGTGATTCACGCTGTTGCCAGGTTGCAAATAGATTGGCCAGCCGAGACGCAGGAGGTTCGTTAGCCCAGTAAATTAGACGAGCGCTTTCTTCCATCCAGATCACAACCTCCAAAGCGGGGCTTGCCATTTTTTCCTGATCTCCACACCGAGGTGTCGAGATCGTGGATTAAACCAGCATCATTTCGGCCATTCAACCCCATTTCCTCTGCATATTCAAACATTGTGGGGTTGAAGCAACATGGTTATGCGGCGATGCCTCGGGTGGAAGAGACGCTCGCGAGCTATCTCTCCCCCGAGTCTGCATCGTCGCATGAAAGCCCCGCAGCTGCCCACTAAGCCAGTTAGAACAACGTCAGCTTTAGTGGGTAGGGCTTACTCGGCAGCAGGATGGTCTCCACACGATGGTGGTGTTGCTGAAAGACATTGATGATGAATGTGAAGAAGTGGGGAGGGAAACCATAGCGGAGATTAGGAGAGCTGCTGATTTGTCTCTTCGGGCCACCAAGGAGACGGCCAAATCCATCCAAATCCTCCTGCTGGTCTTTTTGGTGACTCAGTCAACACAGTGGTTGAAATGTTTCAGGATGCTAAAAAGCAGGCAGCCGCCTTTCAGAAATTCCTTCCCAGAAAATGTCATGTCTCTGGGGCTGCTGGGCGGGATCAGCCCCAGCCGAGTATGTCCTCCTCTTACCGAGCGCAACAGAGAGAGAGTGTTGCTACCCGCTGTAGTAAATGTTGTTTGTACGGGAAGAAGGAGGCGGGAACCGGCGAACAGTCAAAACATTTAATCAAAATAAAATGGCGGCGACAGCCCCTCACGGTCGACTGCCGCCTACATACAAACAAATACAAAATGAAAATAAAAAGCTGCAGCCCCTCACGGACGACTGCAGCGAACACAAAATAAAACATAACATAAAATCCAGGCCTGGTCCTCTCTCGTCCCTCACTGTTGTCGCTCCTCCTTTATAGTCCCTCACTCCTCCGCAAGGGCCGAGATCGCTGCGGCGCGCAGCTGGCGCTCATCCTCCCTGATGAGCGCCGCCTCGTCCCGCCCTCACGGTCCCTCGGCCTCGCTGCCCGCCACATACCCCCAACGCCCTTCGCAGGCCGGGGGGTACTCCCGAGTCTGCGCTCTACTCCCCCCCCCCCCCTCCCCGGGGGGGGGCGATCACGGCGGCCGCGGGACCTGGGGGTAAGAACAGCGAGGTGAGAGAACGGAGCGAGGAGCGACAGGGACGAGAGAGTGGAGAGAGGAGAAAAGAGAGAAAGAAAAAAAAAAAAAATTCTGGTCCGGTTCCCAGACACACTGCCGCTCGGTCCTCAGCCAGCCAAGAGGTTCTTCTTCGCGGTGCCATGCGGTGGTACTGGACGGCCGGTGGACGGCTCGACGCTCCTCCGCCCCCTGGCGGCCGGCGGTGGCTCCTCCTGTCGAGGGCAGCCGGCAGCGAGTCCCGCGCGCTCCCTGCCCCTCCCCTACACGGCGGAGGGATACAGGCTCCGGCCCACGGCGAACGCCGGTGACTCCTCCGCGCTCCCTCTAGGACGGCAGCCACCCCACCTCGACCCAGGGGCACGGCAGCGAGCTCTCCGTCCCACCGACCTTCATCCGCTCCAGCACCACCGCTTCGGGCAGCCGCTCGCGGACTTCTCTCCTCCGCGCTGCCCGAACTCCGCGGCACCGCGATCCCCCTCAGCTGCGAGGGCTCTTCGACAGCGCGTCCCTCCTTCCTCCCGGGTTTCGGCACCACTGTAGTAAATGTTGTTTGTACGGGAAGAAGGAGGCGGGAACCGGCGAACAGTCAAAACATTTAATCAAAATAAAATGGCGGCGACAGCCCCTCACGGTCGACTGCCGCCTACATACAAACAAATACAAAATGAAAATAAAAAGCTGCAGCCCCTCACGGACGACTGCAGCGAACACAAAATAAAACATAACATAAAATCCAGGCCTGGTCCTCTCTCGTCCCTCACTGTTGTCGCTCCTCCTTTATAGTCCCTCACTCCTCCGCAAGGGCCGAGATCGCTGCGGCGCGCAGCTGGCGCTCATCCTCCCTGATGAGCGCCGCCTCGTCCCGCCCTCACGGTCCCTTGGCCTCGCTGCCCGCCACACCCGCGCTCCCCCACAGAGAGACTGGGGACGGGGTCAGCGCTCTCAGCCGAGGTCTTCCCGAGGTAGAGCAGATCTGAGGACTGTTCTTATCTCCAGGAAGGCCTCGGCGAAGAAGTCCTGATGCCAAAGGTGTCAGGCTTCTGATGGCAGTCCCCTCCGAGGGGAAGCGGTGTGTCGAGGCACCCGTCTCCTCTCGGTGCCATTTGCGTGGCACAAATCTCCACGTCCGCCCGGAAACTTAGCGGCGCAGGGATGCACGCTCCCTCCAAGGAGGGTCCAAAGTGGATCAGTTCGGTTGCTTCCTGCCGGCGCGCCGTTTCAGGACACCGAGCTGCTCACATTAAAAAATACAGAGGCAAGCCTGGAGAGGCTGGTTCCCTTAGTAGATTTTCTGGCAGCGTGGAAACTTCTGCCAAATATCTCAGATTGGGTCCTGCGTATAATAGAAAAAGGGTACAGAATACAATTCGGGTCACACCCGCCCATGTTCAACGGGGTACTATCCACAGTGGTAAACTCAGAGCAGGCTCTGGTAATGGAACAAGAGGTACAGACTCTTCTACGAAAAGAGGCTATAGAGAGGGTTCCTCCCCACAGCAGAGAGTCAGGGTTTTACTGCCGGTACTTCATAGTTCCAAAGAAGGATGGAGGACTGCGTCCTATTCTAGATCTGCGCCAGCTAAATCGGGCGGTAAAGAAGTTGAAGTTTAAAATGCTCACTCTAAAACAGATCATGTGTCACATCATGTCCGAGGACTGGTGTGTCACAATAGACCTAAAAGGCGCATACTTCCATGTCTCCATCCTTCCTCAACACCGGAAGTTCCTCAGGTTTGCTTTCGGGGGCGAAGCATTCCAATATCAGGTTCTTCCATTTGCCCTAGCATTATCACCCTGCACCTTCACAAAATGGGTGGATGCAGCTTTGGCTCCTCTGAGACTCCAGGGCATCCGCGTGATGAACTACATAGACGACTGGCTGATTCTAGCAGAGTCGGAACATCTAGCGGCTCAGCATCGAGATGCTGTGCTCGCTCACATGAAGGCGTTGGGTTTGAGGTTAAACGCAAAGAAAAGTGTGCTAACTCCACAACAGAGTACCACTTTTCTCGGCGTAGTTTGGGACACGAACACCATGAGGGTGCGGCTGGCGCCCGCCAGGTGAAATCGATCCTAGACTCCGTGACCAGGATAAAGCTAGGCCAGTCACTCACTGTAAAGCAGTTCCAGAGACTGCTGGGTTTGATGGCAGCAGCGTCCAACGTGTTACCTTTTGGCCTGCTGTACATGAGACCCCTACAGTGGTGGCTCAAGACCAAGGGATTCTCCCCGAGGGGAAATCTGTTTCGCATGATCAAGGTCACGCGGCGATGCCTACGTGCCTTAGTCATGTGGAAAGATCCTTGTGTCTTGTCCCAGGGTCCGGTGCTGGGGGCTCCTTGTCGTCGCTTAATGCTAACGACGGATGCATCCCTCACCGGCTGGGGAGTGACCATGAGTGGTCGCTCAGCTCAGGGTCTGTGGAGCGACCAGCAGCTCTCCTGGCACATAAACCAGTTAGAGCTGATGGCAGTGTTCCTGGCACTCAGGCACTTTCTCCCAGACCTGAGGGGCCATCATGAGTTGGTTCGCATGGACAACACATCGGTGGTCTCATATATAAATCGCCAGGGGGGTTTACGCTCGCGCCGGCTATGGAAGCTGGCACATCGAGTCTTAGTTTGGGCCCAGGGCAAGATGCTATTGGTCCGAGCAGTGTACATCCCGGGGTACCTGAACACGACGGCAGACTCCCTGTCGAGGCAGGGAGTGGTGCCGGGGAGTTGGAGACTCCACCCCAAGGTGGTGGAGCTCCTATCGAACCGGTTTGGTCAGGCTCAGGTGGATCTGTTTGCGTCTCAAGAGACAACGCACTGTCCCCTATTTTACTCCCTCACACATCCAGCCCCTCTGGGGTTGGATGCCATGGTGCAGACGTGGCCGAGTCTGCGTCTGTACGCCTTTCCCCCTCTGGCATTGATACCAGGAGTGCTGGAGAGAATACGCCGGAACGGGGTCCGTCTGTTACTAATTTTTGGCCGACACAAGTTTGGCTGTCAGATATCATCTCTCTCCTCGAAGGTCCCCCGTGGGAGATTCCGATCAGGAGGGACCTTCTCTCCCAGGCGTCGGGGTCAATCCTGCACCCGAGGCCGGAGTTGTGGAAACTGTGGGCTTGGCCCCTGAGGGGGACCAGCTCGTAGACTCAGGTCTCTCTGCCGAGATAGTTGAGACCATGTTGGACTCCAGAGCCCCTTCAACGAGGAGGCTGTATTCCCTTAAATGGAGAGTCTTCATCGCATGGTGTTCTAACCATTCTCTAAATCCAGTCAACTGCCAAGTCAACTCAGTGCTAGATTTTCTACAAGAAAAGTTCTCTTCAGGGTTATCCCCGTCCACCTTGAAGGTATACGTGACGGCAATATCAGCCTATCACGTCCATCTGGATGGTGCATCGGTGGGGAAACACCCATGGGTTACTCGCTTCCTTCGTGGTACTCTGAGGCTAAGGCCTGCGGCACGCCCGAGGGTGCCGACCTGGGATCTGGCCGTGGTGCTGGAAGGTCTAGCTTTGGTCCCATTTGAGCCTATTGAGGAGGTGCCAGAGAAGTTCCTCACGTTAAAAACTGTGTTTCTCTTGGCTATTTCTTCTCTAAAGAGAGTGGGGGATTTGCAAGCACTATCTGTCGCCCCCTCCTGTCTTGGGTTTGCGCCAGGAATGGTGAAAGCTTTTCTATTTCCAAAAGAAGGATATGTCCCGAAAGTTCCTACGAACGTGGCAGGTCCTATAATGCTGCAGGCCTTCTCTCCGCCTTCCTTTGAGAATCCAGACCAGGAGAAATTAAATCTGCTCTGCCCAGTGAGGGCACTAGATGCTTATGTCCACAGAGCTGCCCTGTGGAGAAAATCTGAGCAATTGTTCATCTGTTTCGGGCCCCCAAACAAAGCGAAACCTGCATCTAAGCAGACATTAAGTAAGTGGATATTTGAGGCTATCTCACTCGCATATGAGTCGGCCGGCCAACCTTCACCACTAAAGGTCCGAGCCCACTCTACTAGGAGTATGGCGGCCTCTTTGGCTCTTCTGTCAGGAGTCTCCCTGCAGGAGGTATGTGATGCGGCAGGGTGGTCCTCTCCGCACACCTTTGTGAGGTTCTACAACCTTGATGTAGCCTCTACTCCAGGTTCTCGGGTGCTTGTAGCTTAATGTGCGCTATGAATTTCACATATACAGGCATTTGAGAGTCATGGCGGCGTTGTTACTGTTAGTTATTACAGCCTACAAGTTACTAAACAGCTTTCAAAACAAAAACGGTGATCAAGAATAGGTGGATTAATTTTGTGAACAGCTGCCTTGATGGAGAGCTGAGGATCACCACCGACACCTGCCTCTTCAGTGACTTTACACCGGATAGTTTTACAAATTTTCACCTGAGACAACTGGGATTCACTGATAGTCCGCTGCAGAACCGACTATCCCCCGCCCCGGCCTTCATCCTCCCGTCCCGCCGACATCTGGTGCGTCGTGACTCGTGATCATAGACGGTCGTGATTAGTACGTGAGTGTTGTCTTGTGTGCTACGGCAGCTTTCCCGCGAGTGGGCGCGGTTTCGGCGCCGCCAGCGGACACAGCCTTCAGCGTTTGAGAGCAGAGAATGCTGCTCATTTTTTCAAGTATTTGATAAGCTATTTTATGTAGGCCTACTTGCCGGATTTTATGATTCAAATTTGGCTGGGAGGTTAATAACACATTTATCTGTGGTGTGAGGAACTCAGAACACATGTTTAGTTTTGACTTTACAGGGACTTTAAAGAAAACTTTTTTTTTCTGATCAGCATTGTGGAATTGGTCTGCAATTAATACATTTGAAGCAAAATTCTAATATTAGCTTTAAAACTGTTGCATCAGCAGGTTCCTAATTGAGTTTGTTTCCTTTCAGAAATCAAAGACGGGTGCTGCTGTGTATGAAAATGTCCCCAAAAAACGATGATCGAATACTGGACACTGACTCGCACCTTTTGACCATTTTTCTCTGCTAGGATATGTCTGTTTTCTTTTCACTCTCTGTATCATATCTTTTGGTGTTATCGTGATGTATGAAAGTTTGTAAACTCTTCTACGTTTAGTTTATCATATGGAAATTTACCTATATTCATTATTAAATATTAATCACACCCTTCACTGTGCTCCTTTGACTTTCATTTACTGTTCTTTTTTATTCGTTTTTAGGAAATTGAACTGGATATTAACTGCATTACACAGTGATTGCGTATAACATTATATGATCTGCTGGACATTTTGGCCAATGTAACACAAGCACATCATTGCACTCTGTCTAAAGCAGAAAATAACATCTCTATGAGTACTTTTACTCGCTATAAAATAGATGCTCTCATTGATAGAGGAACTGCCAAAGAAGTTGAACAACATACCTCTTATATTTCTATTGTATTAAATCAGCAGGGTGTAATTCTTGGCATTCTGTTGTGCATGTGTTTTGTGTGGAGTGACTGCAGTGATAGTAAATCACACCAGTTACAGTTACCAGCAGAACAACAGCAACACAACTGAAGACAGACCTGGATAATTAATGATAAAGATCGACTGATAATCCGTTTTAGTGATATATTTTACTGACATTTACATATTTTTTTCTTTGGTCATCAGTTGTATTGATTTAACTGATAAATGGGTTTTGAGGAACAACATCACAGCACTGTTCGGTGCACAGGGAAAATACTAATTTTATTCCTTTTATTCAATGTGACAGTTGTCACATGAATTTGCAGTGCACGTGAATATGACATATTATCCAAATAATATTTAAATATTGAGTCAAAGTAAAATTTTCCATGTTTTAAAATTTTACTTTTTTGTGACAAGACTCGAAATTGAACCCATTATATCTACACTGGATGTGATACAAAAAATCCACAACGGGCAGTCACACTACACTTTATTTTTTATATATATTGATTTTAAAGTGTTACAACTACGGTCAAGGCGGTCACACTACACAAACTCCACTCATACGCGCAAGCTCCGATGAAAAGTTTCACATTTCGCTGTGTTCCAAAGTTCTGGTTTAGTGAACTACTAATTCGCATCACGAGAAGACGTGTGGCCAATAGAAGATCAATACGTCATGACATGACCTCTTGGCTGAATGAAAAGAACAATATTATTGCAGTGAAGTCGAGTAGATTGTTTATATTTTTGTGTGTATTATTTGTTTTTTTAATTCATGTTTATAAAAAAAGACGTTGCAGCGCGATATGACGTCATATCACAACCGTTGCAGACTCATAGACTGTAAAAAATATGGACATAGCACTGTCTGACGTCACCTGTAGATTTCTGAAGAGCATTTTTGAAACCTAAAGCCGGCCGCCGCCATCTTGGCATCACGTCACTCCCAGATAACTGAAAATGAGCAAATAGGCGGGACGTGGGTGGAGCTGAGGTGCCTGGTTGCTGAAAACACACCCGCCTAGCTCGACCATAGTGGCAATCCACCTGTCACTCAAGTGGCCACGCCCTTAATTTTGCATAACGTTAAGGCTAAACATAATTTAAATGGATGAGTTATTAAAAAATTCCTGTACCAGGCTGTAAACATATTTTTTTCTGCTGTAAAGTTGGGCATTTAACATAAGGAAGATACATATTTGACTCCCTTTTGGATCCTGTCTCTAGCGGCCAGTCGATGAATTGCAGTTTAAGTCACTTCCGTGTTGGATTCAAGAGAGACCATGGGATGTTGCCGCTTGTGCAGACTTCTGCTAAGAAATGTCGCATGCTCAAAGTCTAGTGTGTCTGATCATGTCAAAGTCAATGTCCCGTTCTGACAGCACTCTCGTGTTGCAGGAGACTCGGCAGACAGATTACTGTGAATACAGGAAAGCAAAGAAGAGAATCGGGAATCGCGTCTGTTCTCTGCCAACTCCTCTGCATGTATGATGATGTCGGCGGCTGGCGGCTGCAGAGAGAGTCCGTATGCACTTGCGTCATCTTCCCGTAACACAATAAGAGTCTCCTCAGATTGTCCATGTAAAATGGTAAGAGTCCTTTCTCAATATCCATATTCAGAGTGCAAAAGGGAATATATTTATGAACTACTCTATAATATTTGTGTACATACTTTCCGTGTGCACCACGCGTTACATCTGACATAAGAGACATTTAAAGTGACTGTCAGTAGCCTACATTCTGCTTACCACCACCTTCTGTGTTACCAGAAGAAAAAGACTGCTTTTTTTACTGTTGTGGCGTGGTGAGAAAATGGTTGTGTCCTAATGGGCTTAATGGGCTCTCAAGTTTTGAACTGAGTTGAGATCAAGGGGGTAGCCCAGCCCCCGGAAAGCGTACCACCCATAGTCGCGGCCATTGCTAACCAAGCCATCACCTGTTGTTAGCATCCCATTGACTCCCATTCATTTTGGCCTCACTTTGACAGTGAATATCTTTACATCTCAGGCGTTTAAAGACTCCATTCGTCCATTGTTTATTTCTAAACAAACACGACAATGTATAAAAGGCTCCATTACCTTGCATCTTACACTATCGCCCCGTTGAAGCTGTTTTTGTAAAATATAGGCTAACGATTGCGTCATAACCACGCGACTGTGTCGCGCTGTTGAGCAAATTACCGTATAGACCCGAGGAGAAGCTCGTAGGCAATCTTTTACTGCCTATGAGGCAATCGGGGTGACGTGGAGGCATAAACGCAGATAGAGATGTTGCAGATCCTGCTTCAGTCATCAAAAGTTGCTCCTGCTCACCCTCTCTGTCTCTGTCTCAGATTTTACGTTGCACAACTACTAGAAGATTTGCCACTGTCGGACAGGCTGATCACGTCACATCTACGTCGTCAAGCTCACGCCGCATTCACACGGGGCGTCGGCGTCAGCGCTTCTCGTTTACTTTGAATGGGTGACGTCATGCGTTGACAAACTGAATTGTGGGTTCCGTTGCAAGCGGCAAAAGTTTAAGATTTCTCAACTTTTCAAGCGCCAACGCAGGCGTCATCCAATCAGATCACCCTATGCAAATATCCTAGAGTAGGCGCTAGCCAATAGCGTTCGTTTAAAACACCGGTGAATGAAGAGTGAATGAAGAGTGAAAAACGATCTAAAATGGAGGAAAAGCTAATAATTGCGGTGGGTAATCACCCGGTCCTTTACTACCAATCATTATTTACCTACCGGGACACAAACCGGAGAGACCAGGCCTGGAAGGAGGTGGCAGAGACGGTTGGAGAATCTGGAATGTATCATGCTTGTATTCCGTCCGTGTACTCTGTTTATCATTGAATTGACAGGCAGCATATCATATCATGTGTGGTTCAAATAGGCGCTATCCCCCAGCCAAATGAGGAATAAAATATTAAAGTGATCAGTTTTCATACACAAAATAGTCTCACAGACTAGCTGTCAAAAAGGCGTTTTTTTTGTGTTGTGTTGTGGTCCAAGCGGCAAGTAATGTGATTAGCTGTTGTCACTATGACGGTCGCGTCAGCACCAAGCTTCAGCCACGCCCTCCGTCAAGCATTGACGCCGACGGCCCGTGTGAATGCGGCGTCTGGGTGCTGATCCACTTGTCCGTGCAACACTTCTGTCGCGCCGCACTCCACTTTATTCCTATGGGTGACGTCAGGCGACTTTAACGCGCCCGCAAAGCATTCTGGGAAGGCGGCGCTGCATTTGAACAAATGCCGCGCGTCAAAAAAGCTGACCGAAGCTCAACTTTATGCAAATGAATCCGTTGAACGCGACGCAGCTATCCAATAGAAGTAGAGCACATGGAGACGGAGGGAAGTCTCTCGCCGGTCCTTTGTTTTTCATTCCCCGCTGGCTCAAACACACGCCCATAGCGGTAAACTTGAGGAACGGCCATCAATATACACATGAGGGGAAGCATCACAACACCACGCTTCAGTCGTGCCGCGAAAGTGGATCTGTATCGTCTGGGTGCTGATCCACTTGTCCGTGCAACACTTCTGTCGCGCCGCACTCCACTTTATTCCTATGGGTGACGTCAGGCGACTTTAACGCGCCCGCAAGGCATTCTGGGAAGGCGGCGCTGCATTTGAACAAATGCCGCGCGTCAAAAAAGCTGGCCAAAGCTCAACTTTATGCAAATGAATCCGTTGAATGCGACGCGCCTATCCAATAGAAGTAGAGCACATGGAGACGGAGGGAAGTCTCTCGCCGGTCCTTTGTTTTTCATTCCCCGCTGGCTCAAACGCACACCCATAGCGGTAAACTTGAGGAACGCCCATCAACATATATATGAGGGGAAGCGTCACAACACCACGCTTCAGTCGTGTTGCAAAAGTGGATCTGTATCGTCAGTCTGAGGATGCGCGGTACACTCAGCCATCAGGAAGTAAGTGCTCCTAGTGTGACTTCAATTCTCTCCGTCGAAGTCTATGGGGTCGCTGTGTCCATTTCTTTTACGGTCTATGGTTGAGATACCCATAGACAGTATTTTCACATTTTGTTGCACTTCACTGTGCATATTGCAATATTACTGTAAACATTAATGGCACCTTAAATACTTAGTTCAATTTTATTTTTGTTTATTTTTGTGTATTATATTTTTGGACAGTTTCTGTTGCTTTGTCAATACTGCATGTAAAACATTTATGCCAATAAAAGTAGTTTGAAGTTAAACTGACTACACACAGTGCATTTTCAGTGATAACTTTCTTTTATTTCAAAACAAAGCAGATATATGTTTTATAATTATAATTACAGAACTATGTACACATACAGATTATCACACACACACATATTATAATTTTTATATCACATACTGTTAGGGGAATAACAGTTTAGGACCCAAGACCAGTTGTGGTGAATGAAGACCAAGAGTCAGGAGTGTAATTAATGAAAGAAATACTGAAGAATAGTTTGCAGTTTCATCAGCAGAAGCCAGCTTCAGGTCTCACAAGGAGTTCGTAGGCCGCTCTCCCTCTCTACCGGTCCCTCATACATACAATTTATCAACAGTTATACAAGAAACTATATGTTATATATGTTGAACATATCCTTAATATGTTATACATCAGTTTTCAAGGTCTAGCCACGTCATTAGTGCTGAATGATTCTTATTGGCTAAGAGAAAATAGATTGGAGTTGGTTGAGCTCCAGTTTTGACCCAAAAAGTTTCCCAAAACATACTGATAACTAGGGGTGCTCCGATCGATCGGCAACTGATCTCGATCGGTCGATAATCGCTTTGGGATGATTGATCGGCGGTCTCCAAAAAGGCCGATCTCATGAACCGATCGCATGCTGACGACACATAAAACCCGCACCTGCCGTGAGAGCTAGGGCATGATATGCAGCGACACCGTCTCATTCTCTTTCCAGCGCGGGTAAAATAATTATAATGCTGAAGGTGAGGTACAATTCATATTTCTATATTAGATAACTTACGCAGTCATTTGAAAACGTTCTGTGGGACGCAAGTTCACAAACAGCGTGCGTGAATCACCGCGTGCGCGCGCTCTCTCTCTCTCTCCCTTTCAAAATGCTCAAATGGCTTCACATCAGCGCATCGCATGTGCACTAAAATCGAGCTGCACAGTTGACACAGGATTTGCCACTTTGCACAATCGAGGCAGTGTCGCATCGTCACTAAAGTTTATCATTTGCATTTATTTTTAAGTCTTGCCAGTGTTCAAACCGCACTCTCGCGCACGGTCTGGACACACACACACACAGGCCATCTCACAAAAAGCTTGCGAGTACAAATTGCGTTGAAATGGTCAGATACACACAAATGTATGTACTAAATGACCGTCTTGACCAGTATGCACGTAAACCCCGTCGTGACTCGCGAGTGAACGTTTGTGCAGCTGCATGTAACCGTATCCGTGTTCGCTCTTAAAGTGACAGCATGTCGAATAAACTGCTGCTGTCTCTGAGTTTCTCTGTCTTGTGTTGAACCTTTATGACACTCACTGCTCTTGAATGACTAACTTTTGCAACCTTAAGTGTAAGGATTAATCTAATTTAATTTATTCAGGGAAGACCAATATTAATTTACATTTGATTTCTTATTAAATGTCTTTAGTATTTCTTACCTCAATACTAATGTTAGACCTACCTGAAATTTTTTTTTTAAAAACAAAAATGCACTGCATGATCAAATATTTAGGTGAGATAATTATATACATTTATTATATACATTTATTTGGGAAAGATGGCCTACAGTAGCCTTACGTTATCTCATTTTCTAAAATAAACACTTGGTGGTTCTTCAAGATCTTGACTGTTAATTTAGAGTTAGTTTCATTTCTACAAATGGTGCAAACTCTGCAAGAGTATAGATAAAAGATTGCCATTCCCCTGCCATTCTGTGATCGGCAGTGATCGGCAATCGGCAGATCATGATCTTGGTGATCGGTAATCGGTGATCGGCCCCAAAAATGCTGATCGGAGCATCTCTATCTCTACTGATAACATGTGCTTTCTCTCAGTGAGTGGTACAGACCATATTCACCATAGTTCTTTAGTGTTTCAGTACAATAAAATATAAAATGAAAGACAAATCCATATTTCAAGTGAGCAAACATTGTTACTGCACTCCTGGCATGGGCCAGACCCTCAGTCACTCCTCAGAGACCAAATACAAACTTTAGAAAACATACATGAAGAAACAATCAGTGGTTCTATTGATTAAGTAATATCATAACTGGAAAGAATCATTATAATAATATAAGAGAATACATATTGATTAATGCTTTGATTATGAATTTAATTAGGAGATTCAGAATGTATTTCAGAATCCGCACCCTTCAACACGAAACAATTTGTTTAAATCTACTCTGGAATTCCCCTCCATCATTAAAAAAAAACATTCAACAGAGCAATAGCCCTCAACCTATCTGAATAAAATCCACGCAGGACTCCTCTTCTGCCATCACCAACATACCCAGGAGGACAGTCCTTGAATCGTGCAGTGCAAGCACCTAGTCAATGAGTTGGGCACCCAAAACTCTTTGCTGTGTTGTGTGGACAATGCACACCAGTTCACGACACCCAAGTCTATCATGAAAAAACAAACAAACAAACAGATGATAAATAGATAGACCAATATTACAGACATGCAGACAGACATTAGAGACAGGCAATCAGACAGACATACATGTATGTGTGTTTGTGTGCAGGGGCGTAGCACCAAATTTTGGGCCCTGGGTACAAACCATCTTGCTGGGCCCCCGTACCAAATACCATAGTGATACCAATGGGTGGGGTATTGCATTTTTATCATAAAAACACTTCTTTGCAGCCCTGAGGACATCGGATTCCCACCTGGTCTCCGCCTTCAGCCGCCTGCCGTTCCAGCTGCGCCATCCGGCGATATATCCTTTATTCTGTCTGTGTTATTTTGTGTGTGTTGCCGCTGACACCCACCTCAAAAAGAGCGCGAGCGTTGATACAAATGCCTCGCTTTTTCTGCGCCTCGTGCCGAGCACCTCTCCTCGGCGGGGACCACCACATCATCTGTGTGGCTTGCCTCGGACGCGACCACGCTGAGACTGCACTCAACAAGGGCGGCTGCCCCGAGTGCGACGAGATGACTCTGCAGACCCTTCGGGCTCGCCTCGCCAGCTTCAATGTCTCCGCCCCGACCGCGCTCCTCCTACCGCGCAAAAAGAAGCGTCGCGACCAGAGGCCACCTGAGCGCTCGAGCGACTGCACGCCGAGTACTTATCCACGTGCCTCGCTCCCGCAGGTGAAGTTCACACAGGAGGAACAGCGCCCCTCACCTGCAGTGGCCTGTTCCGTCTCTTTCGGTGGACCAGTAGGTGATGAAGAAGAGGGGGAGGACAGCCTTTCACTGGCTGCATCTGGAATACAGGAATACACTGGAATACACTGGCTGCACCTCAATACAGATGAGGGCGCGGCTTACGTCACAGCGCGCCCTCTCTATTCAGAACATGGCGAAGTCATTCAAAGCTGGTGCTTGCGTTCCTCTCAAACGTTTTCAGAGGATGCTAGGTCTTATGGCCTCGGCATCAGCAGTACTCAAACTGGGTCTATTACACATGCGTCCCCTCCAACGCTGGCTAAACTCCCGCGTTCCGGCTCACGCATGGCGATCAGGCCAGTTTCGCATCAAAGTGAACCACAGCTGTGTCAAAGCTCTGGCTCCTTGGAAGGCGACCACCTGGTATCAAACAGGTGTTATGATGGGTACAGTTACGAATTGGAAAGTGGTCTCGACAGACGCGTCCAACCTAGGTTGGGGCGCCCTACACAAGGGCAAGCCATTTTCTGGCCAGTGGGCAACTTCAGAGAAAAGGCTACACATAAACTGTCTAGAGATGAAAGCGGTCATCCTATCGCTGAAAGCTTTCCTTCCGTACATAAAGGGTCACCATGTCTTGGTCCGAACGGACAACATGTCAGTGATATCCTATATAAATCGCCAGGGCGGGCTGAAATCACGCTCCCTACATTCCATGGCGAATCACCTCCTTTTATGGGCAGAGCACTTCCTGAGCTCCCTGAGGGCGGCTCACGTGCCAGGTATCCTGAATCAGGGTCCGGATATGTTATCCAGAGGCGGCAGAGTCCTGCACGGGTCCGATTTTGTAAATCCGCACCCGCCCGTACCCGCGGTGCTTAAAACCGCATCCGACCCGTTTTCCGACAGCAGCACTAATTAAAATCCGCACCCGACCCGACCCGCTTAAAATAGAACCGACACCCGACCCGCACCCGAAATAAAATCAGTTTAGCATATAGACACGTTTATTGGCAGGTCATACAGAAGTCATTACACCACCATTAGCACAACGACAACGTCAGCCGAAGCTGTCAAAAGGCTACATCATGAAGAACATGGCATTGCTACCACAAAACTGAGTAATACAATTTTACCAATCGAACAGACGTGAGACGCGGCTATCACTATACTGCCACACACAGTTTCGTCTACTCTAGCTTAGCCTACATCTGACAATTTCGGGTTTAAACATGCCCTGCACACCACACATACTTAACAGTGTTAAATTAAACAATTAACAACATGTGTAGGTGATATTTTAAATGAAAAAAGTCCAGTTATGTATGCGAATCATTATAACAAATGTGGCTAGACTGGACATAAGCTACTTAACTGCTGAGACGTGGAACTGTCCCGTTTATGAATCTAATGGGGGCAATTTTGGCCTGTACCTTTTCCCGTGCGAGGGGATTAGATCCTGTTTGTGGTGTGGTGGTGTTTTAAATTGCTGTGTAAAAAAAGCACATCGTCCACTGTTGACGGTTTCAGCTGACTCCTCCGCTCTTGGATAACGTATCCAGCACAAGAGAAGTCTCGCTCACTTGCAGCGCTGGATGCAGGGATGGAGAGGATAGACCTCGCAATCTGGGCAATATTAGGAAAAAGGCGAGCATGGTCTTGCCACCATGACAAAACGTCAAAAGGGTCATCTTTTGGCGTTTTGTGATCGATATAAGCAGCCACTTCGTCCTGATACTGCGGGGCCTCATCACCGGAATCTTCTACGTCTGATAAAGTGTCCACCGACACTCGAACTCGCTTCTCCGGTGGGGGGCGGTGGCACTGTTGCTCAGGACTTCCACGCTTATCCTTAAGATCTATAATAAATGCAAACAAACATTCTACAGGTGAAACTCGAAAAATTTGAAAATCATATCGTGCAAAAGTTCGTGTATTTCAGTAATTGAAGCCATCTTTACATAAATAGTAAGCAGCATCCAAAATGTTACAATGCAAATATGGAAACGTTGGACAGAACGAGAGATGCACGAGCCCAACGTCGATACAGTTTCAATTCAAATAAATTCATTTAGGATTGGTGTTTAAAATAAATGTTGATTTGTAATAAATGGCACAATATATAGGCTATTTTTATATGCTACTATGAATATTTTTATTATACGACTACTTATATTGTTAATTCTTGTTTTCTGAATACCATTAATTTAAGTATTTGTCATACAGTGATGGGAAGTAAAATGCACATAACCTACATGTTAATAATGTTAATATAGTATTTTATTTAAGCTACACTACTTTTGAATGTAGCAAATCATAAAATACAGTTTTTACAATGAAACGCGCACGTTTCTCTCTCAACATGACCCGATGTCGTGTGAATTAGCCTACACTCTGTGCGACTTTTCACTTTTAATTCATTTTAATAAAACACAAGACAATAAAATAAAATATTGTAATTAAGTATTTTAATATATCTGTTCTCCGGTTGTCTGGTTGCAACGAATTATTCTTTCCTTTTTGTATTAGTGTTTAAAATATTTATATCTTGTTCTTGTTATATCTTTTTTATTTTATTTACTTAACCAAGCAAGGTAGGCTATGACAGTCGTCATATATCCTGCCAGCTGATGCAAAGAGTTAGATTTCGAGCCATTCGTTAGTCTGGTTGTTTGATGGGAAAAAAAATGAAATGTAGCTGCAATAAACGTGTTAAGAATTGGTAGCAGCACAAACGAATATTTAGTTACTAGTATAAATAACTATACATATGCATGCTTATACTTTTCAGAGGGCCGACATTGTAGCCTATTCACATTTTCTGAGATTTTGAATTTGTGGTTTTCATAAGATGTAAGCCATAATCATCAAGTAGGCCTATAACTTTTGCACGATATTCAAATTTTTCGAGTTTAACCTGTAGTGCAAACATTTTACGCTATATTCAAGATTCAAGAGTTTTATTTGTCACATACACAGTTATATACACAATATACAACTGGCAGTGAAATGTAAACAGGTCCGCTCCATGGACAGTGCAAATAACAGTTACAAGAAATTAAAATAGAAATAGAATAAAATTAGAATAAAAAGTATTAACATAAGTAGAATTATAAATAAATCAAGTAAAGGATAAAAATAGGAAATAAGATAAAAATAAAAATATAAAAATTAAAATATAAAAAATATAAAAAAATAAGTGGATATGATAAGTGAGATAAACTGTAGACTTAGAAATAAGTGGTTAACATAAATATATATATATGTATATATAAAGAAGTATAATGTGCAAGGTTTATTACAGGTTGTTACGCAGTAACAATAGGAAAGTAAAGTGCAGTGCAATGGCAGTATGTGGATGTTAATGTTAAAACTGGATGTTTATGCGTGTGCGGGGTGAAGTGAAGTCACGTGACTGAGTTCAGGAGTCTGATGGCCTGGGGGAAGAAGCTCCTCCTGAGTCTTTCAGTCTTTGCCATCAGGCTACGGAAGCGCTTACCAGATGGCAGCAGGGTGAAGTGAGAGTTTGCAGGGTGATTAATGTCTCTGATGATTTTAGTAGCTCTACCTCTGCAGCGTTTGGTGTAAATGTCCTGCAGAGACGGGAGAGCTGAGCCTGAGATGCGCTCGGATAAGCGCACCACTCTTTGCAGGGCTTTGCAGTCGTGACTATATATTTTATAAGCAGGTGTAGGTAATAGGTATAACGTCTAATAATGGGACCTATGTTTGCATTAAGACTGACCTTTCACAAGGCGCCACATCTCACTGTGCACACTTGTCACTTCACTACTGTCAGCAAGTAGCTTCATACTTTTCAGTTTAGGATGCAGGAACATTGCAAGTCTGTGTAAAAGATGAATGTCGAACTTGTCCTGGAGAAAACTGAGGCATTTCTCCTTCAGTGAGGAAATCGTCATGAGAGAGTATTAGAGGGCACATTATGTCACTTTTGATTGATTTATGGCCCCTAATTAACATTCCACCCCCCCCTCCCTCCTCCCCCCTCCCTCCCACCGGACTGGACACCTGTTCTGGACACCTGTTCTGGACACCTGTTTTGGCCATCTGTTTTGACCCCCTGTTTTATTATCCTCCCCCTGCTATTCCTCCCCATTCAAAGGAATTTACGACTGTTTGTAACTTTGTGTGTTTTTCTAAAAAGTTAGAAAACGATCAAAGAATGTTTAAAAACGAATGTGCTTGAAACGTTTTAAAATGTCAGACATTGTGTTTGGATAACAGTGACAAGATCAGGGAATAGTATTTATTAAACAAAGATAGTATTTCACATACATTTGAACTTTGAGCCGTTAAAATGTTTTTTCATAAATATAAAAACAAGTTAGAGAATATCTTTGACTTACGGTTTGTAAAGATAGAGTAAACACTGTTTTCAAACAAGTATAGGCATTAAACATATCAAGTTTTTCTTTAGTTTTAGTTAAAATAATTCTCTCTTACGGACATCAGTGCGAACACGTCCTTTCAGGTTGACGACAGAAACAAGAATGTACCCGGAGGCTCGCGCGAAGCCCCCTCCCTCAGCTCCGCCCCTAACACCCACACTCTGTGCGGAACAGAGGTTAAAAATAAATAAATAAATAAAGCAAAAACGAATAATATAAAGTTTTTTCACATTACAATTACTGTTCATTTTCTATTTAGTTTAGGCAAAAACACACTCTCTCTTACACACCAAGAAGCAAACACGTCCTTTCTCTCTGACGACGAAACATGAATGGGCTCAGGTGAGCTGTGCGTAAACCCGCCCCAGACCCCGCCCCTTACTCTCCCCTCGGCGCAGAAGAATACACCTCCCAGTCATACAGACGTTTAAATAACGGTAAAATAATTAAGCAAATGACTTTTAATAAATAGGCCTAGTATTTGGTTTAACATTTAGTTATTCACCCTTAGCTCTCCCAACTCTAACAGCCTCAAGTCACACACACACACACACACACACACACACACACACACACACACACACACACACACACACACACACACACACACACACACACACACACACACATGGAACTCCGTGCAAACACGTCCTCTCTCCCCTGATGGCTAGATCATCAATGGACTCTGGGGGCTGTGCGTAAACCCCGCCAGACTCCGCCCCTAACACTCCCCTCGGAGCAGAAGAATACACCCTCTTAAAATAATTAAACAAATGACTTTTATAAATAGTATTAGTTTTAACATTTTGTTTAGTTCATTGTTTATTTAGTTATTCTCTCTTAGCTCTTTCAACTCTAATTGTCTCTCAAGCTCTTTTAATAAACTATTTTACTTTTAAAAAAGAAAAAAAAAGTTTAAACTGTTCAAAACTATGTGCTTTAAACTTAAAAAAGGGCAAAACGTGGGTAGTAAACATGGCGATCAACATGGTGATTTTTATTTAAGAAAGTTTTTTCTTACATTTGAAGACATTATTTTTACCTTAAAGCGATGCAGATCGTTAAAAACTAAAAATGTAGTACACACACACACACACACACACACACACACACACACACACACACACACACACACATGAAACTAAAACTTTAAAGCGATACATATAGTTAAAAACAAAAACGTACTATTCAGGCATTGTAAAATGTTACCAGAAACAGTAAAACGTGTTTCTGAAACGCTTTAAAAATGTAAAATTGTGAAACAAGTTTTTCGACGGGGCTTTTTATTAAAGAACATTTTTATTAACTACATACATTTGAAGAAAGTTTTTCACACACACATGTAACATTTTCATATATAACTTTAAAGTGATGCAGACCTTTAAATACAAAAACGTAATATATTCAGGCATTTATCAGAAAAGTAAAATGTGTTTCTGAAGCAGTATAAACCTATATGCTTTAAAATGATAAAATGTGAAAAGTTTTAGATTAAATGCTGGATTCAGGGGTTGTTTTTATGAAATATATTTTTTTTCCTATACATCTTGCGTGGTAAAAATTGCGATCAAGAATAAAGAACGTTTTTCTTACATTTGAAAGTTTTCACACACACACACACATGTAACATTTTCACATATAACTTTAAAACTTTAAAGTGATGCAGATCTTTAAAAAATGTAGTAGGCCTATTCAGGCATTGTAAAATTTTATCAGAAAAAAGTAAAATGTATTGAAACAGTATAAAACTATATGCTTTTTAAATGTGAAACTTTTGATCTTAAATACTGCAATCAGGGTGTTTTTATTTAAAATATTTTAACATAGGCCTACATTTGAAGAGTGGTTCCCCGTCAAAACATTAAACAACATTAAAAATGCTTACAACAGAAAAGCCAAGACAGGATAGGATAGGTACAATGTTTTCACATGATGTAAACAATTTCAGAAGAGGTAAAATGTGTTTCTAAGCTACTGTTTTCAAACCAGCTTTGACGCAAAGTTGAAATGTTCCTTTGTCATGAAAGGTACCAGATGAACAGATGCACCAGTAAGTTACTGTAAGTGACGATTACAATGCGTAAGCATTAGACATATCACGCAACAGTAGTTTACATTTGTCCAACGAGCAGTTTTTAACATTCAACATCAAATAGCTTAATCTGTTCTGTTTGAGACGTCATCACATGCAAATGACAAATGTTTGAAATGAGGATAGAACTGACGTGTATAGCTGTATCTCCCCGACCAAAGGAAATGTAGGCCAACGCAAAGACACACACCAGGGGTGTAGATTTAAACTTTGGTAAAAGAATTAAACCAAATATTGTTTTAAACGTAATTTTATTTAATTTAGTTATTCACTCATTCTTTGATCTTTCAAGCATCTTAGCCCTAGCACAACCACCCCCCACCACACACACACACACACACACACACACACACACACACACACACACACACACACACACAGACAGTAGGACGTCTAAACTTTTACGACATCTTACAGAATGTAAATACTTTGTATCATGCTGTTTTGTATAACGAGAATGGATGTCTTGTCGTGACGTAGAATCAGTAAAGCGTCACAGGCTGTAAAACATGTGCTAAAGATGTTTTGCGATGTTTTACAACACAGCTCTGGTAAATCTGCAAGGATCTGGCATCGTGAACTCTGGATGGCATTGTGACCTTTGGTTGGCATTGCAAACCTTTACATATAGTCTATATACAATTTAGGTTTCTCTCAAGAAATTGATAAACCATTATAAAAACATTAATGCAACTTTTGCTTGTCCAAGTACAGTTATTTTACTAAAACAAGACAAAACGTAGTATTTTTCACTTACACCCACAGTTATTTTTCCCCAGTTAGCCATATAGTTATCCCTTTATTTCTGTATTTTTCAAAACTAAAACCATGATGCTCTAAAGCATGGATTCCAATTGAATGATCCAAAGTCGATTTAAACATTTATACATGTTTGTGTGTCACAAAAGCAGAAAACCTACATTTAAAATTAATTTCATGAAGTGTTTAACAACCACAGGGAATACCACATGATTACCCAGTAATTGTGCTAAAATCTTTGTTTGATTTTTACACACCTACATATTTTGTCAGGGATATGTCACAACGCTGTGATGCAAAGTTTCACACTCTTGTAAAGGCTAAGATAACTTTCAAACATAAACTCTTCACAGGAATTATGTGTATCTAGAACATCCATGTAAAATTCAAAAGACTAAATAACTAAGAGGGCACAGCACATTTTGTGAAGTACCAATTATAATAAGCACACAAAATACATTCGTGAGTAGTTTTGGAAATTTGTAAATGTTGTTTTGTGAATTACGTTTTTTGTCAAGTTAGACAAGATTTTTAGTCATCTTGTTCAGAAAGCAGACGACACTGTTCACATTTATGTGTTGGACTGTATGTGTTTTTAGGTGAAGACTCTTTTTGAGAGCTGTCAACATTCAATGTTTATTGGAATAAATAAAATAAAAAATAAAGAATTTAAGTAATAGTCTTTCTGTTTGAGAAGGTTTGATCAAATTGACATTTTAGTGCCACTTTATAGCTATCTATGATGTGGTATCGCATGAAGTACAACACAAATAAATTTGTGTATTTTACACTTAAAACAATTACAACTGAATCACATCTGACTATTGTACTGAAAGTTACACATTCATTAAAGTTTGAGGTTGTTAAACAAAGGTACAACTCTGGTAAAACCCGTAAACAAAATGAGAAAAAACAACACACCATCTAAATTCAAGACCCCCAAATAACAAATAAAATATAGCTCAAACATACACCATACAAGAAAAGCACTGTTTGTAATGCATACAGAAAATCCATTTATGAGCAATTTGCTAGTTTGTTACAAGTTTGTAAATGTGGATTTACAATTTTTTTTTCTTTTACTCCAATATGGTTTAGCCATCTTGTCCAGATAGCATAACACTGTTCACGTTTCTCTGTTTGCTAGAGTGAGTTCTGTTTTAGGTGAAGACGCTTCTCTGGATGTTGTCAACAAAGAGTTGTGAGTTCAAGCTATTCCTCACATGGGAAAGCGTGTGTTAAACGCAGACCTTTCATTTAATAAACTTTTAAGATTGAACTTTCTCTTTTGACAAACAGGCATTTCAAATATATTTTTTTCCCCCTAAGGTGTTTAATGTACACAGAATGGCTTCTTTCAACATCCTACTTGACATTAAAGATTATAGTATTTTTCAGCTATTATCACCATCTTACCATCATCATCATCATCATCATGCAAATGAAACTACTATGTGTGCTAAGAATCTTTGCACATTTTTGCTCTTCTGTGGGGTTTGTTAGATATGCCACCACTAATACTAATACATTTAAGAACTATGATGCTCCTCTTTTAAAGGCTATGGATAAGATTCAAACATAATCTTTATACAGAAATTAGGTTTGCACAAAAGTTTATTCACGAGAGCAACTTACTAAACATAAATAGCATGAACCATTTAAAATGAATACAGAAATCTTCTCTCCTGGTCTATTGTGAAAGTTTATGTTGATTTGTAAGTGACCTTTTTCCTCTAGTCGATTTTGTTTCTTTTGTTTTGTACAGTTTGTAATAAAACTAGTCACTGGGCATGGTCAAACATGTTCATAGGAATTAATTAAAAACACATGAACAATGACAGTCCTTCTACATGAGAGTGTTTAAGACTAAACAAATGATATTTCTTTTAGGACATCTTTCTGGTTTGTCTATGATGTGGACATGACACCTCAACATGTCAAAGTGAGTCTTTCTGTTTTTCTGTTACAACTACACAACTAATTCATGTCAAACGTTTCTAACTATTACACTTAAAGCTGTGCATTTCACAGCAGTCATACACATTTATTTTGTGTACGTCTCTAAACAACGGCTAAGTAAATTAATTACAGTTGATGGGTAGATATTTTAGGTGAAAGGTGGGATGATTCATGTTTTTTTTCGCTGCACATCAATACTGTAACACCAGTGTTTTAGGTGTCTGTCTATTAGGTCTTGTCCAAAAACCTTTATATAAAAATGCTAAACATATGGTAAGCAGCTTTTGTACTCATCGGCAGAATACCAAAATGTTTTTAACATATCGTACATTTCAATTGTTAGCTAGCAACTGCAAGTGAGGTCATTTACAGTAATGTGAAACAAACACATCAGAGTTGGGTTCTAGTTTGTATTAAACAGTTATTGCCCACAGCATGTTTATCAGTACTTTCATGCTTAACAAAGTTTACACAAGTGACAAAGTTTTCATTGTAGTATACTGACTCTGAAACATACCAAAAAACGTTATGCGTGTGACAGTTTGGAGACATTTGTGTTTCATGCATCTTAGATTTTGTTTGCATTTCTCCTAAAAAACACACTGCTTTTGAAAATGTTTACCAATTTTAACATCACCATTCTCAATAATGTGTGTGTGTGTGTGTGTGTCTGTTTTCCTTACACTTTGTCCGGAAGAAATATGTAGCATTTGAACTCATTTAAGATCATTATCTTATTATTCAGATAATTACGGAACCAGGGTTGCAGGCTGTGTAATATAGTTTTGGGCTCAGACAACAAAAGAATAACAAGTTAAGATTCAGCTTTTTTATTTCATGCTCATACAATATATTGATGAATACATGTTGAAGTAAAGAAAATGGTAAAATGGCATTAGATACAAACAGTTAAACAAAAATAATGACATTACAGGTGATAGCCAGAAAAGAAAATCATGTTTTACTCTAGTAGCTGACTAGAGTTTCAACTATTTATTCAACGTCCGTTTTCTCATTTGTTGAAAACAGTAAAATGCATAGATCTGTTACAAATGTACACATACACAAAAATCTCGGTAACTTCTAACTCGTTACTACATTCACGTATCATATCCAGAATTTTCTGAGGACAGAATTTAATTCATGAATTTGTACTTACAAATTTTGTTTCTCTTACAACATCCATTTCATTTTTGAGATTTGTTACACGTTTGGTGTGCAATTGTTATTCTAATCACATGCAGCATCGATGATCTTATGCATCAAGCCAACCATCTGTCCTATAAAATTATTTTTAAACATGCAGTCAAATGTAGCTTTTAAATGATGGCACCAGCGCTGCTTGTGCTCAGCATCGCCAAAACTCCTGTCCTCCATCAGTTTTTGCGTAGCCATTACAGAAATCCACACGGCTTCTTCAGAACTCAACTTTGCGTACAATATAAACTCTGTCCCCTATTTGATGGCGAATGATTTTAATAGTTCGAGGAATCTCCTGTGAGTGAGTCCTTGCAGCAAAATTGTCCAGGCCTTTAACGCTTTGAAGTTTGGTTTATGGGTCAGATAACCCAAAGTGTTATTAGTTGAAGAAGCTCTGTTTGCATCAGGCTCAGACAAACAGGATGACTTTGGCAGCCCATGTAACAATAGACAATGTTCCTTCAACCAAGATGTTGCAGTAGCACGGGAGTCCACGCTGTCAAACCTGATATTGGTAGTAGCGCCCACTGACCAGATAGGACAACTCAGTTAAGAGATCAACTGAGCTCTGTGTATCTCTGTGAGATTATCAGGATGCCTGATTGATCAGCCCTCCCCCACTGGAGTGTGGCGTACAGGGGGGGGGGGGGGGTGATCATCAGGAAGTCATAAATGACTATATAGGATTAAAGCCATGATGAAACATAGCATCATGGAGAAGTTCTGCATATAGACATGGAGAAGTTCTGTCACCAGAGAGATGTCTATTCATTTCACCAAAAGATTTAGTTAACATATATCTTGATTCAAGATTACAAGGTGTTCACAATAAGATCCATAAGGATGCATTTCATTTTGTGCAGGCTTTAAGTTTTTACCAAATTTAAAGAGATGTTAAAGTTCAGACCATTAGCGCATTAAAATATATTGATTAAAATTAAAACGTATCGTACATATCTCATAAAACGTCATTAAATACTGAATTCAGGGGTTCAGGAATTCAAGGATGCGACACCTTGTATTCATTAAACACCAGCTGCTTTTAATACACTTAAGATGCACTGAAGTGAGATTATTCAGCAAAGGATTCATTAGACTGGTTCAAAATACAAATAAAATAAATAAATAATCATAATAAAAATCGTAATTATCTGAATAATAAGATAATGATCTTAAATGAGTTCAAATGCTACATATTTCTTCCGGACAAAGTGTAAGGAAAACAGACACACACACACACACACACATTATTGAGAATGGTGATGTTAAAATTGGTAAACATTTTCAAAAGCAGTGTGTTTTTTAGGAGAAATGCAAACAAAATCTAAGATGCATGAAACACAAATGTCTCCAAACTGTCACACGCATAACGTTTTTTGGTATGTTTCAGAGTCAGTATACTACAATGAAAACTTTGTCACTTGTGTAAACTTTGTTAAGCATGAAAGTACTGATAAACATGCTGTGGGCAATAACTGTTTAATACAAACTAGAACCCAACTCTGATGTGTTTGTTTCACATTACTGTAAATGACCTCACTTGCAGTTGCTAGCTAACAATTGAAATGTACGATATGTTAAAAACATTTTGGTATTCTGCCGATGAGTACAAAAGCTGCTTACCATATGTTTAGCATTTTTATATAAAGGTTTTTGGACAAGACCTAATAGACAGACACCTAAAACACTGGTGTTACAGTATTGATGTGCAGCGAAAAAAAACATGAATCATCCCACCTTTCACCTAAAATATCTACCCATCAACTGTAATTAATTTACTTAGCCGTTGTTTAGAGACGTACACAAAATAAATGTGTATGACTGCTGTGAAATGCACAGCTTTAAGTGTAATAGTTAGAAACGTTTGACATGAATTAGTTGTGTAGTTGTAACAGAAAAACAGAAAGACTCACTTTGACATGTTGAGGTGTCATGTCCACATCATAGACAAACCAGAAAGATGTCCTAAAAGAAATATCATTTGTTTAGTCTTAAACACTCTCATGTAGAAGGACTGTCATTGTTCATGTGTTTTTAATTAATTCCTATGAACATGTTTGACCATGCCCAGTGACTAGTTTTATTACAAACTGTACAAAACAAAAGAAACAAAATCGACTAGAGGAAAAAGGTCACTTACAAATCAACATAAACTTTCACAATAGACCAGGAGAGAAGATTTCTGTATTCATTTTAAATGGTTCATGCTATTTATTTTTAGTAAGTTGCTCTCGTGAATAAACTTTTGTGCAAACCTAATTTCTGTATAAAGATTATGTTTGAATCTTATCCATAGCCTTTAAAAGAGGAGCATCATAGTTCTTAAATGTATTAGTATTAGTGGTGGCATATCTAACAAACCCCACAGAAGAGCAAAAATGTGCAAAGATTCTTAGCACACATAGTAGTTTCATTTGCATGATGATGATGATGATGATGGTAAGATGGTGATAATAGCTGAAAAATACTATAATCTTTAATGTCAAGTAGGATGTTGAAAGAAGCCATTCTGTGTACATTAAACACCTTAGGGGGAAAAAAATATATTTGAAATGCCTGTTTGTCAAAAGAGAAAGTTCAATCTTAAAAGTTTATTAAATGAAAGGTCTGCGTTTAACACACGCTTTCCCATGTGAGGAATAGCTTGAACTCACAACTCTTTGTTGACAACATCCAGAGAAGCGTCTTCACCTAAAACAGAACTCACTCTAGCAAACAGAGAAACGTGAACAGTGTTATGCTATCTGGACAAGATGGCTAAACCATATTGGAGTAAAAGAAAAAAAAATTGTAAATCCACATTTACAAACTTGTAACAAACTAGCAAATTGCTCATAAATGGATTTTCTGTATGCATTACAAACAGTGCTTTTCTTGTATGGTGTATGTTTGAGCTATATTTTATTTGTTATTTGGGGGTCTTGAATTTAGATGGTGTGTTGTTTTTTCTCATTTTGTTTACGGGTTTTACCAGAGTTGTACCTTTGTTTAACAACCTCAAACTTTAATGAATGTGTAACTTTCAGTACAATAGTCAGATGTGATTCAGTTGTAATTGTTTTAAGTGTAAAATACACAAATTTATTTGTGTTGTACTTCATGCGATACCACATCATAGATAGCTATAAAGTGGCACTAAAATGTCAATTTGATCAAACCTTCTCAAACAGAAAGACTATTACTTAAATTCTTTATTTTTTATTTTATTTATTCCAATAAACATTGAATGTTGACAGCTCTCAAAAAGAGTCTTCACCTAAAAACACATACAGTCCAACACATAAATGTGAACAGTGTCGTCTGCTTTCTGAACAAGATGACTAAAAATCTTGTCTAACTTGACA
The DNA here is from genome assembly GCF_949357685.1 of Gobio gobio. Taxonomy (NCBI): domain Eukaryota; kingdom Metazoa; phylum Chordata; class Actinopteri; order Cypriniformes; family Gobionidae; genus Gobio; species Gobio gobio. Next base: position 11,421,795 of record NC_137120.1, read on the forward strand.
AAAAACGTAATTCACAAAACAACATTTACAAATTTCCAAAACTACTCACGAATGTATTTTGTGTGCTTATTATAATTGGTACTTCACAAAATGTGCTGTGCCCTCTTAGTTATTTAGTCTTTTGAATTTTACATGGATGTTCTAGATACACATAATTCCTGTGAAGAGTTTATGTTTGAAAGTTATCTTAGCCTTTACAAGAGTGTGAAACTTTGCATCACAGCGTTGTGACATATCCCTGACAAAATATGTAGGTGTGTAAAAATCAAACAAAGATTTTAGCACAATTACTGGGTAATCATGTGGTATTCCCTGTGGTTGTTAAACACTTCATGAAATTAATTTTAAATGTAGGTTTTCTGCTTTTGTGACACACAAACATGTATAAATGTTTAAATCGACTTTGGATCATTCAATTGGAATCCATGCTTTAGAGCATCATGGTTTTAGTTTTGAAAAATACAGAAATAAAGGGATAACTATATGGCTAACTGGGGAAAAATAACTGTGGGTGTAAGTGAAAAATACTACGTTTTGTCTTGTTTTAGTAAAATAACTGTACTTGGACAAGCAAAAGTTGCATTAATGTTTTTATAATGGTTTATCAATTTCTTGAGAGAAACCTAAATTGTATATAGACTATATGTAAAGGTTTGCAATGCCAACCAAAGGTCACAATGCCATCCAGAGTTCACGATGCCAGATCCTTGCAGATTTACCAGAGCTGTGTTGTAAAACATCGCAAAACATCTTTAGCACATGTTTTACAGCCTGTGACGCTTTACTGATTCTACGTCACGACAAGACATCCATTCTCGTTATACAAAACAGCATGATACAAAGTATTTACATTCTGTAAGATGTCGTAAAAGTTTAGACGTCCTACTGTCTGTGTGTGTGTGTGTGTGTGTGTGTGTGTGTGTGTGTGTGTGTGTGTGTGGTGGGGGGTGGTTGTGCTAGGGCTAAGATGCTTGAAAGATCAAAGAATGAGTGAATAACTAAATTAAATAAAATTACGTTTAAAACAATATTTGGTTTAATTCTTTTACCAAAGTTTAAATCTACACCCCTGGTGTGTGTCTTTGCGTTGGCCTACATTTCCTTTGGTCGGGGAGATACAGCTATACACGTCAGTTCTATCCTCATTTCAAACATTTGTCATTTGCATGTGATGACGTCTCAAACAGAACAGATTAAGCTATTTGATGTTGAATGTTAAAAACTGCTCGTTGGACAAATGTAAACTACTGTTGCGTGATATGTCTAATGCTTACGCATTGTAATCGTCACTTACAGTAACTTACTGGTGCATCTGTTCATCTGGTACCTTTCATGACAAAGGAACATTTCAACTTTGCGTCAAAGCTGGTTTGAAAACAGTAGCTTAGAAACACATTTTACCTCTTCTGAAATTGTTTACATCATGTGAAAACATTGTACCTATCCTATCCCGTCTTGGCTTTTCTGTTGTAAGCATTTTTAATGTTGTTTAATGTTTTGACGGGGAACCACTCTTCAAATGTAGGCCTATGTTAAAATATTTTAAATAAAAACACCCTGATTGCAGTATTTAAGATCAAAAGTTTCACATTTAAAAAGCATATAGTTTTATACTGTTTCAATACATTTTACTTTTTTCTGATAAAATTTTACAATGCCTGAATAGGCCTACTACATTTTTTAAAGATCTGCATCACTTTAAAGTTTTAAAGTTATATGTGAAAATGTTACATGTGTGTGTGTGTGTGAAAACTTTCAAATGTAAGAAAAACGTTCTTTATTCTTGATCGCAATTTTTACCACGCAAGATGTATAGGAAAAAAAATATATTTCATAAAAACAACCCCTGAATCCAGCATTTAATCTAAAACTTTTCACATTTTATCATTTTAAAGCATATAGGTTTATACTGCTTCAGAAACACATTTTACTTTTCTGATAAATGCCTGAATATATTACGTTTTTGTATTTAAAGGTCTGCATCACTTTAAAGTTATATATGAAAATGTTACATGTGTGTGTGAAAAACTTTCTTCAAATGTATGTAGTTAATAAAAATGTTCTTTAATAAAAAGCCCCGTCGAAAAACTTGTTTCACAATTTTACATTTTTAAAGCGTTTCAGAAACACGTTTTACTGTTTCTGGTAACATTTTACAATGCCTGAATAGTACGTTTTTGTTTTTAACTATATGTATCGCTTTAAAGTTTTAGTTTCATGTGTGTGTGTGTGTGTGTGTGTGTGTGTGTGTGTGTGTGTGTGTGTGTGTGTGTGTACTACATTTTTAGTTTTTAACGATCTGCATCGCTTTAAGGTAAAAATAATGTCTTCAAATGTAAGAAAAAACTTTCTTAAATAAAAATCACCATGTTGATCGCCATGTTTACTACCCACGTTTTGCCCTTTTTTAAGTTTAAAGCACATAGTTTTGAACAGTTTAAACTTTTTTTTTCTTTTTTAAAAGTAAAATAGTTTATTAAAAGAGCTTGAGAGACAATTAGAGTTGAAAGAGCTAAGAGAGAATAACTAAATAAACAATGAACTAAACAAAATGTTAAAACTAATACTATTTATAAAAGTCATTTGTTTAATTATTTTAAGAGGGTGTATTCTTCTGCTCCGAGGGGAGTGTTAGGGGCGGAGTCTGGCGGGGTTTACGCACAGCCCCCAGAGTCCATTGATGATCTAGCCATCAGGGGAGAGAGGACGTGTTTGCACGGAGTTCCATGTGTGTGTGTGTGTGTGTGTGTGTGTGTGTGTGTGTGTGTGTGTGTGTGTGTGTGTGTGTGTGTGTGTGTGTGTGTGTGTGTGTGTGTGACTTGAGGCTGTTAGAGTTGGGAGAGCTAAGGGTGAATAACTAAATGTTAAACCAAATACTAGGCCTATTTATTAAAAGTCATTTGCTTAATTATTTTACCGTTATTTAAACGTCTGTATGACTGGGAGGTGTATTCTTCTGCGCCGAGGGGAGAGTAAGGGGCGGGGTCTGGGGCGGGTTTACGCACAGCTCACCTGAGCCCATTCATGTTTCGTCGTCAGAGAGAAAGGACGTGTTTGCTTCTTGGTGTGTAAGAGAGAGTGTGTTTTTGCCTAAACTAAATAGAAAATGAACAGTAATTGTAATGTGAAAAAACTTTATATTATTCGTTTTTGCTTTATTTATTTATTTATTTTTAACCTCTGTTCCGCACAGAGTGTGGGTGTTAGGGGCGGAGCTGAGGGAGGGGGCTTCGCGCGAGCCTCCGGGTACATTCTTGTTTCTGTCGTCAACCTGAAAGGACGTGTTCGCACTGATGTCCGTAAGAGAGAATTATTTTAACTAAAACTAAAGAAAAACTTGATATGTTTAATGCCTATACTTGTTTGAAAACAGTGTTTACTCTATCTTTACAAACCGTAAGTCAAAGATATTCTCTAACTTGTTTTTATATTTATGAAAAAACATTTTAACGGCTCAAAGTTCAAATGTATGTGAAATACTATCTTTGTTTAATAAATACTATTCCCTGATCTTGTCACTGTTATCCAAACACAATGTCTGACATTTTAAAATGTTTCAAGCACATTCGTTTTTAAACATTCTTTGATCGTTTTCTAACTTTTTAGAAAAACACACAAAGTTACAAACAGTCGTAAATTCCTTTGAATGGGGAGGAATAGCAGGGGGAGGATAATAAAACAGGGGGTCAAAACAGATGGCCAAAACAGGTGTCCAGAACAGGTGTCCAGAACAGGTGTCCAGTCCGGTGGGAGGGAGGGGGGAGGAGGGAGGGGGGGGTGGAATGTTAATTAGGGGCCATAAATCAATCAAAAGTGACATAATGTGCCCTCTAATACTCTCTGTCATGCTGTCATTTGAAGAAGCTTGCAAGTGGCGTCTGATGCGCTCATACCAAACAATGGTTAGATGGAGGGTCGGGATTTTCGATGCCTCTAACGCTTTAGTGGCTTCCTTAAATCGCTCCAGGAATGCAACCAAGTCGGATAGGGCCTCTTCAGCCAAGTTTGTGAGGCGGTCAACTTCCCCTCGCTCTTCCATAAGTGTGCGGACGTCTTCATATTGACTGCTGATAGACTCTAGCATTGTATGCAGGGAATTCCAACGTGTCTCTACAGAGTTTTTGAGAGTCTTTTTCAGGCGAGCCTGGAGGTTGGTCTGCTTGAAATATGTCACCAGTGACTTGGCCGAGTCAATCATAGCTGTTACTTCTTCTCCATACATATCCCGCTGGGATGGTTTGAATGTAGTGTACAGGACAGTGTTTAAAATATGGGCAGCGCAGCTCAATCTGGTCACTGTACGCAGGGCCGCGACTATATTTGCACCCATATCTGTCACGTAGACCAGTTTGGAGTAGGATTCATCAATGCCAAATTTACGCAATGCGCTGATGATGGCTGGTTTAATGTTGTCAGCCGTTTTACGCAGTGAACTGTCCCACTCAGAGGTACACAACACTCGTTCGATCAGCTCCCACTTATTGCTAATGTAGTGCAGAGTAACACAAAGGTAGCCGATTTTTCTGTAGTCGTCAGTCCACATGTCCAATGTAACAGCTCCGTTACTCCCCTCTAACTGCATTTTAAGTTCTGGGATTAGTTTTTGGCGAATCTCCTCTGCATATTTGTTAACTCCACGAGAAACCGTCGTAGGGTCAGGCAGCAATTGTTTAGCATCCACACGACCAGTCCGAGCACCAACATCTATCAACCCTTGTGCTAATGCAAAAAATCCCTCACCGTGCACTGCCTCAAAGGGTCTAATATCTGAAAGATTATATGTGTATATATTCTGAGTATACGTTTTCTGCAAACTTCATTTTCTGAGCATGAGAAAGGCAACAGGTGTCTCCTGTTTTCTCAGCTCTTGGTGTGTGCGCAAGCACATTCCATTATCAGGCCGTGTGTACAGAAACGCACAAACCTAGCTGTTATCATTTCTATGCGACCAGTCTGTTCCTATTTTTTGCTACTACCAAGGACGTTCAACCGTTGAACTTATCTCTACTCTTCTGTTCTTATAACGGACACACACACCTAACTGTAAGGGCGTGGATGAATGGTATAAATATCACTGTTTTTTTGCTGTATCTCTGAGAGCTGCATTCTGAATAAACCATATTGACTTCATTCGTGTGGTTCATTGACTTGCACTCTCCCAAGATCTTGAAGCTGTAACTGATTGCTGAGCAGAGACTGAAACACACAAAGACACAGGGAATCAAATTTCTTACAGTGTTCTGGGGGCTACGTCCGGGATACATCCAGACAGGTAAGAGATAAATTTAATTTTTTACCTGTTCTGGTTGTATCTCAAACTTAAGGGAAAAATTGTGTAAATTCTACACGTACAATTATAGACTAAGTAAACTGTGTGTGTCAGTGCCTGGCCAGTTAATTTGGGACAATGGGTCAAACATATCCAGAACCAGAACCAAGCGAAATCCCTAAGGGATGGATGGAAAGATATAGTTGGGGATATTACACAAATCCATATTTGGATAATTTAGCCGGCTGGACAGAGGGTACACAATGGCGTAGTTATCCCAGGGAAGGAACTTTCGACCCTGGATTCCTACGAAGTGCGTTCGACCTAATTTATGGGCGACAGGGCGACCCAAATTGGGATTATGACTACATAAAAGGGGAATATGACGTGTGGTATAAAATGGCTGATGTATGGCGAGACAAAACTCGAGCATATGTCCCAAAAGCCGTCTTAAAGACTGTTCCTAACCCTGAGAAATTTAAAAAGAAAAAACCTACAGCTGATAAGTCAAGATTTTGCCTTGTCACGGGAAAATCCTCCCCCTTATGTTCCACCGCCTAATTTAGTGTGTGTTTCGAAATCGTCGACGTCTGCGCCTCTGCAAATTCCTAAAAACCTAGAGAAATACCAAAAATCTACCCTTCAATTCTTACAATCAGGTTGAGGGGGGATTGTGTACCAATGTTTATGGTCTTACAAAAACAGATCAGTTGTTAAACTTAAAATGACGAAATAGGTCGACAAACCTGGCAATGTTGGGAAAGAGTTGACCAGGTTTGATGAAAGTATTATAAAAACTCTGTTTATCCTGCAAACCCCGGCGTAATGAAAGATAAAAATGTCTGGAGTCAAAGATCTCAGTGTGTGTCAAAAGTGTGTCAAAGTGTGTGTATAATTCCGCATTTGAGAGGTTTGAGTGCTGCGCACCTTCTCTGGACCGTCACTTAAGTGTGACCTGGTAGGAACGGACGCAGTACTCGAGCAGCTCAGAGAGGAAGAGAGATTGATGAGACCTCTTGAACTAAGAGGGTCAGAGTGAATGTAATAAAACCGAGTGATTGAGTGTGTGTGAAGAGATCATAAATAAATTGTATTAGAAGCATTGCTATCAAGACAGACAACGCGTATCAAGAATGCACCAAAGTGTTGGATGTGTACAGGTTATTAAGGTTAAGTATACTTGGGTGTATACAGGTCTGAGGAATAAAAGAGAGAAAAACTAGGTGACACAGGTGCGTCAAATATAGGGCAGGTTGCACTGGTGTGCAGTTTTTAAAAAAAAAAAAAAAAAAAAGAGAAGAGGGAGCAGGAATTACAAATTGTTGGAATGAATTAAAAATTCAACACAATTGGTCAGATGAGACAATAGGAAAAGGTGATTTGGCTGAAAATATTAGGTAGGCAGCTGTTATTAGCGAAACGAAATTTGGATGAGACCAAGAGGGGGAACAAAGGGTCATTCTTATGATAACACGAAGGAAGCCAGAGGCAACTCCTTAGCTGACAAAATGGCAAAAGAGGGGGCTTTATCAGGAAAAATGCCTCCATGGTTAAACATAACTGCTGTATCAGCTGACCCACAGGTCCTTACCTGTGGCATGATACCAAATACAGACTTAAGAGCAATGCAGGCCTCGGCATCTGACTCTGACAGGGCTTATTGGGACTACATGGGTGGTGTTGAAAATTCATTGGGTATTATCATTGATGGTCATGGCCGCGTTTGTGTGCCAGCCTCATGTGCTTACTTCCTTATTTGGGAGTTTCATGGTGTCACACACCGCGGCCAAAGAGGGGTATATGAGGATATGTCTAAATTTTTATGTATTCAAGATTTGGCAGCAAGAATACAGGACACATTAGGGAGATGTGTGACATGTGCAATGAATAATACTACGAAACCAGTAGCGAAACATCAAATTTCACCGCTACCTGATAGTCCATTACAACAATGGCAAGTAGACTTTACACATTTACCTAAGAAAGGTCCGTACAAATACCTATTGGTATTCATTGATAAGTTTTCAAGGTGGATTGAGGCTTTCCCGTGTGCTAAGGAGGATGCGAAGACAGTTGTAACACATTTAATGTAGGAAATTATACCTAGATATGGCATACCACTCGCCATAGACTCAGACAAAGGCCCTGCTTTCATCGCAAAATTGCTAATGGACAAATTGAGAAAAGCAATGCACACAGCTGGTCATAGTGACTGGCCAAAATTGTTACCTGTTGTCCTAGCCGAAATGAGAATGGCACCCCATAAGGGTCTAAAAGGGTTATCTCCATATGAAATGGTGATGGGTCGTCCATTCCCCGCCCCCTGGAAAGGAGGTGGGATTCTTGGAGGTGTTGGATGTGATGTGCCCCTGGGGGAATATGCTAGATTATTATGTGAGGTACTCCATGAAAACTGGAGGAAGCTGCATTCGAGTTCTGCACCACTACCATTAGACCCAACACACCCATTCAAAATTGGGGACGAAGTGATGGTCAAACAATTCTTAAAGATGGGGGATTCTTTTGAAACTACAAAGTATAGCTCCCCGACAAAAATTGTGGCGGTAACTCGAACTGCAGCACTAACTGAATCTTTTCTACAGCGGATCCATGCTACGAGAATGGAAAAAAATCCCTGGACAAACTGCTAACTAATTTTGTGTGTTACAGGTGTCCCAGGACGTGTGCATTAATGGAAATGCAATAGCAATAATTGTAGGGAATAACCATGTCTGTCTAGGTTTACTAGAGCTGTCCAATACCTGAACAAGGGGCCACTTGGGTAGGGTTTGAAGAAACCACTACTGCGTCAAAGGGCGGAGAGGCTGGGGCTGTGCGTGACCTGGACTGACTGGGACTGACCACGATTCTTTGCTGGCTGACTGTCTGTTATCGCATAGCAGAGGAGCTGAACACGCAGCGCTGCTCATGAAATAACACTCATCAGCACCAATATCTTTTCTGATTTTATTTTTTGCTTTGGTACCATAAGCAGCATCATCATCATCATTATTTTCTGTATTGTTATTATTGTTGTATTGATATTAAGCATACTCTCAGAATGCAGCCGTATTATGTGTATGTAATTGTTCTCTGTATGACATGTACCTTGGCTGTAAAGCCAACGGATAATTTGTTTTGGCAATATGCTAGTTCTGTCGCTCGAGACGTCACCGATGAATCATGTTACGTATGTCAACAAATAATGTCATCTGTAATCGGTATCTCTATGCCCGTGCTAGACCAATCTTTATACGATCATTCATGCACATATGTGTACGTATGGCCTGGAGGAAGAGATTATGCATGGCTCCCTCGAGCCCGCTGCAGGGACCACTCTCAGAATGGCTCCCGGCCCCAACACCCCTTCCTACCTGAACATATCAAAATCAGGCCCGTCTTTCCAAAGAATTTTATATTTACTAAATGTTATCAAGGTATTAGCACCAATCCATCCGACCCCAGGGGCCGGATTAGGTGAGAGATGTGTAAAGAGGTGATCAGTGAACAACCACTCTGGACCTCTTTCAATGCCACCACCGTACACGTCAACACGATAAAAAAGACATTATTAAAGGTACTTGAGTCATATGGTAATATTACTTTCAGATTACACATTGATTGGTGGTGGTATTGTGGCCCAGGAGACCTATCCAAAGATATACCGGAAAACTGGTCCGGTCTGTGTGCCCCACTTCAGTTATCCTACCCAATCCAGATATTCCAGCAAACTAACCAGCCTAGGCCCACGCATCGTCGACTGAGAAGGGACGTATCCATGGATGAAGTCCCTAAAGACCACCGCCTGACCTCCCACTGGACTCGTTGGTGGACCTCTATGTTCCCCCAAAAGGGAACTGCAGATCAATGGGTTCACATCGAGGTCCTTCACTATCGACTGGCAAAGTTTGTCAATGACACCACTGATGGTATGACCGGAGTGAGAAAAGAACTAGGTGCCCTGCGCCTGATGACCATGCAAAACCGCCTGGCATTGGACATGCTCCTGGCTGATAAAGGGGGCGTCTGTGCCATGGTGGGGGATCAGTGCTGCACCTTTGTCCCAGCTGAGGATGAAGCTGAAGGAGCTGTGGGCCATGCTGTGCAAGAAATGAGAAAAACAGCGAAGAAGTTATATGAGGATGAAACTAGAGAAAAGGATTGGGGTTGGGGTTTTATGCATTCCGTATTTGGTTGGGTCACGCCATTTGTAACTATGTTAATGCCAATATTGCTGATTCTACTGGCTGTCTGTATTTTTGGGCCATGCTTACTGCAATGTTTGATGAATCGAGTGTACGCTACTGTCTCTAGCTTGACACCATCACATCGTTATGAACCAATTGCTAAACGTTAAGCTTTCAGCTTAAAAGAGGGGATTGAAAGATTATATGTGTATATATTCTGAGTATACGTTTTCTGCAAACTTCATTTTCTGAGCATGAGAAAGGCAACAGGTGTCTCCTGTTTTCTCAGCTCTTGGTGTGTGCGCAAGCACATTCCATTATCAGGCCGTGTGTACAGAAACGCACAAACCTAGCTGTTATCATTTCTATGCGACCAGTCTGTTCCTATTTTTTGCTACTACCAAGGACGTTCAACCGTTGAACTTATCTCTACTCTTCTGTTCTTATAACGGACACACACACCTAACTGTAAGGGCGTGGATGAATGGTATAAATATCACTGTTTTTTTGCTGTATCTCTGAGAGCTGCATTCTGAATAAACCATATTGACTTCATTCGTGTGGTTCATTGACTTGCACTCTCCCAAGATCTTGAAGCTGTAACTGATTGCTGAGCAGAGACTGAAACACACAAAGACACAGGGAATCAAATTTCTTACAATATCATTGCATTCAAAGCTCACAGACAGCTTGGTTATGGTGTCCTTGTCATCTCTACGAGGTACCTTCAGTTCTGTCCCCTTTGAAAAAAACTGTTCTATAGAACTGCTTGTGTTTGGATTGTTACCACCACAGTTCTCAGCGTGCTTCCTCAGCGACGAAGTTCCACATTTGCGGCTATCCAACACGAACACTTTAAGGCAGATTTTGCATGCAGCAAAGCCTTTCACAATATTGTTTCCATGATCTGCGATAACCCCAAATTTCTCCCACATGCTGGACTTGATTTTTGATGACCTATTGTCGACAACTTTACAATCTCCACTAGCTATTCTTTTTTTCAACTCCTCCGGATCCATCTCGACTACTGCTGTGCAGAATCCCGCGGGCTCGGTTGTTATTTTTTGAAAGTGAGAGACTCATGGGAGGGCAAATAAACTGATATGGTTTTGAAATTATTTTATCAACTTGAAATACAGGCAAGGCATATTTTTGTAGATGTGTTCATAAAAATATGCATACATTTTTACATTTGCACGTGACTGTTTTAGACCCGTGTTTAGACCCGTGTTTCCCCCTTGTCCGACCCGACCCGCACCCGTATCCGACACAGTTGGATGTTTTTCACCCGTTTCAGCAAAATTTGCGGGTACCCGCACCCGCGCAGGACTCTGAGAGGCGGTATTCCCCCCGGGGAGTGGTCTCTTCACCCGCAGACGATTCAGTTGATATGGAGCAGCTTCGGCGAAGTGAAAGTAGACCTTTTCGCCTCAGAAGACAATGCTCACTGCCCAATATTTTTCTCCAAACGCAGAGATGCGCTGGCCCATGTCTGGCCCAGTCTCCCTCTGTATGCTTTTCCTCCGATCGCGCTGTTGCCACAGGCCATCAAAAAGATCAGGGAAACCAATTCCACAGTGCTCTTAATAGCCCCCTTGTGGAAGAATCAAGTATGGGTCTCCGAACTGACTCTCATGTCAGACACAGCCCCATGGCCGATTCCGCTGAGGAAAGACCTCCTCACGCAGGCGAAGGGGAAAATTTGGCATCCCCACTCCGAACTGTGGGCTCTCCACATTTGGCCCATCAACCAATACCCATGAACCTTTCTGAAAGAGTTCTAAATACTATTTCTGAAGCTAGAGCACCCACAACCAGGCGGCTCTATGCACTGAAATGGTCAGTATTCTCTAACTGGTGTACAGCATGAAACCTTGACGCACGCTCGTGCGAGGTGGCAGAAGTGCTCGCCTTCCTTCAAGAGCTAATGGACGCGGGTTGTTCCCCCTCCACGCTCAAAGTGTATGTTGCCGCCATAGCAGCTTATCACGCTCAGGTCGCAGGACAATCACTGGGGAAAAGCGAACTTATTGTACGCTTTCTTAAAGGGGCCAGAAGGCTGAACCCGCCTCGCACCCCCTCAGTCCCTATATGGGGCCTTGCCATAGTATTAGAAGCTATGAAGGGCTCTACCTTTGAACCGCTTCAGTCTTTGAGCCTAAAGCACCTCTCACTGAAAACCGCTTTTCTGCTGGCACTGGCCTCAGTCAAGCGAGTGGCCGATTTACACGCACTCTCCGCGAGTGCTTCCTGTCTTGAGTTTGGGCCTAACGACTCCAGGGTCGTCCTCAAACCTAGACATGGTTATGTTCCTAAAGTGCTTTCTACTCCCTTTAGGGCACAGGTAATTTTTCTTTTGGCCCTGCCCCCGTCGCAAGACGAAAAGGACGCAAATTTGCTCTGCCCAGTTAGAGCGTTGAGACTGTATCTAGAGCACTCCGCCCCTTTCAGGCAATCGGAACAGCTCTTTGTGTGCTTCGGTGGTCGCACTAAAGGCTATGCTGTCACAAAGCAGAGACTGTCACACTGGATAGTGGACGCCATCTCTATGGCTTATAAGTCTAAAAGACCTAACTTGCCCTATAGGCATTAAAGCCCATTCTACCAGAGGCATGGCCTCGTCATGGGCATGGTCACGTGGCATACCGCTAGAAGATATCTGTGCGGAGGTAGGCTGGGCCTCTCCGTCCACTTTTATCAGATTTTATAAACTGGAAGTCCCCGCTCTACAAGCTGGGATTATCTCCATTTAATAGGTATTGCCTATCGTTATTAACTAGACCCGATTTGTCTGGTCTCCCTGTTATTCATACATGATAAGTTCTCACAAGCATGTTGGAACTGTTTTCACAAGCATGTGCTACACTATATATATATAAGGCCCGACTATGTCCGGTCATAATTCTATAATCATATGGCCCGATTCTATCCGGCCTATATACTCTTTATGTCCTCTCAAGAGACCCACTTTGTTGGTCTCCTGTGACTCACTGTTACCCATCTTACGTGCCTCAGGCCATTGGGTCAGTTAAGCACGCACAGCGTTTTAAATTGGGTTCCCATACGCAATACGAGAGACCTCTCGAAAGGGAACATACTCGGTTACTCACGTAACCTCGGTTCCCTGAGAGAGGGAACGAGTATTGCGTAACGCGCCGTGCTTGTGCTTCTCAGGGTATCGCTTCAGTCGATTTTTAACCTGATTCACTATGGCAAAACACGGTCTTTTATAGCCTCAGATATGCTAATTCTAGAGACCTTGTTCGGCGGGAATTCTAGCGACCCCTATTGGTTCGCTCTCTCCATAGGTTCATGCAGTTCCCACTGCACAGCCAATCAGCGCGCAGCTCGCGCTGGTCTATCGGCTGTGCAGCGGCACTGCGTTTTACATAGACACTTTATAGAATAAAGTTTTTGCTTCATATTCTCGAGAAAAGGAGTTTTCCCATACGCAATACTCGTTCCCTCTCTCAGGGAACCGAGGTTACGTGAGTAACCGAGTACGTTTTCATGTAAACTTCTGACTCTGGGGAGAACTGCAGCAGAAGAGGAGACAAGCTGCGCAGTGTGTTGAGCTCCCAGCTCCGCCTCCGTCTGCTTCTCACTCCCTGTTTTTTACCCAGAAATATTGTTTGCTCGCTATAGGGTGTGATACTATAAAGTATTGGTATATTATTCAAAAATAGTACGAACATAAATGGGGGGGGAGGGGGGGTATGAATCACGTTCCGGAGGGGGTGCCGTTATTAATCGCATTCCGGGGAGGATTCTGCGTTCATATGCTTCGCGTTCGCGGGGGCACCGCGGCGCGATTGAAGAGGGCACTTTCACTTTCACTTTCAAAGGGGCAGGGGCTCAAGCCTCCCCGCCCCCCGCCCTGTGCACGCCACTGCATTTGGAGCTCACCTTTCTTTTCAAAAAACTGAGTGAGCTGCTTGCCCTCATTTGCCTTTCTATCTTTAATCTTTTTTTTCTTTTAGTTTTTGAGCCCCTGATTTTCCTTTCTTAAGGAAAGACATGGCTCTTCCCCTGTCTTCCTAGTTCATATCACCGCTAACTCCAGCTCCTCCTGTCTCATTAACTGATTCACCGCAGGTCCGCAGCAGAAGCACCTGCGGGTCGTACCATTTACATTGATTCGAGAGGGGTGGTGGGGCCCTGCACAGCATGAAAATTACTTTTTTTATACCAAACCAGTGCTATAACTACAAGTTTAGTTTTGCAGACAAGCTTTTTTATTTGTAAATAAATGCTATACAAATGTTAGTGCATGTATATGTGTGTATAGAAAACTGACTTCTAAGGGGGTCCCCCCCTGCCTCGGGCCCTGGGTACTCGGTACCCTTTACCCCCCCAGTCCGACGCCCCTGTTTGTGTGTGTGTGTGTATATATATATATATATAACTAGGGAGAAACAACAGGTGTAAACTGTTTCAATAGAACTGTTTCAATCATTACTTTTTAATTTATTTTACCTCCAAAAAAACTAGTAACATAACCTACAGTACAGGAACATAACTTTTACAGTACGATCTGATCATGCTGCAAAAAAAGTGTTGTTCCTCAGTAGTTTTACAAGTTGTTGATACAAAGTGACATAAAATACGAATTCTTGATAAAAAAAATAAATAAAGTGAGTTTATAATTAAAATAATAACAAATACCATCCATCAAAGCTCAGAAAATTAACTTATTTAAAAGGGAAGGTTATAACTCATTGACAGATATTTGCTTTTGTTTTAAACTTAAATTCACATAATTTTATTCAGCCTTTTTACACTCCAATTTACATTTGCATTCCATGTAAATGCATCTCTGTTTAACAATGTTTACATATCTATTTTGGAAAACAGGACAAAAATATTTTTTTTTGCAATGCATGCCACAATCAATAACATGACTTCATTAATTTAAGCTCTCTATGACATCCCTTACCATTAAAACCGTTAAACCTAACGCACAATTGTTAAAAACAACGTAAATAATGACTTACTGCCATGGAATCCATCGATCTCGAACAAACGCTAATTGAAGCGAACTTATGCGTATGCGCGGTTACATAAACGTGATGTCATTGGCGCGCATGCGCATTCATTTCAGACGAAACGTCTATACGTGACGTCACCGCGCTACAGTCTGCAGCGAGGAGTAGTTGGAAATGACGCGATGGTGGGGACGGGGTTCTGATCTGAAAAATGACAATTCGTACGAATAAAGTCATATTTAATTCAGCATTGCTTAGTGTGAGTGAGTGAGTGAGTGAGTGAGTGAGTGAGTGAGTGAGTGAGTGAGTGAGTGAGTGAGTGAGTGAGTGAGTGAGAGAGAGAGAGAGAGAGAGAGAGAGAGAGAGAGAGAGAGAGAGAGAGAGAGAGAGAGAGAGAGAGAGAGAGAGAGAGATGTGAAAACATTTGGCCTATTTCATTATATTTTATCCAGACAATGCATAGTAGGCTATTATTACATTTGTCTATTTCAAAGATATCAGAGAGGAGGCAAATGTCAAATTATGAGATGACTTACTCACAGGGCGACATTAAGCCTGTTCACGTGCTAAGTAAATCATTCACTTGTCCGAGTAAAACATTTGCTTGTCCAGAAATTTTTTTTTTTTTTTTTTGTAAATATAATCTATTCTGAAGCAATATTCTCCCCATTGTTCAATCATCTTTGACATATTTAAATCTGCATATTTGTGATATTTTTACATTTTTTAAAAGGGCATTTTTCAAAAATCTTATTTACTGAAACTGACATTTAGTATTAAGCTTTGTATCAGTAGAAACCCGGTAGTATTTTAATTATGGTACTTTTCCCCCTCATATCCCCCTGAGACAAGATAATTATGCATTTTATTTAGTGTAAGACCGATATATTGGTTGGCCGATATATCGGGCCGATATTTGCGATTTTTACGTGTATTGGCATCAGCCGATACAAGGCTGCTGCCTTCGCCGATATTTTTTTCCCTGCATTATTTACAGACAGGCGTCCACAGGCAGCTCTCACCGTCTTCAAACTGTTTTGCTCTCCCTCCCTCGCGCATATTATTAAAAATCAATTGAGAATTGACACAATGGTAAAAAGTCGAAAGACTGAAGTTTCACGTGGAGCATTGGGAGATTTTTTCCTGAATTACCGCTGGTGTTGCTCTACAAGAGATTAAGTTAAGTGCACATACACTCTAAAAAATGCTGGGTTAAAAATAACCCAAGTTGGGTTGAAAATGGACTAACCCAGCAATTGGGTTGTTTTAACCCAACGTCATTTATGTCCCAATCTGTACTGAGCCTGCATCCTTACCAGTGCCCGAATTCGTGAACACGATACACTGATTCACGACATAGGAAGCTAGGGAGCTGATTGAGACACACCCTACGATCTTCAGGAGTACTTGACAATCACAGACAGGAGTTTTGTAGCAGGGTTAGATATGAACTCTGCAGGTAGGTAGATCTCAAGGAACAGGATTGGGCACCCCTGGTTTAGAAGATATCTTACCGTATACACCGATCAGGCATAACATTATGACAGGTGAAGTGTTCACACTGAATATCTCTTCATCACAGCTCCTGTTAGTGGGTGGGATATATTAGGCAGCAAGTGAACATTTTGTCCTCAAAGTTGATGTGTTAGAAGCAGAAAAAATGGGCAAGGATTTGAGTTTGACAAGGGCCAAATTGTGATGGCTAGACGACTGGGTCAGAGCATCTCCAAAACTGCAGCTCTTGTGGGGTGTTCCCGCTCTGCAGTGGTCAGTGTCTATCAAAAGTGCTCCAAGGAAGGAACCGTGGTGAACCGGCGACAGGGTCATGGGCGGCCAAGGCTCATTGATGCACTTGGGGAGTGAAGGCTGGCCTGTGTGGTCCAATCAAACAGACGAGCTACTGTAGCTCAGATTGCTCAAGAAGTTAACGCTGGTTCTGATAGAAAGGTGTCAGAATACACAGCGCATCGCAGTTTGTTGCGTATGGGGCTGCATAGCCGCAGACCAGTCAGGGTGCCCATGCTGACCCCTGTCCACCACCGAAAGCGCCAACAGTGGCACAAGAGCATCAGAACTGGAGCACGGAGCAATGGAAGAAGGTGTCCTGGTCGGATGAAACACGTTTTCTTTTAAATCACATGGATGGTCAGGTGTGTGTGCGTCTCTTACCTGGGGAACACATGGCACAGGATGCACTATGGGAAGAAGGCAAGCCGGCAGAGGCAGTGATGCTTTGGGCAATGTTCTGCTGGGAAACTTTGGGTCCTGTCATCCATTAGGATGTTACTTTGACACGTACCACCTACCTAAGCATTGTCGCAGACCATGTACACCCTTTCATGGAAATGGTATTCCCTGGTGGCTGTGGCTCTTTCAGCAGATAATGCGCCGCCACAAAGCAAAAATCAGCACAACAATGAGCTTGAGGTCCAATCGAGCATCTGTGGGATGTGCAGAACAAACAAGTTTGATCCATGGAGGCCCCACCTCGCAACTTACAGGACTTAACAGATCTGCTGCTAACATCTTGGTGCCAGATACCACAGCACACCTTCAGGGGTCTAGTGGAGTCAATGCCTCGGTGGGTCAGGGCTGTTTTGGCAGCAAAAGGGGGACCAACACAATATTAGGAAGGTGATCATAATGTTATGCCTGATCGGTGTATATGTCAATGGAACAAAAGGTTGGACACCATTTTTTCCCCACAAAGTTCCTTACTGCAGCTGAGAGTTTGTAAACCCTTCTCATATGGATACGGCATTCAATTATTTTACATCAAAATGTATAAAGGGAGCTGTTGACAATTTTAGCTGTAATAAAGCAGTGGCAAACCGAGTACAACCTTTTATGTGAATTTTTTTTTTTTTTTTACTAACTTGATATAAAAGTTTCAATTTCTTTTTGAAAACTAAATAAAAACACCACATAAAATCTGTTAAATAAGAGTATTGTGTTGCTATTGCATTTCTCTCTGTGTTTATTGTTTCGTAGTAGTTGTAGTTGCAGGACAGGAAGAAGCTCTTCACTTGTGAACACAGATGCTCTGAATAGCCATTCTCTCTCACAAAAAAGTTTGTCCACCCAACAGATCAAACCACATCTCTGAAGAACACCGACCGCAGCAGGTTTCAGTTTGACTCAGAGGATGAGCTACAGAAAAACCAGACACCGTTTTAACTTTGTACATTTTCCATACACTAAAAATAAGAGCTGAATAAATATACACAGCCGAGTTACGTTCAATTTCACTACCATGTTCATAATATATTTTCATACAACAGTCACACAGCAATCTTCCACTTTTAAATATTTAACATAGTCAAGATGCTACATTTCAAAGACTATCAAAATGATACAAAATAATGTTTTCCACTACTAACAACATAGTTTTATTACATAATATAGTCTTATTAAAAACGTAAGACTATGCTACTATAACATACAGAGCGGTTGTGTGTGTGTGTGTGCACTATAGGAGGGTCAAACTCTGTAGGGGGAGGATTCACATGCTAGATTATCCGTTCTGTTACGTTTGTTATTAACAGTTTGAGTCTTATCCGCGGATAGTCTTATCAGAGTTTTCACTGAACAGCTGAAAATGTTTCATACACTTGTTTTGTTCAGTTTGAGCTGCTGCCGTATGACTGGTAAGTTATTAATATATTTGTGTGGTGTCATTTATATGCATCTTATATGCTACTGCAACAAATTATTCAAATTAGATTATTTTAATAATGATTTTTAATTATCTGCTGTAAATCTCTTGTTTTAGATATCTCAATTCTAATTATTAAAAATGCAAATCATCCACAGCAATGTCTAAAAAAAAAAAGTTTTCAATTATTCTAAGTTCATCTGCAGTAATCATAAACAACTACAAATGTCATGAAAATTCAATAATAAAATGTATTGAACATATCCAGCATAATTAAACTTATACTCTCGAGCTGTATTTATCAATTATTTTTCTCTACAGATCATTTTGTGATTTTGTTTAGCATCTCCGCTGCTCTTCTTCAATTCACGTTTAAAGGTTAAAAAACTGATTTCAGGCTTTGAAAGACATTCAAAACCTCTTCCTGCTCTCCAGGTGTGTTTGGTGATTCAGTGTCAGTGATGGAGGGAGATTCTGTCACTCTAAACACTGGTGTTACTAAAATACCTGAAGATGACGACATACTGTGGAAATATGGAGCTGAAAACTCTCTCATAGCTGAAATCAGCAGAGCTGCTGGGATATTCTCCACACATGATGATGTTCCTGATGGGAGATTCAGAGACAGACTGAAGCTGGACAATCAAACTGGATCTCTGACCATCACAAACACCAGAACTGAACATACTGGAGTTTATAAACTGCTGATAATTGGAGCGAAACAATCATCAAAAACATTCAGTGTTTCTGTCTATGGTGAGAGATCATTTAGAGAACTGTCTTTCATAATTTGTTAGCTATTTACATGGTGAAAACACTCACTCAACAATTCCTCTGTATTCTCTGACGTTTTTCCAGCTAGTCTGCCTGTTCCTGTCATCAGCAGTAACTCTTCACAATGTTCTGCTTCATCATCATCATCATCAAATTGTTCACTGGTGTGTTCAGTGTTGAATGTGGGTAATGTGACTCTCTCCTGGTACAAAGGAAACAGTTTATTGTCCAGCATCAGTGTGTCTGATCTCAGCATCAGTCTCTCTCTACCTCTGGAGGTGGAATATCAGGATACAAACACCTACAGCTGTGTGCTCAACAATCCCATCAGCCACCAGACTAAACATCTGGACATCACACAACTCTGTCACACATGTGCAGGTATGTTGGTGTTGATATTAATGTTGATTAACTAAGCTGATCTATCATGTTGCACACTGTAGTGCTGATATGCACTCATAGTAATGGCTCATTTTGTCCATTACAGATCAAGGCCTACCCTTGTTTTATATAGTGCTGATCTCTGCTGGATCTCTGATGATTGTAGCTCCCGTTGGGATGTGCTGCATAAGCAAGACATGTAGAAAAAATGACAGAGGAGGCAAGTGTTACAAAGAAGTATTATACAAATAATACTTTTAAAATATACTCTAAATATTTTGATCGATTGATAACCCTAATTATTATTTAATCAATTATTGCCACACAATTATTCTCATAAATTAAATGTATTAATGCCATTTTTAAAAACTGTACCATTAAACATTTCATTAAATGTGTGCATTAATGTTTTAACTTTGACAGCCCTAATAATTATATGTTGTAAAGAAACAGATCAAGTTGAGTTTTGTTGTTTTAATGCTATTATTATTGCTATTATTGTTGAAACAGTTGAGACTCGTGCAGAAGAGATCACTTACGCTGATCCAGTGTTCTACAAAAGAAACGCACATAAATCGGTAAGACAGTTAATTAAGACACACAGCAATGATTACATTTAAACAAGCAGCTAGTCTATTTGAACTGGATTACATTTTAGCAACTGAGAAACACTGCAGGATCATTAAACTTTAAATCAATTTGTTCAATTAATGTAATTACATTGAGGAAAAGAAACATTTTAACAATTAATGGTTTGTACAACAAGACTATAACAAGTCGATTTGAACAAATAATGTTTTTTTTATGTAAAAGTTCTTGAATAAGAAAAAAATAACTGAAAAAAAAGAAAAGATAAAGCTCTTGGATCCTAAATTCAGCTGAACTCTGTTGTAATCAAAGGAACGTACGCAAATGTCTGCTGGCAAAGCCAGTTGAGAAACACTGATATAGAAGATGTTTGATGTTGTTTACTGAAGCTGCTTTATGTTAGCTTGACCGTACAATGGGGATTTTTTTTCATATAGCTAACAGTGCTGATTAATGTTATTAGAAAACAGCTATTGGCCTATATCACATTACATCTCAGTCTTCAGATTGAACCTGACACATTTTTTATTATCATATCTTGCATGTTTTTTTTTTACAGAACGTGGAAGAGGAGGATCACGTTCATTATGCACCTCTCACCATAAGAAGATGATAAACTTCAATATAAGTACAAGCTGTTTGAACCTTCTTTCATGTTTCATCTAAACGTACATAAAGGGACATGGTGATGGTTAAAAAGATTAGATGGGTGGGAAAAAAAACTGTCAGTGCTTCTGCATTCTCTCTCAAAAGTATTGTTTCCCAGAGAAACATTGCGTTCACTCGCAAAAAAAACTATCATTTGTTTTTAAAACTATATTTTTCCTTCCATCTCATATTTTTTCCATCACTTTGTCAGTATCAAAGAGACCATGGGTATAATTCTCATGAAAATTGATTGAATTGAAAAGTGCAAAACATAGATGCAAAAGACTAAAGGAGTGGAGGCCCTGCTTTATTCATTTATTTACATCTAAAAAGATCTGGTGGACATTGCGCATGAGAATGTGTCTACTGCTTGTGGTTTTTGTTTGATGTCAGTTTTTGAGTGTGTGAGGTGTCAGTAGTGCCTGTGTGAAGGTGTTTTTCCATTCCTGCTCATATGAAACCGTTTGACCTCTGCTCTACAGAAGAAAAAAACACTTTACAACAAGATACTGAACTTGTGTTTCACAAAAAAAGGTCTTAAATCAGCGATATTATTGTGAAATATGAAAATATATACATTGTGTGCATATGCAACATGACCTCATACGCTCATGCAGTGATTGTGCAGATAAGCTCTGCTAGTTTCAATAGTTACTTCCAGATCTTGCAATAAAAGCATACGTTTTTTTAAGAATATTCTTGGATCTCATACCTTTTTTAAAATAAAGATCATATCCTGTTTTTTCTCTGTCAATGTCTGGGAATTATTTTAAGAATAAATTCAATGAATGATTGTTGTAATATTTATGTTAGCATGTCAATGTTTGATGGATATTTTAATTTCTTTCATTTTCATTGGTTTTGTGGAGAAAAAAAAAACTAAGGGCGTAGGCCTACTCACACTAGGCACGATTGCCTTGTACTGAGCCCCAGCGCATTGTGTTAGGATAAAATATAACTTCTTAACCCGATTATGAGGCTGTACAGAGTAAGTGATTTTTGCGGACGTGTGGTTTCAGTGTTCCTATATTTTTGCATAAAATTTAGAATGCATTTTATTACAAAATGTTTAATGAATCGTGATTTGTTCCTAAAATTGTTTGTACACACATTTCACACAAATTTGTGCGTACGCATGCTTAGTGAATGAGTGCGTGAGCGGGTATTTGTTCCCCAAAGTGTCCTAGCCAGGAAGTTCCTATATTCTAAAGGGAACATCTTGGCTGTTGAATGTAACCATGGTTCCCTGAGAAGAGGAATGAGACAATGTTATTGTGGCGTTTAGACAAATGCTTCAGACACTACAGCAGCAAAAGACACACAAGTGCCAATTCTGTCACCTAAGAACAGCAAACTAACAGGAACAGGAAACAATTTGCAAGGGCTCACCAAAATTGGACAGTAGAAGATTGGAAAAATGTGTCTGGATTTCTGCAGCAACATTCAGATGGTAGGGTCAGAAATTCAGAATTTTACATAAACAACATTAAAGTGTGGATCCATCATCTCAAACTGGTTTCTTGAACATGACAATTGAGTTCATGAGTTCACCATACTTAAAGCTACACTGTGTGATGTTTTCCCCCATCTAGCGGTGGAAAGGTAAATGACCATCCAGTGAATAATAGTTTCTGTTCCTCTCAATTCCGATTTCGTTTTAACTCCTACGGTGGCTGATTTAGTTCAAAATTAACATGGCTTCCAGTTCGACCTCGTCCACATTCGACACGGTGCCATCGAGTGTTAAAACGCGAAAGGCGAAGCTTGAATTTACGGCTATGTCCCTCTTTGGCTAATGTGCTTTCAAGATGGGGGGGCAACATGGCGACCCGCATTCGAACCCCTCACCCGTATGTATATTCAATGGCATATTATAAACTTACGAGAATACTTTATTACTTGAAAGAAGTAAATATACATTAATGAGCACATATTTTTGAAAGAACTAAGTGTTTTTAGCTAAGAATAAACTAAAAAAGTTACACAGTGTAGCTTTAAATGGCATCCAGAGTCACCAGATCTCAATCCAAGAGCACCTTTGGGATGTGGTTTACAGGAGATTTGTATCATGGATGTGCAGCTGACAAATCTAAAGCAATTGCATGATGCTATCATATCAATATGGAACAAAATCTCTGAGGAATGTTTCCAGAAATTAGTTGAATCTATGCCATTTAGGCAGTTCTGAAGTAGGGTTCCACCCTACTAGCAATAAGTACCTAATAAAGTGTGTGTAAAATACAAGTTGTATGAATACTGTATTTAAAAAGCGCCATCTAGTGTCATAACCAAAATTCACCATTCAAAGAATCCAGTTATAAGTGAAACAGATGTTTTTAATGCCATTTATCATATAAACAAACAAATATCTTTCCAGCTAATTTGCTTGTTTCAGAATAACGTCTCGGTTACGTATGTAACCCTCATTCCCTGAAGCAAGGGAACGGAGACGTTACGTCAGTTACTGACGAAATGGGGGTTTCGCTTAGAAGCCAATCGCCTTTGAGATCTACAAAACAAGCCAATGGAATGAAAATGCCATGGGTCTGCGGAATTTGCATAATGCAACCCCGCCCCACCGCGTGGGTATAAAGGGCGTCGCATTGCACACTCGCATTATGTTTACCTGCTGAAGAGCCGAGGCATGAGCACCTGGCCATTCCAGCGGTACAGCGGTAGTGGCATGGGGACATAACGTCTCTGTTTCCTTCCTTCAGGGAACGAGGGTTACATACGTAACCGAGACGTTCCCTTTCAGTCAGTACACTACGAGTTAAGTCATTTACTGACGAAATGGGGGTCCCAATTCAATCTCGCCACAACGGCTGTCTTCCAGCGTCCTGCGCTGACCCGAGATCCTTGACGTGAGTCTGAGCACGAACAAAAGACTGGGCTCAACGCCAATACCAAGGTACACTGGGAAGCATATCCCATTTGGAGAAATGCAACACAATGCCTGCCCGAAGGGAGGACTTAGGAATACATACATGACCCCCGTAGGGTCTGCATGTGGAAAAACACTGAGGTATCCAGCCGTAGGTGGAATATTTCAACCCCAGGGGTGGCAATGTGGCTTGCCAAGGGTTGACACGTGCTCAAGAGATTTACCGTGGAATACACATGTGGGGGTTGCCCAAAGGGGGAACCATGCACATGGAGGCATTCAGGAGGGCTGACCAACCGGGCATGCACTCTGGTGTCGGCATCAACAGTGCTGGAGGAACTCAGGGCCTGCTGAGAGGCTCACCTGAATGGAGATGCGCACGCATCCAGTCCGAGGAGTGGAATGGCGCAGCAAGCGATTACACCCGAACCTGTCCAGTTACTGGCCATTTGGGCCAGGTATAGCGGACTCCCCGAAAAGGGGAGGAGATCGGGGAGGAGATCGTGCAAACTGAATCGCATAGCCTTTCCTGATGATGCGAGCGAGCCAGCTGGACAGATTGGGAAGCACAAGCCAGGCTCCCAAAAACTGAATCAGCAGGGGTCATGCGAACCACAGGCGTACCCACGATGGGGCAGCGATGCGGAACGACCGGCCCAGACATGGGAGGCGTGGGAGCATCCCGAGGTGAGGGGGGGGTCAAGTTCCGCGCCCTGACAAAGGAGACCAGGGAAGGACGAGCGTTCCGCGGGGGTCTCAGCTGCCAGGGGGCTTGCGACAGAGGGGGCTGAGAGTGGTGAGGCTGGGTTGCGTCTCCCACTGCCAGCCGCGCCCTCTTGGAGCTTGGAGGTGAATATGTCAGTTCTTTATTTAACCATAACCATGAGGCCAGCGGCGGAAGGTGAAAACCAAGGATTCTCCTCTGGCCCTCCACCGGGGGAAGGAGTGGTCCTGTTACCATCTCCTGGGAAAGAACCGATATCACCGCCCGCCTCAGGACCGCCGCTTAGACTGCCGTTTGGCAGGCTGGGAGGCTGGGGCGGGCGGGGCTGCCTTCCTGCGACGTCCTCCGCGCTTGGGCCCGGGTGAAGGCTGCTGCTGGGGCCTAGCGGGAGGGGCGGGAGCCGCAGGAGGGCGGCCTCGGCGGGGAGCAGGCTGAGACTTCTGTGCCGGCGGCTGGGTGGAGGCAGCAGCTGGCCGCCGTGGCAGAATATGTTTGATTGCCTGCTTCTGTGCGGCCGAGAACTGTTGGGCAAAATCCTCGACCGGCCCACCGAATAGCCCAGCCTGGGAAATTGGGAATTGAGCCATAGGTGGTGCTCCTGGACCACTGAAGTGGACATCACCTGACCGAGAGAGCGTGCAGTCACCTTCGTCACTCGTAGAGCGAGGTCGGTGGCCGCACGCAACTCTTGTATAAGTGCGGGGTCAGCGTTGCCCTTGTGCATGTCTGTGAGCACCTTGACCTGGTAGACCTGAAGGATGGCCATAGCATGCAGGGCGGACACGGCTTGTCCTGCGGCTCTGTAGGTCTTCGCCACCAGAGTAGATATAAACCTACAGGCTTTGGACGGGTGCTTAGGGTCACCACGCCAGGTTGAAGTGTTCTGTCGTGCCCGTCAAATGGACTAACCAGTCTCCCACACCCAGGAACAGAGCACGGGCGAGACATCTTGAAAAGGATGTGCCACGTGCAGCTCTTTTAGAGAGGAGTTATACTCTGCAGAAATGCTGAAGCGCCCAGGGAGAACACACACGCTGTGCGGATCACTGCACAGACCGACAGGAATGCGGAACTCGCTGGAACGCGCCATCACACCAACACTCTGGAGAGAAGCTCGTCTTGAAGAGATATACAACGCTCAAGCTTGTGATACTCAGCTCTGAAGCAGGTTAACATAATGCGAGTGTGCAATGCGACGGCCTTTATACCCACGCGGTGGGTCGGGGTTGCATTATGCAAATTCTGCAGACCCATGGCATTTTCATGCCATTGGCTCGTTTTGTAGATCTCAAAGGCGATTGGCTTCTAAGCGAAACCCCCATTTCGTCAGTAACTGACGTAACTCATAGTGTACTGACTGAAAGGGAACAGTGTTTATATAGGCTCCTTATAGGTAACCTTATGGCAGGAAATTGTTGTTAAAAGCACTTACTAAACTCTTGTTTAGTCTTGTTTGACTGACCAAATAAAACATTAAATTGGACGAGAATCATATCTATCACACAGTGTAGATGCAAAATCCTAGGTTAACTTCACTTGTATTATAGTGGCTGGGAAAATGTGGAAAAAGTCAGTCAAAAATCTGTAATCAAGTAAAATGTATATCCTGTTGTTTCCTGTATCCTTTGATATTACATTTATTAAACATTTATCTTGTGTTACCATAAACATTAAAACAACTTTTATCCATAAATGACAGATGGTAAGAAAACGGTTTCTCCCTTTTCTCCTATGCCCGAATCTGTTCAAGTTTAATCTACTGCAACAACAAGTGCGCGTAACCATTGTTATGGGAAAATTTAATCATAGCCAGGGACGGACTGGGGCTAAAAAACAGCCCTGGACTTTCTCCCAAATAGGCCCATCATCCGGCCATTCCCCCCTAGCCGTGCGCAACAGACACTAGCCAGGATGTACTATGCCACAATATTGTCAGACTATCAGACAAGGTATTCCACTTATGAAGGGATTTGTTTCACCTGGCTTGGCAAATGCTAAACAAACTGTACAATATAACGTGTGATTCGCCTCACATTATGTGAGCCATTTGCGGTTGGTACCATCTTTACAACTGAACACTCTCTGTAGAGACAGGTTTTTAGGCTTTTACTGAGGGTGGTTTGCAAAAAATTGTTTCAGGCTGTGACTATCGGACTTGGGCCGTTTGAAATATTGTGATGTAGAGCATCCTGGGACATCCTCGCACTTCCCTGCACTCTCCCTGTCATCTTTTGTACTGCAACTATCTTCAACCTGAATAAAAAAAAATATTTTAAAAATAGTTTATTAGCTTTTATTGATGCTATGTGTTGCTTTGTGTTAAAGAATTAGCATTGAATAACCTATTTAATATTTTGTCAATGTCATATTACACTTTGATTTATATTAAGGCTGTGAAATTATGAAAATGGCTAGGCCCTATTAATTTTGTCTGTGAAGCTTTCACAAACAACCACCAGGTCTTTGCCAATTCCACAATAATAAACACAAATATGAAAGACAAGGAAAAACTGCACTCTGATGGAAGACAGACAGAAAGTGCAAGCTAGGATTTTTTGGTTAAACAAAAATGTAGTCAATTATTTAGCCCCCTTCCTTGTATGTTAGCACGTTTGTGGTAGCAATGCATGCCTGGTGTTTTCCCATTTAATTCAATACCTTCTTCATTCTAGCAGAAAATGTGAGCTCACTACAACCTCTCATATAAGTGAATGAAAGAAATCAAAACCAATGCAATACAATGATGAATGTCCAAAAGATGACACCCACAGACTGTTTTTAAATGGGGTTGGATATATATATTTTTTTACTTTTAAACTGTGTGTGTGTGTGTGTGTGTGTGTGTGTGTGTGTGTGTGTGTGTGTGTGTGTGTGTGTGTGTGTGTGTGTGTGTGTGTGTGTGTGTGTGTGTGTGAGCGAGAGAGAGAGATTTTGGTTAGATGACAGTTGTAGGTAACAGTTTGACAAGAGTTTACAGTTTGACAAAAGCACAATGTTTTGTTTTATTGCGAGTGTACACAAATATAAGCAAACACTTTGCAGTTTGAATGATGATCATGTATGAACAAAATTACGGAGTATGTATTGTTTTTATGTTTCCACTGTTCGATCGCGGCATCGCACCCGCGCCTCTCTCACACACATCACGTCTCTCTCTAACAGTCGTTCCGCATTACATTAATTTTCGCGCAAATTTTATTTATTGTGTATTCTCCGTGTAAATTCCTGCACCGAGCCGTGACGCCCGTGCCGATTCGGTTAAAACGAATACACATACCTGTGAGCTTTTTACACTTTGCTGCATCAGTCTCGAGAGACTTGGCCCTCTTTTCTTTAACTTTTTCCCATCCACCTTTCTCCGTACGTTTTCTGCTAGCCATTCTGCCGGCGATTTGATTCTGGAAATTCGGGGACCAATCACAAACTGGCTAGTAGGCCGACTCTTCTTCCTCATTTTTTTTTTTTTCACGTAGCAGCACATAAGTGATCGTATTAGTCGCCCTGCTGTTGGCTGTTCATATTGCGTTATTATTATTTTTTTTGCCGACGGCCGTTCTGGACTTTTCCAGAACGCACAGATTGTCAATCCCCTGATCATAGCTATACATTAAACATTGCACACAGGGGCGTAAATCACGGGGGGGACGGGGGGGACAGGACCCCCCCAATCTGAGGGCTGGCCCCCCCTAAAAACCATGCTGAGTATTGTAAATAATATAATGATATATACTTAAAATAAATGTGTAAGTAGTAAAACAATACAAAAGCAAACGGGACAAAAAATGCGTTTAAGTTTAGAAACATTTTGAGTCCCCCCTCCCCCTTGCCCCACAGTGGTTTGATCCACCGCGCACCTCAACTAACGATACATAGAACATAAAAAACTACCACAAGTTTGGGGAGAGAACAAAGCTCTTCAGACAGCAGTTGTGAAACTCCAGTAAGCTGTCAATGCTATATTATTAACTTTAAACATCAGATGAAGTGACTCTTTTCTCTTTAATACAGATTAGGCAAAACCCTGTTAGCATCACTTGCCCACCGCGGCACCGCCCCGGGCCACCGTTGTTTTCATTTTTATAGTAATAAAATAATTTTGTTTAGTTAGAGAACAGACACAACAATTAAAAACTAAACGAGTCTGCATACAGCACGAGCCCAACGAGAGTCAGATTTCATTCATCACTAGAGCAAACAGCTGACAGACAAGATGATCGCGGAAGTTTTGGTTTCAAAGCGAAATGTAAAAGTGCCTATTTAAGGGAGTGTGTCATTGTACTGTTTTCTTGCTGTGTTTTTCATTAAGAATAATAGACTAATGAACCCATAATTCAAGCAACCCACCCTCGAATTGGCGCTAATTCTAAACCTAAAGTATATGCGCACGGCGCTCTGTCAGATCTGTGTTGGGTTTTGCTCAATATGATAATAAGTGGCAGATCAGACTTGCTGCAGTTGAATATCTAAAGATCTGAATATCATAGTATAAAATACTATGTGGAGGATGCAAGATAATTTTAAATAATATGACTGTGTGGTGAACCTTACTCATATTTAAACAACTATTGCTTTGTGTTGTTGGTCAGATAAAATGACAGAGAAAAGAAAAACGGACATTAGATCATTTTTCAGTGCACCAAAACGCCAAATAAGCACAATTATTTTTATTTTTTTATTTTTTGTGGTACACATATCCTTACAAGTACGATTTTGGCTATATTATTTGTGTCCCCTTCAAAAATTGCTCTTGAGAAATTTCATGTTTATCGTCCCCCCCTACTGTTAGATAAAATTTACGCCCCTGATTGCACATGAAATGTTAATTGATTTGCATATAATCATACAGAACCAGCTTAATGGGTAAAAGGTCATATACAGAATATAGAGAACACCTTCTACTCAGGGGTCAGGATGGCCTAAACGTAGGGATCAGAGTTAAAATGAACAGCACACTTGGGATTTGAGCAAGTGCTGCTTTTCTTGTCATGTGTGGAAATTTACAGGAGGAGTGACTTTGTTTGGGAAACTGATAAAAAGCTGAGTGCTGTTATGTCTAGTTAGTGCACTCTGCAGACATTGAAGATGGCTGTATGACTGTGACTCATTTCTTGCAAGATATTAAATCTTCATTAAGACAATTGGGCAAGGTTTTGTCTCTTATTCAGTAATGCGGCGATAGTAAATGTTTTGCCACGACACCATTAAAGAAACAGAACAGAAATTATACATCATAATACAGGAAATATCAGAAATGCCGCTCAAAGAAAGTTACAAAAATGATACTTTCCGTTATTACTTGCAAAATCAACACCAAGCAAACAAAATTAATATACAAATTATTGACATACAATTGGCTCTTACACACAGTGATAATATTCTATTATAATATTTTTCCTCATGTGAAATGCAAGGTTAAAGCAAGATATTGTTAAAAGTAGAAATAAAAACAAGGTTTAATGTGTTTGTTTCAAAGTTTGTGCTTGAAATAAAGCTGCTCTTAATTTTCATCGATCACTTCAGCATTCGGAAATAGTATAGACTGTTAATAATATTAATTATAGGCCTATAATTAATTGTATAACAGACCTAAATGTTTTCAAAGCATTTTCAATGAGGAGTAGGCCTACTAATAGCCTAATCTTTTATTATCCCCGTCATTATGCGCTGGGATGTCACAATAGCAGGATCCCCATTCTGACTAACGGATGAGTATAGTCCACCATTCGACTGTAAGAGAAAACAGATTCACAAAAGGTAAAATAAATTAACAGGATTGAAGATTCAGTCACACAAACTGAAAAAAAAACAACAACATAGAATTGTTTTTTTTTTTAGGAATCTGGGGTGGTTTAATTTTCCTGAATATTTGACATAATACCAGGCACGTGCAGAGGGGGGGGCTTTGGGTGCTCGAGCCCCTGCCCTTTTTCAAAATGAATCAAAAGTGCCCCTCTCAGACAAATATCAATGATAATATCGTGGTCAATAAAACTAAATAAATGTAATTATTATAACATGACAATGTATACAATAGTAACGAACGGCTCAAAAGTCGGACAATTTCTGTTGAGGCGTTGCCGTAACGCGTTGCTATGGGTCGCGTGCGTTTTGATTGACAGCTGATTTTCCACGGTTCGGAAGCGGCTCTCGAGCCAAATATGGTCCTTTCAGAGAGTGTGTGGCCTCGCGGGAAAAAAGTAAGCCAATGTTTTTTTTTTCATCCATAATCAGAGCTAATGTGTTGATTTAATTACAAATCTATATATTAGCTATATATTTTAAAGTATTACACAATTCACCAATGCCCGTTTGTCATGTATATACACCAACCAATCGTGATCTGGCAAAGCAAGTTCAAATTCCATTGGGCGATGTGAAACGGTAATTTTCTATTCTTATTCATAAATCGGTTGAAAATTACATGGACAGACGAACTAACGTTTGTGGAACGATTTCCTGCGGTTTGTCTAATTTTATAAATTGCATCACTGACAAAATGGATTTTAACTGACAACAAACAAATCCCTGCACAAAACCACAGCAGCAAACGTCGCATTAATGGTAAGTAGTGTTGAATTCACTTGTATTTATGTATATTGTATTGATACACCGTTTACTATTTCATGAAACTATCAAAGTTAACAAAACCCAAGTGCCACCGGCACCTACAGGCCTATTAAGCGAAGTGTAGGCTGGCGAAATGGTTACATGAAAGGAAAGGACTTATTACCATTTTTTAATATTATGTAGCATTATGAAAGAAGTCTCTTATGTTCATCAAGCCTGCATTTATTTGATTAAAAAAACAGCAATATTGCGAAATATATAAAAAAAAATGTTTTTCAATTTTAAAATAATTTAAAATATAGTTTATTCCTGTGATCACAGCTGTATTTTCAGCATCATTACTCCACTCTTCAGTGTCACATGATCCTTCAGAAATCATTCTAATATGAGGATTTAATGTCAATGATGGAAACTGCGATACTCTTTTCAAGATTCTTTGATTAATAAAAAGTTAAAAAGTATATATAATAATATTTCACAATATTAGACTACTGTTTTTTCTGTATTTTTGATTAAATAAATGCAGGCTTGATGAGCATAAGGATATATATATATATAATTTATATATTGCCCCTTTTTTACATTTGAGCCCCTGCCCCTGACGAACTCTCTGCACGGCCCTGCATAATACTGTACTAAAGTAGTACAACGTTTGAAAATCAATGTCTGATACTTTTTTATTTAAATAATATGAAACTATTCATGAAGAATTTCTAAGTAAATAACTGAAAAACAATAAACTGTCATCTTCATCTAAAATGCTTGACCTATACAGGCAAGAACTAACAAGACACTTGCTCTCTAGATGAACTTTTTGTTTTTATATTATTTTAATTATTATTTTATTATCATTTAGTTTATTCAAAGGTTGATTTTTGTACTGCCTCAACTGTGAAGATCTGCTTTGGTGGTGATAAACAATAAGGACAAAAAGGAAACATTTATCTTACAACCTGACCCAAAGCAGTATAAATCCTCCTGGGACCCAGAAAAAAAAAGTGTTTTGAATTTAGTATTTTTTCATATCATTACATTGTTTAGAGCATAAGAAACAAATAAAATAAAAAAAAACATTTTTGAAAAATTATATTTTATTCATATGTTATGATATGTCCTCTGTAGTTGACACCAGGACTGAGTTGTTTAAAAAATAAAATGACATGAAATTGCATGTATAGGCAAAAACAATGGCATTTATTTTTAATTCACCAATCAATTTTTAGGTTTCAGGATTTTTTTTTAAACAAACTTTGTTTAAAGATGATTCTGAACTATGTTATGAAAGATATAACGGAATGCATTGATATACCATTTTACTTTATGAAATATGAGGGTAAAATGACCATACTTGGATTTTCCCATTCAATACAATATATCTATACGCTGCATCTAATTTGTATATTAATGTGTTCTTGGTGCAGCATGTGATGAAAATAGAAGTGTAATAATGGGAGTAATAATTGGCAACATTTTCATAATAATATCTCATATTTCATAGGAATATTGATATGTAATTTCATTCCCTATTCACTTATGTCTCCAGAATGCCTGATAAACAAGATTTAAATCCTGGGGCACGTTCAAAGCTCAAACCGGTGCGCAACGTTTTGCTACGGTTTCCGGTTGAACGTCATGTTTCCTGGAAACGGTGTGCAACGGATTTGAGATGCGTTTTTTCTCGTTTGGTGGGTGTGTCAAATATGTCAGCCCAATCAGCAGCAACATGTATATAAACCACGCGGTATTAAAGAGACAGCTCACACAATGGGTCCAAGTAAAGATGTTTACAAATGGGTCCACTGCAGCTCGGTATACACAATTGAAGGTAGAAGACATGATTGTCGTAAGAGTTTTAAAGTAATATATATATATATATATATATATATATATATATATATATATATATATATATATATATATATATATATATATATATATATATATATATATATATATATATATATAATCAACATGATAATGTGTTTATTTATATCTTTAGCTTCATTGCAAGGCAAATTTATTTATATACCAAAATTCATATATAATTAAGTGCTTGACATAAAGTGAGAAAGAAAATACAAGCTATTAAAAAACTAGAAATAAAATGATTTAAGTTAGAATTGATTACCAGGAGATGAAAAAGGTTCATTAAATGGGATTGGGATGTTGTCTTTTATTCTGGACGGCAAGGGCAGTGATTGCATGTATTTTGCAGTATTAAACACGTATTTATATCGATTTCATCAGGCTCCGAAAATTACTCAAAAAGAACACAAAGAATGGCCTTCTCGGCTGCCATAGTTACAACTCTTGCGTCAACAGAACAGGGTGTTCAACACAGCACCGTTTCCGTTTAAAAAACGTTTTGCAACGTTTTGTCGGGGCTGAACGCAGCCCTGGCGTCCTCTACAGTGGTCATTTATGAAATCAATGCCCTGTTTTGTAACAGAAAGTCATATTTTGATCAGAAACCCCATAACATTTTCCTGAGATGTTGATTTATAACAAACATTTTGAAAATTAATCAGATTTAATTTTTTATTAAAAAATATTATCATATTTCCATAAGAGTGCTAAACATTAATATCAGCCATTTTTAAAGACCAAGAGATTGGAGTCCTGGGCTGCGTTCAGCCCCGACAAAACGTTGCAAAACGTTTTTTAAACGGAAACGGTGCTGCGTTGAACACCCTGTTCTGTTGACGCAAGAGTTGTAACTATGGCAGCCGAGAAGGCCATTCTTTGTGTTCTTTTTGTGGAATTTTCGGAGCCTGATGAAATCGATATAAATACGTGTTTAATACTGCAAAATACATGCTATCACTTCCCTTGCCATCCAGAATAAATGAAAACACCCCAATCACATTTAATGAACCTTTTTCATCTCCTGGTAATCAATTCTAACTTAAATCATTTTATTTCTAGTTCTTACTTTTTTAATAGCTT
Source organism: Gobio gobio (assembly GCF_949357685.1). Classification (NCBI taxonomy): domain Eukaryota; kingdom Metazoa; phylum Chordata; class Actinopteri; order Cypriniformes; family Gobionidae; genus Gobio; species Gobio gobio. Next base: position 11,455,403 of record NC_137120.1, read on the forward strand.
GTATTTTCTTTCTCACTTTATGTCAAGCAATTACCATATATGAAATTTGGTATATAAATAAACTTGCCTTGCAATTAAGCTAAAGATATAAATAAATACATCATCATGTTGATTATATATATATATAAATATATATATATAAATATATATATATATACATATATATATATATATATATATATATATATATATATATATATATATATATATATATATATATACATATATATATATATTAAACTCTTACGACAATCATGTCTTCTAATACCAGCGGACACATTAAACAACTTTACTTCCATTGTGTGAGCTGTTTCTTTAATACTGCGTGGTTTATATACATTTTGCCGCTGATTGGGCTGTCATTTTTGACACACCCACCAAACGAGATCAAACGCATCTCAAACCCGTTGCACACCGTTGCACACCGTTTCCAGGAAACATGACGTTCAACCGGAAACCGTAGCAAAACGTTGCGCACCGGTTTGAGCTTTGAACGTGCCCCTGGTGAAACCTCCAAACATTTATTATCTCTGCAAAGCCCCGAATGTGCTCTTTAAAGGACATCCAGACTGTGACATGTATGATGTCAGAGAAATTCCCTAAAATATAATGTCCACTACAGTGGACAAAAGTCTATTCGTGGGTCCAAGGAGGATAATAATTATTTTAAAATATAAATGAATAAAATAAATATAAAATATAAAAAAATATAAAATATATTTATTTTACTTTTCTTTAAGGGGTGGTAAAACACATTCTTTTGAAGGCTTGACTGTGTTTGTGGGGTGCACTGTAACATGTGTTCATGCTTCGTTTTAAAAAAATGGCCTTATTTTTCATATATTTGACCTTTATTCTACACTGCTCTGTCCCTCCTTGTAAAACGGTCTGATGCTTTCCGGGTTGTATGAAGCCAGTCCCTCAAAAATACGCAGTGGGCTCAGATTGGTTAGCTGGCCCAGTGTGTTGTGATTCGCTAACCGCAGTGCACGTTTGTCGGAAACGTCACGCCCCTTCCCTTTACCGGTAGACTGTGCTTTGGTCAGTATTAGAAACCATTGCGTCAATAAAAACATACCAATCTGAGCTCGAATCAGACCCAGAACATTTTAGTGAAGATGATCGAGCAGAACCTGTTCAGTCCTCAAGAGTAAAGACTGGGGATCTATAATGATCGCTACTGAATGGCACTTTAACTTTTGTATTTTTAGAACGATTATAGCCAAATATCTGTCGCAAGAACTATTAACCCAAAACGAACACTAAACACTGGCTTTACTAGTAAGTTAGCCAAATCACACACAGAACCATGTTTAGCATGCCTGTAGATAAACAATACATAAAAGCTCTAATCAAAGAATCATTTACACTAATGCCAAGTTCGCTGTTGAGATTTTAACATTAGTGTTTGTAACGTTAGGTGTTCGTCGGATAACGTTAAGTATGAATGAGCATTTAACAGAGTGGTTTGCTGAACAGTGTTGTCATCTGTTTACTTCCTTGCTACAACCTATTACAGGAAAACACATCGATGAAAAATAAATCAGACTTACAGGTTGTGGCCCGTAAACAGCTTCTGTTTGTAAATCCAGCTTTCAGGACAAGCCGTTGTGCATATTCTGCATTGAACTCGCGAAGATGGTGGAAGTTTTCCTCAGAGAAATGTGCAGCGCGCGCGTCGTGCATCCACACACTGGCAGTGTTTTTTTCACGCAGCTGACGTTTGTGCAAATCCGGTATTGAATTCGCGAAGATGGTGGAAGTTTTCCTCCGTGAGATGTGCAGCGGCTCCGCACGCGCCTGTTCCCCGCTGTCTCATACACACGTGCATATAACATGCTGTATGTTAAACGCTCTGCAACGCACCCCCGTCCCAAGGAAGGCTGAACAGAGCAAGTACCCCAGACCTGCAATCCGGATGAAAATAACAGCGTTTCCTCTGCATCGCGGCAACAACACTCCAGCCTAACTATACCACAACAGCGCCGCGATACAAAATGGCCTCACCCCCCCTTATTTAATATTCTCGGAGGAGGGGTTTATGTAAATATTGAGCCTGTTGATGTCACCAACCCTGGAGGAATGTGTGTAGTCGCCTACTGGCCGTTTGCTGTAGTTCTTAGAAACTGATTTCTTTAAAAGCAAATATCTCCCTTTGCTTTAAACTTTGAACGTTGTAACTTTGCAGATGTTGTTTATGCTCAAGCAGCAACATTACACGCTAGCTAAAGTTAGAATAGTGAAATCGTGGTTTACCACCCCTTTAAGTAAAACACAAACAGTCACACACTACTTTCAGATCTGAGAGATCAGGATGGTTTTATATTACCTGATTAGAAAGCTGCGGCTTCTCGCTGCCTGTTTGAACAATAATGACAAACTCAAATAAACACAGAAGACTTTGGCCAATTACAACCAAAACACATTTTCATATCTTTTATCATATATTTTGTAAAATCAGCTGTATACTCACAACTCATTGCTTGATGTTTGCGATAGTAAATCATACCAGCAGCAGCAGCTGCAGCAGCCACCACCACCAGAACAACAACACATATTCCTGCTACAGCACCTGAAGACAGACCTGAACCTGGAACAATAAAGAGAGACAACCATATATATTTTACTGATGTTTTTGACTGATATTTACACCTTTCTGTTTTGTTCATCAGTGGTACTGATTTAACTGATACATAGTTTTTGAGGAACAGGAACCACAACGACATCAAAGCACTTTGAGCTCAACAGGAAACATCAGTGCTCACAGGAAAGCTGATTTTGTGCATGTGCGACTGACAACATTATACTCACCAGAGACGGTAACAGTGAAGTTCTCAATCCTTCTAATACTGAAGCTGATTCTGCTGCTGTTGATCTGTAGTTTATAGAGTCCAGTGTCTGTGGTTCTGGTGTTTGTGATGGTCAGAGATCCAGTCTGATGATCCAGCTTTAGTCTGTCTCTGAATCCTTCATCGCCATCTATACACTGATCATCTGTACAGATCTGACTCTGATCTCCCGTGATTTCAGCGATGAGAATCTCATTAAAATACCACGTAATCACATCATTTGGATTTTTTACTACACCAGGATATAAAGTGACAGATTCTCCCCCCTTCACCATCTTCATTTCATGTTCAGCAGCAGGATCATCTGAAGCACAAACAGCTGATTGAGGATGTTGGTAAATAATATTTTTTTTCCCCTGAAAATCAAACCTACCTTAAAGCACTGTTTGCAAGGTTACATGGGTCAAAAACATTTTTTTGACAGGGTAAGTAAAAATCTGAATCGGTCTGACTGGGCCAAAATAATTTTTATTACATACATTGAAGGGCACAGGTAAATGTGACATTTATTACAATAGGTTTATGTAGTGCTGGGCGGTATACCGGTTCATACCGAATACCGGTATTTATTTTTGTTATGATATGAATTTTGATGATACCGCAATACCGGTCAGTGGTAGCGCCGGGGGGGGGGGGGGGGGGGGGGGGTGGGGCTAGGTGGTGCTGCAGCTCCCCCTATAATAGCCATAGCACCTACCCAGCACCCCCAAGAAATGTCTGTAATTTTTTTATATTTATATTTTAATGTCATGTTTGAATATTCTTTTTCATGTTTTTAAAATAGGAATTAAATAATAATTTAAAATTATATATATTTTAGTCTAAAATAACATGAGGCCCAAACAGGTGATCTTCTTTGGCCAATGGCCTCGGCGCCCGCAAACCTCTGACCTTAACTCATTTCAGCTTGTTTTTGATAGCGAGTTTTAGCAAAGTAAAATAACGTTACACCAAAATGGATCGTTTTTTGCTCCCTAAACATCCACGTTCCGAGTCGCATCCTGAAACGAGACTGTGATAATTACATAATAACAGTCAAAATTTAAGTAAATTAATACAAAAATTAACAATTTTGAATTTCAGAATTGTCAAAAAAGTGATTAGTGGTTCCGAATGACTGCTTAAAGGGACAGTTCACCCAAAAATGAAAATTCTGTCATCATTTTCTCACCCTCAAGTTGTTCCAAACATGTATACATTTCTTTGTTATGTTGAACACACAGGAAGATTACTATGGAAGTCAATGGTGCCCCCAAAGCAGCCTGGGTACAAACTTTCTTCTAAATATCTTCTTTTGTGTTCAGCAGAACAAAGAAACTCATACAGGTTTGGACATCATGAGGGCGAGTAAATTATGGCAGAATTTTCATTTTGGGTGAACTATCCCTTTAAAGTGCACCAAATAGGCTCTAAAGAGTTCTTTAGAAATAAATGAATGGGTGTCCCTTATTTGGCCACACTAAAGGTGGCAACCCTAGGTCAGACTAGTGTGTTGGTAACTGGCTGTGTGATTTCGTGATCTGAGCATTTTAGGCCGAAGCGTCTGTTGCTGCTCCGTTGTATTCAGGGCTCGACTGTGACATAATTATGTGAAATAATATTTTCAGAGGTTTACATTGGCAGGCTTATGTTGTATCTATAGCCCTTGCGTTGAATACTTAGGCCTATTATAATATATATATATATATATATATATATATATATATATATATATATATATATATATATATATATATATATATATATATATATATATATATATATATATATAATAATGTGCCTATAGTTGCGGAACGAATATAGTTAATGCGGGCGTGTACGAGAGAGAGAGAGAGAGAGAGAGAGAGAGAGAGAGAGAGAGAGAGAGAGAGAGAGAGAGAGAGAGAGAGAGAGAGAGAGAGAGAGAGAGAGAGAGAGAGAGAGAGACGTGATGAGATTAACAGCGTTCTCCACATGGATCATAACACATTTTGAGCGTGTTTAAGTTTTTAATGGACATATTTCATATACTCTAGTGCTCTGAACATCTTCCAGAAGCGTGTATGCGCGCTTATTTCATCACGTCTTCTTCAAATGAAATGTGCACTGATTTGGCTACACTGATACAATCTGATCACGAACGCGATGACACGATGGATTATTCTGCTACACAAAAGACAATGAATGATGTAAGTTAATAAAAAAACTGACAATTCAAAGAAGAATGGGCAAAAAAGTAACTGCTTTATTCTTTCTGTGTTAAACTGAAAGCTTCGTACCTCGCTTAATACATCTAAGATGATTTGACAGATCCCAGATCTTTTAATCGTGATAACTGATCTCTGGCTAATTTGGTTCTTCAAACGAATTTGTGGATTGGATTAAAATATCTGGATTAAATGATCTAAGATCACTGCGCGTTCTTGAAACCACGATCAACAATGCAGCGATTGGCTGGCGTCAAGACAGCAACGTAATGACATCATATAATTAAAAAGCCACCTGGCAAAAAACTTGACAAATTACACAAAAAAAACCCACGAATTTCTGGACCTTTATAAAGAAACAGCCAAACGACCAAACCAACATAAAAGTTGTAATAGATAAATGTTTTTTAAAAAAAATTTTTTAACATGATTACCAATTATTTATATTCACGATTTTATACAGTATTTGTACACCCTTTACATTTTTATTTCAATGTTGTAATTTAAATTTTAATTCAGTTTGAAGCAGATTTGTAACGTGACAGTATTCAAGTTTCGTATGGGTCAAGATCAAATTATCCTCTCTTGCGCTGCATCAAGCCACTCCCATAATATCCGTCATCACTTAATGCACGGCTCAGATTAACTGTACAACATGTGTGTCAACCAATAAAAATAAAATTATATAAAGTAATTATTCCATCACAAATAAATCGCTCAGTCAAGTGGCTGTGTCTATAGTATTATACATTCTCATATACATATACAATATATAACATTTTTATATTATTATTTAAAATTATTATTATTGAGAAGCATTTCAGTGTCTCAGACTGTCTGACTTAAAGCAGCAGCACTGACAGCAGGGTTGCCAGGTTTTAACAACAAAACCCGCACAATTGCTACTCAAAACTAGCCCAAAACAAGCCCAATCGTGTTTCAGGGGGGCTTCTCCGGTAAAATTTGCATTCCCGGGGCTTAATATCACATAATTGGGGTCGCTTCAACCCGCGGACATGATAAACAGCCCGTGGCAACAGTGTTGAAGTAGCCCAATTCCGTGGGAAAACCGCGGACTTGGCAACACTGGCTGACAGACATATCTGTGCTTCTAAAGGTATAGGCCTATAGTTTTTTTTTAATGGATAATATATTAATATAATATTCCATACATTATCAGAGCTTGGCAAACAGAATTATAATTTTTAGACAGGTTAATTAATATAGCCTAATAAATGTTATTATTAATATAATTTGTAATTTTGCTAGGCTATATTAATCATACATAATAAATAATCCTGTCAAATTAAGTTTATGACATTTAAAAAAATATTTAGATAAAAATGGGACAAATAATTACATGATAATATAGTCATAATTTATAGCCTAAATTAATAATAAAATAAAAAAAATTCAAATAAAAAAAAGTGATTACAGTTTCTGACTGCTTAAAGGGACAGTTCACCCCAAAATGAAAATTCGGTCATCATTTACTCATCCTCAAGTTGTTCCAAATATGTATACATTTCTTTGTTATGTTGAACACATAGGAATATTCATTCCTACTATGGAAGTCAATGGTGCCCCCAAAGCAGCCTGGGTACAAACTTTCTTCAAAATATCTTCTTTTGTGTTCAGCAGAACAAAGAAACTCATACAGGTTTGGAACATCATGAGGGCGAGTAAATTATGGCAGAATTTTCATTTTGGGTGAACTATCCCTTTAAAGTGCGTGAATGAGTGTCCCTTATTTTGCCACACTGAAGGTGGCAACCCTACCCGTGATTGGCAGAGGAAATGATTGACAATCAATCAGGAGCACCTAAAGTTTTCCTGTTGGGCCGCTCGCCAAACCACACCACGCCCCCACATATTAAGCGCTGTTATTTACGCTACTGGAGCGAGTGCATGGGAAACTCAAAAGCCAGCAGTCGCAGCGCAAGAGCAGCTGGATCGTCTTACGCACAGCGCTGACGAACTCGTTCAGCGCTTTCGCCGCTCTATTGAAGTCATAACGAGCGCCAGGCAGTCGCTTTATCCATTTTAATTTGATACAAGCCCAACATTATGTGTACAGTAAAGACTCTGTGGCGAAACTAGCTGAACCAGACTGAAAAGCGAGAGGCAGTATTAACATTAAGTGACATGACATCGGACGCACAGAAGCCAATGGCACATGTCACTATGTGTATTTGCACATCCGGTCTTCATTGGCATGTGCCAGTGGATAGTGGCATGTGCCACTGACATTATCACGACACACTACACTGACATGACACCTGACTGACACAGAGTCGCGGAACATGTCGCCGTGTGTCGTGACACCTCCAGTAGTGACAGATTATTCGAGCACCTATACTGACGTAATTGTGACACAAAATCCTAAATAAATAGCATCATTTTGTGATATTTTAAATATCAATTAAACGCATTAAAGGCAGTAATATTTTTTCAAACTTGTTTGTGTCACGTCTGTATTTGATTGGCATGTGCCACTGAATGTATTGTAATATACGTCACAAACTGGCCATTCTAGGAAAAACGAAATAAATATATCATCTGTCACTACAAATAACGCATTAACAGTCGCGGCCGTTACTGTCAGGGGCGTAAATTTTATCTAACAGTAGGGGGGGACGATAAACATGAAATTTCTCAAGAGCAATTTTTGAAGGGGACACAAATAATATAGCCAAAATCGTACTTGTAAGGATATGTGTACCACAAAAAATAAAAAAATAAAAATAATTGTGCTTATTTGGCGTTTTGGTGCACTGAAAAATGATCTAATGTCCGTTTTTCTTTTCTCTGTCATTTTATCTGACCAACAACACAAAGCAATAGTTGTTTAAATATGAGTAAGGTTCACCACACAGTCATATTATTTAAAATTATCTTGCATCCTCCACATAGTATTTTATACTATGATATTCAGATCTTTAGATATTCAACTGCAGCAAGTCTGATCTGCCACTTATTATCATATTGAGCAAAACCCAACACAGATCTGACAGAGCGCCGTGCGCATATACTTTAGGTTTAGAATTAGCGCCAATTCGAGGGTGGGTTGCTTGAATTATGGGTTCATTAGTCTATTATTCTTAATGAAAAACACAGCAAGAAAACAGTACAATGACACACTCCCTTAAATAGGCACTTTTACATTTCGCTTTGAAACCAAAACTTCCGCGATCATCTTGTCTGTCAGCTGTTTGCTCTAGTGATGAATGAAATCTGACTCTCGTTGGGCTCGTGCTGTATGCAGACTCGTTTAGTTTTTAATTGTTGTGTCTGTTCTCTAACTAAACAAAATTATTTTATTACTATAAAAATGAAAACAACGGTGGCCCGGGGCGGTGCCGCGGTGGGCAAGTGATGCTAACAGGGTTTTGCCTAATCTGTATTAAAGAGAAAAGAGTCACTTCATCTGATGTTTAAAGTTAATAATATAGCATTGACAGCTTACTGGAGTTTCACAACTGCTGTCTGAAGAGCTTTGTTCTCTCCCCAAACTTGTGGTAGTTTTTTATGTTCTATGTATCGTTAGTTGAGGTGCGCGGTGGATCAAACCACTGTGGGGCAAGGGGGAGGGGGGACTCAAAATGTTTCTAAACTTAAACGCATTTTTTGTCCCGTTTGCTTTTGTATTGTTTTACTACTTACACATTTATTTTAAGTATATATCATTATATTATTTACAATACTCAGCATGGTTTTTAGGGGGGGCCAGCCCTCAGATTGGGGGGGTCCTGTCCCCCCCGTCCCCCCCGTGATTTACGCCCCTGGTTACTGTAAACCTTCATTTTTGCTTAATGCTGCACGGACACATGCCAGTAGGTGTCAGTGTAAGTGAGTAACACTAGCCAGCGCAAGATTCTCATTGTGGCTTTAATATTTAAAAAAAAAAATGTTTTTCATCGAATCATGTATAGTAATGTTGTACACATTAACTCAGTGCTGTAATAAATCATATGTTTGACAGCATAAAGCAAATTGTTATGCAAGTGTCACATGACGCAATCATTGGCACATCACACGTTTTAGTGACACATGCCACTATACACTGGCACATGCCAGTTGGCCTGTGTTACTAAAACTGACATCTCTTTGTGTTGGGCACCTCGTATAATGTATAATGTATGAAAAATGATGTAACATATGCACACAGTTAATTTGTAGGCTTCAAAATTTTTTATTTTATTTATTGGTCAAACATTTATTTATTAAAACTACTAAGGAAGATCCTGCGTGACCAAAACGTTTAATTTTAAAATGCACTGAGAACTTTTTTTGCGCTTGTAAAAATAAAGAATACTGCTAGTAGCTCGGTATGTATATCCTTTTCAGATACGTAGCCTAACAAATTATTTTTAATAATTATTTTTTTTTACACTTTTTTTGGATGGACTTATCTTGAAATATTAAAGCCACAATGAGAATCTTGCGCTGGCCAGTGTTACTCACTTACACTGACACCTACTGGCACTGGCATGTGTCCGTGCAGCATTAAGCAAAAATGAAGGTTTACAGTAACGGACGCGACTGTTAATGCGTTATTTGTGGTGACCCATGATATTTATTTATTTTATTTTGTTTTTATTTTATTGATTTATTTTGTGTCTTTCCTAGAATGGGCAGTTTGTGACGTATATTACAATACATTCAGTGGCACATGCCAATCAAATAGGCTACAGACGTGACACAAACAAGTTTGACAAAATATTACTGCCTTTAATGCGTTTAATTGATATTTAAAATATCACAAAATGATGCTATTTATTTAGGATTTTGTGTCACAATTACGTCAGTATAGGTGCTCGAATAATCTGTCAGTCACTACTGGAGGTGTCACGACACACGGCGACATGTTCCGCGACTCTGTGTCAGTCAGGTGTCATGTCAGTGTAGTGTGTCGTGATAATGTCAGTGGCACATGCCACTATCCACTGGCACATGCCAATGAAGACCGGATGTGCAAATACACATAGTGACATGTGCCATTGGCTTCTGTGCGTCCGATGTCATGTCACTTAATGTTAATACTGCTACTGGAGAAAGCTCCAACCATGTAAACTGAAGTGTTGAGGTAAACTATAGCCTACACGATGGGCGTAGTCAGCTATAACTTAAAGGGTTAGTTCACCCAAAAATGAAAATTCTGTCATTAATTACTCACCCTCATGTCGTTGGACACCCGTAAGACCTCCGTTCATATTCGGAACACAAATGAAGATATTTTAGTTGAAAGCTGATGGCTGAGAAAGGCTTCAGACAGGCCTCCATTGGCATTCAGTACATTGACACTTCCAAGATCCATGAAAGGCACTTAAAACGTCGTTACAAAGTCTATCTCACCACAGTGGCTCTACAATAATCATACAATGCGACGACAATAGTTTTTGTGCGCAAAAAAAAATCAAAATAACACCTTTATCCAACTTGTTCTCGACTTCCGTGTGCGCCTCCACGACGCATGCGCGAGAATATGACGCAGATCCGGCGTTCGGACATATGACCCAGAAGCGATTTGTTTACGAGCAGAGGAAGACGCGCGTGTCTAAGCTGTTGGATTCTACATTGATCGTGCTTTAGGTCTCGGCGTAGTGCTCAAAATGGGGCTTAAGTGTGTATTTCATCGATTCCCGAACACCGGCGCTACGTCATATTCTCGCGCATGCGTCGTGGAGGCGCACACGGAAGACAAGAACAAGTTGGATAAAGGTGTTATTTTGATTTTTTTTTGCGCACAAAAACTATTGTCGTCGCATTGTATGATTATTGTAGAGCCACTGTGGTGAGATAGACTTTGTAACGACGTTTTAAGTGCCTTTCATGGATCTTGGAAGTGTCAATGTACTGAATGCCAATGGAGGCCTGTGTGAAGCCTTTCTCAGCCATCAGCTTTCAACTAAAATATCTTCATTTGTGTTCCGAATATGAACGGAGGTCTTACGGGTGTCCAACGACATGAGGGTGAGTAATTAATGACAGAATTTTCATTTTTGGGTGAACTAACCCTTTAAGGCAGGGGTGGGCAACAGTTTTAGTCTGAGGGCCACAGTTACTTTGGCAAAGTAAACGGAGGGCCACACTTTGGACAATTGCAATTAAACATAGTTACATGATTAAATCGTACAAATTAATTAAATGCAGATATGTATAAGGCTACAGTTACTTTGACTTTTACCAGCCTATTTCAAGGTCTGATATATATTTTTGCTAGGCCTGTCTGACATAGGCTACTCTAAGGTTACAATAACTGGATTTACTTAAAAGGATTAATTTACACTACCCTGCATATTGTTCAACTGTCATTCATACCAGCTGTAGCTATTCAAGATCGAAAACTATTAACAAAACTGCAAATGTATGTGTGCAGGTTACATTAACATACAGACTTCAGGCAATCTGGCTTGGAATTATCAAATTTAATTGGGGATGACTTCATCACTGAATGAAAAACATATTCAGCTTATTTCACTTGTTATTATTCCTTTTTTTGTAATTTCTTTTTTTAACATATGTTGTTTAAATCTTTTATAAAATAGAACACAATTTAAGTGCAGATCAACTTCATCACACGTATGTTTGCTTGAAAGAAAGAACAACATGGAATAGTCCTATGCGTCTCACAAAATGTAAATTTGATGTAGCTGTAATCTGTATCATCATCACCATCTACAGGACATGCATAAGAAATAGCAACATGAAACTGAACAATGTTGTTTAACTTTATACCATCAATGATCAATACACACTGATAACTAGCTTAATAAAAAGATAAGCCAGCGTCCCGAGTGAGTTTTTTCAAGGCGGTTCCTATTTTAGATTGTTCCCCCTTAATGTTTCCATGGTGATGCGTCATTTGTCACGTGACACCGCACCCACAATAACACTGTATTACAGATGCATCGCTTTTATTCCGAGAATCAGGGTCATCAGTTTCTCCCGAAATACGTGCAAGAAAGTGGCCGGTGAACTGTGACAAGAATAGAGTAGACTTAATAGTTACTTCCATGTTTGTCTGATATAATATCACTTCGGAAAAATTATATTGGAATAGATTGTTATTGCTGCTTCCACAGACATCAGTGTGTATTTTACAAACTCTAAATGTATTGTTTTACTCGTGCTTATGTGTATTGAAATGTCTGAAACCTAAAATAAACATTATGAGGTTGAACAAAAACTGCATAGTTGTGATATATGACAGCGCTGAGGCTGAGGCTGAGCTCGTCCGTCTCTGGCTCAGCGCCAACCAACGCGCAACAGCACAGTTTGAATCCGGCAGTCATGCGACGTCACTGAACATTCTAAATACCATGTGGGACCGTACTCTCAGGGGCACAGAAGTAAAAATCCCATATATGCGACCATAGCGATCAAAAGCTTAAACATTTCATTTGTAATCCTGAATACAAAAATTCAACTTTCATCCAAATTGCCAGCACATCGAGCGCATCGCGGGGGCCGGATTGACTATGCGGCCCGGGCCGTATATTGCCCATGTATGACTTAAGGTCTCCGAGGTCCGGACCTCTGTATTTTTCCGAGCTGTACATAATAAATGTTGTGAAATAATTTATCAATAGAGTGCTTTATGTACACAGAAGCTGCTGCGCGAGTCGTGCGACACTTCAGTAAACTGCAAGTAGCTAAACTAAACATTTCATATTTGACAGCTGTTTTAGGATAGAAATATTAAACATTGAAAAGACTATCAGCCAGAGCTCAGCTTTAGGAGGGGAAGAGACCGGGCAAGAGAAGGAGACTGAGAGAAAAAGAAGGAGTGATGAAATGAGGAGAGAGCAGGTATGACAGAAAATCTACTGCCCACTAACCTGGTTTTGAAAGCTATTTATTATTTTATTTTTTTTTAGCCTTCAAACATCTTAAAATGCACATATATAGAGCATAGAAATTAATTTTCTTGGGGGACCATGCCCACCAAACCCCCAAAAATACCTCAAATTTGGGACCTCACAGGTTTTAAAACTCCTTAAGGCAGTTGCATGCACAGAAGTTGTTGCTTTTTCTGGAAACCTGTTTGCTTTGACCCAGGCCCGTCGCAAGGGGGGTGCGAGGCCCTGTGCGAACGTGATGTGCGAGGCCCGGGGGTATATTAACGGGGGTCTACTGTTGCTACAGTGACGAACAATTTGTTGTTTATGTGGATATTTAAAATCGTATATTCAGTTTAGCAGCAGGTTCAAGAAGTTAAACTGTGTAACTGAACTAGGCACATTTTGACGCTAAAATTATGTTCTAAATTATGAATGGGTCAAACGTGTTTGCAAAACAGCCTGAATCCACTTGAATTCGTTTGGACTGCTCTCTCACTGAATCATCAGAATCGATTTCTCAGTCTGTAAAATAAACAGACAGTATTGAGAGGACCAGCGCTGTTTTTCAGTATTTCCTCTGTGAACATGCGCTAAATGGATGTCTGACAATTTTGTTGCTTTTTGCAGTTTTCAGATTTAAAAACGTTTAAAACGTCTAGAGATAGAGTAGGCTTTACTCGTTCTGCGGTGCCATTGGTCTCACTGATGCTCCGACAGGTGAGTAGCTAATAGTTAGGTTATGCTTATTTAACTTTAATAGTGTTAAATAAAAAACCTTTTGTGCGTACAAATGAAATGCAGACGTCTGTGCTTTCTCCGTCCATGCAATAAATATGCATCCTTGAATGAGCGCGCATTTCTAGCGTATTTACTTGAACTTCTTAGGTAATATCTATGGTTTAACCCATTTCAGACGCGGCCAAAATCTGAAAAATGGACTGGGAATAAAGCTCTATGAACTTGACGTGCGCTGCCGCGCTGACTGACATATATGCGCATTAAATCACCGTCACACATACAGTCTCACGCACAGAGAAATAGGCTATTGCAAGTTACTGCATAATACATTTTTAACAAGCAGAATAATAAGGCATCACAATACACACTTTTAGCTATGTTTTATAGTATTTTGAAGGACAAAAACATGAACTTTAACTATTGGCTTTACATCATCAAGTCAGCTGTCGTCTTTGCGCGAGGCCCTGTGCGGTCACACACTTGGCACAGCCCTTGCGACGGCACTGCTTTGACCTCATATCTGGAGTTAATGTGTTTATGCTGTTAATTTGTTGCAGCCTGGAACATTTATATATACTTGATATTAAAATAGAAAATTCAGACAGTATATACTCATTGTTTCTCTGTGCTTTGAAGATTTTGTTTTTTAAAAATACAAATTATTTCTGTGGTAGAAAACGTTGTGGCACCAAGATCGGCTACTATGGGGGCCATTGGGTTTGTCATAGCCCCATGGCACTACATGTTCTTAATCCGGGCCTGACTGTAGTGTAAGTGCTGACTGGTGAGGGTATACACTAGTGTCTTCTCTGACACACATGGAGTCTTTAAACACTGTGCAGCTGATGTGATCTTCAGTGGAAGGTGGAACTGATATCACAGATAATGGGAACAAAGTTTGACCAAATATGTTTGACCAAATATGGCAAAATTAGTATCTATGTTCTCGGCATGAGCCAATGACTGTATTATGACCAGTTTCATTAAACTAGGCTAATTTAATCAAAAGTTATTAGCATGTTTGTAAATTTTGTTATAACCTCTGACCACAAGGTGGCACTGCCCCAAAACTTTTTGAGTACCTTCAAAGCATGGTGCGGAAGACATGAATTTTGGACAAACAGTTCAAAAGTTATAAGCAAAAATAGCCATTTTTTGTATCTCCGGACCAGTACGTGGTGCTGCGCCGAAACGCTGCATGTTGCCTCAGGTCATGCTGGTGATGACATATACCAAGATTGGTTTGAATACGATACAGCGTTGTGGAGATATAGGCTTATGAGTGTTTTTGCAACTGCTACGCAAAATTTGTGTGCGCGTTTATCAAAAACGATTTGACAAATCAACTTGATTTGCAAGATTTTTTGTCAGCATGGTCTGAAGATGATATGGTTCAATTTCTGTGCAAATCGGACAAACCGTCTAGGACGAGTTTGCAAAAGTAGGTTTTTTGGAAAATTAAAAATGGCGGGGAAATTATCATGACCGAAAATGACATCATAGGGTGCAATTGAATCGGCATCAGCCAATGACTCTATTATGACCAGTTTCAATATACTAGGCTAATTTAATCAAAAGTTATTAGCATTTTTGTCAAGTTTGTTATATCTTTTGACCACAAGGTGGCACTGCCCTAAAACTTTTTGAGTACCTTCAGGGCATGGCATGGAAGTAACATACCGAGTTTAGTAACAATACACTAATGCATTTGTAAAATATAGCATTTTTTGACAAAATTCAAAATGGCCGACAAGCAAAATGGCCGATATGGTAAAATTGAATATCAGACGACTCGGCATGCCGTCTTGAATCTAACGAGACCACTTTTTTGATTTTTGGACAAACGGTTCAAAAGTTATAAGCAAAAACAGCAATTTTTGTATCTCCGGACCAGTAGGTGGCGCTATGCCGAAACGCTGCATGTAGCCTCAGGTCATGCTTGTGATGAGATGTACCAAGTTTGGTTTGAACACGATAAAGCGTTGTGGAGATATTGCCTTAAGTGTGTTTTTGCAACCGCTACATAAAATTTGTTTGCACGTTTATCGAAAAAGATTTGACGAATCAACTTGATTTTTTGTCAGCATAGTCTGAAGATGATCTGGTTCAATTTTCGTGCAAATCGGATGAACCGTCTAGGACGAGTTCGCAAAAGTAGGTTTTTCGGTTAATTAAAAATGGCGGGAAAATTTTTATGACGGAAAATGACGTCATATGGTGCAATCAATTTGTCTTGAGCCAAGGAATCAGAGGAAAAAAGAATTTTGTTTCTAGCCCTTATGGTTCAAAAGTTATTAGCATAAACATGAGTCCAATTTTGGACTGATGGTGGCGCTAGAGGCATTAAGTTAGAGACTCCAAATTTGCTATGGAGACACTTCAGACTGTCCTCTATAAGTGTGCCAAATTTCATAACTTTTTACCATACGGTTCTATGGGCTGCCATAGACTTCGTGGCGGAAGAAGAAGAAGAAGAAGAAGAAGAAGAAGAAGAAGAAGAAGAAGAAGAAGAAGAAGAAGAAGAAGAAGAAGAAGAAGATGAATAATAATAATAAGAACGGGAACGGTTTCAATAGGTGCCTTCGCACCTTCGGTGCTTGGCCCCTAATAATAATAACTTTATTTTATATAGCGCCTTTAAAGGCAACTTCTCAAAGCGCTGTACATAAGAACATAAAATCACAACAGAATATAACAATATCATATATTAGGGCTGTCAAAATATTAATCGCGATTAATCGCATCCAAAATACAACCCCAAATCAGAAAAAGTTGGGACAGTATGGAAAACGCAAAAAAAAAGAAAAAAAAGAAGTGATTTCTAAATTTACTTTGACTTGTATTTAATTGCAGACAATATGAACACAAAATATTTCATGTTTTGTCTGGTCAACTTCATGTCTTTTGTAAATATGCATCCTTTCCTGTCATTCAGACCTGCAACACATTTCAAAAAAAGTTGGGACAGGAGCAATTTAGGGCTAGTAATGAGGTAAAATGGTAAAATAATGATGTGATTTGAAACAGGTGATGTCAACAGGTGATTGTAATTATGATTTGGTACAAAAGCAGCATCCAAGAAAGGTCTAATCCTTTAGGAGCAAAGATGGGCCGAGGATCGCCAGTTTGCCAACAAATACGTGAGAAAATTATTGAAATGTTTAAAAACAATGTTCCTCAAAGAAAGATAGGACGAGATTTGGATATTTCACATTCAACAGTGCATAACATAATTAAAAGATTCAAGGAATCTGGAGGAATTTCACTGCGTAAAGGACAAGGGCGCAAGCCTAAGCTGAACAACCGTGATCTCCGATCCCTCAGGCGGCACTGCATCAAGAATCGTCATTCATCTATAAGCGATATCACCACATGGGCTCAGGACTACTTTGACAAACCTTTGTCAAGTACCACAATACGTAGTTACATCCACAAATGCCAGTTAAAACTGTACTGTGCCAAAAGGAAGCCTTATGTTAACAGTGTCCAGAAGCGCCGTCGACTTCTCTGGGCTCGGAGGCATCTGGGATGGACCATCACACAGTGGAAACGTGTACTGTGGTCAGATGAATCAGTATTTCAGGTATTTTTTGGGAGGAATGGACGCCGTGTGCTCCGGACCAAAGAAGAAAAGGATCATCCAGACT
This sequence comes from Gobio gobio, assembly GCF_949357685.1. Classification (NCBI taxonomy): domain Eukaryota; kingdom Metazoa; phylum Chordata; class Actinopteri; order Cypriniformes; family Gobionidae; genus Gobio; species Gobio gobio. The sequence continues at coordinate 11,472,667 of NC_137120.1, forward strand.
GTTACCAGCAACAAGTCCAAAAGCCAGGGTCTGTCATGGTATGGTGGTGTCAGTGCCCTTGGCAAAGGTAACTTGCACTTCTGTGAAGGCACCATTAATGCTGAAAAGTACATAGAGATTTTGGAGCATAATATGCTGCCTTCAAGAAGACATCTTTTCCAGGGACGTCCATGCATATTTCAACAAGACAATGCAAAACCACATTCTGCACACATTACAAAGTCCTGGCTGCGGAGGAAGAGGGTACGGGTACTTGACTGGCCTGCCTGCAGTCCCGACCTGTCTCCAATAGAGAATGTGTGGCGCATTTTGAAGCGCAAAATGTGACAACGAAGACCCCGTACTGTTGCCCACCTTAAGACTTGTTTGCAGGAAGAATGGGACAAAATTACACCTGAAACACTTCATCACTTGGTGTCTTCAGTCCCTAAACGTATTTTAAGTGTTGTGAAAAGGAATGGCAACATTACAAAGTGGTAAATGCTTTACTGTCCCAACTTTTTTTGAAATGTGTTGCAGGTCTGAATGACAGGAAAGGATGCATATTTACAAATGACATGAAGTTGACCAGACAAAACATGAAATATTTTGTGTTCATATTGTCTGCAATGAAATACAAGTCAAAGTAAATTTAGAAATCACTTTTTTTTTTTTTTGCGTTTTCCATACTGTCCCAACTTTTTCTGATTTGGGGTTGTAAAAGTTTGTTTACATAATATATGTTTGTGTACTTTGTGAAATAAAGCATATATTTTCAAATGATTTGACAGTTTATTTGATTAAATATCAAAAATCCAAAAGGTGTGCATCATACCTAACACCTAGATGAACACTTTACAGTCAGTTTTATGACTAAGTCATTCTCTTCAAATGCCATTTAAGTTAGAAACGTGTATAGCCTACCAATTATGTAACTTTAGAGACGGTCCCTAGATTCGCGAACGTCAAGCCGACTTTATGCCAGTCATATCAGATGCGCTGTGGTTCTGCTGTGCTTTGTTTTAAACTATTTTCGGTGCTGAAATATAACAAAAACTGTCAATCACTGTATGATGAATTAATCTCCTGCGTGCATCGCACGGTTATCTGTGCTTTGAGTGTAGATTTCAACGAGTGACAGCCGCGCGCGCTCTGAACAAAACTAGTACGCTAATCTGAACGCCTCTGATTATTATATTCATAAACTCAATATAAACACGTGTGATTGGTTATAATGCGCAAAGTGATTATAACAGATGGCTTTTGAGAAGACCATAATAAGTTCAAAGTGGCTGGTGTGAGTGTTACACAGCCGAAATACACGCAGATGGCGATTGTCAATGTCAAGCCCTGATTATTATCTCTTAAATGTCACCCTAGTCTTGTCTGCTTTTTTAAATGTTTGATTGCGTTCGTTGTGTTGTACGACGCGAGGGAGCCTATTCATTTTTGTCAATTTCTCATTTCGATCATCGACAGGTCTCAAAAACGAGTACTCGAGTACTCGGGGGCGGGGCATGTGCAGGGGGCGGGGCATGTCCGTCATTGAGATAATGAAAATACTGTTATGAAAATGGTTGTTGACAAATACAAACGTGACATGAAAACTGGTATATGAAAACATGAACATATAAAGCAAAAAATAACTGCTAGATTATGATGCATAAATGTCTTTGAAAAAGAAACATCTTTATAAAATGACCGTCTCAAATAACCAAGTCAATAATATCGAGCATTGCATTTGAGCTGAAACTGTGAAATAACACCACCCTGCAGAGCTTGCTAGCTGGTTAATAAACTCAACCAAACGCACCCTATATCAATATTAATATGAAGATTAATAGGAACTTATTACAACTTAAATTAACACAAAAGGACGTGAATGCGCACGTGAACTTCAGCGTGCTAGATTTTACAGGCTATGGTTTGAAACGGAACATTTTGAATGCGCTCTTCCCTTAACAACGCTGATACACGGACAACGAAAGCACACAGAAACAACATTTTATTAAAATAGTGTTCTCATTATAATGCTTTGGCAGATTGACTCTGCACATCATGCACTTAATTTTATTATTCATGATCGCAGCGTTTACAGACATCACTGTGCGTTTTCGAACTCATAACGAAAAACAACTTTAAATAAACTAGGTCTACAGTTAAAAAATATGAGAACAGTATAGCACTGCTGCATTACTAATATATCAATCATTCTGAGAAAGAAATAGCCTATCTAAAAAGAATATGACTGTCTCTAAACCGTAATGTCGAGCATGAAATATGCGTTTGAGCTGAAACTGAAGAGAATGAACATCCGGTATAACGGCAGCGCTTTTCTAGCTTCACCAAACGCTTCTTATATTAGATTAATCAGACAACATAAAAGTAATCTTACAACGTGCATCTGCAGAAAAGGACGCGAATGCGCTAGTCAGAGCCTTCTCGCTAGTTTCTCTGTGGATTTGCTTTATCAGCTGATACACGGGGAAGTACAGAGAATTTACAGCATTCTATTTCCATTGTGTTCTCATTATAATGCTATGTAGGCTATGACAGATTGGCGCATCTTGCAATAACCATTTAATGATCACAGTGATTCCAGACATCACTGCAGTGCCTCAGTTTTACTTTATTTCGCCGCAGTCTGGAGGCGTGCTGTATAACGCTAACCAATCAGACCTCAGGTACCGCGCAAAATGACGCAATAACCAATAAAAAAGAGACAAATATATATTTTTAAAGTCAGGGCGATCATCGTTCTCATGATCGATGATCGCTGTCATGTTCGAGTACTCGATTACTCGACCACTGTTGCCCATCCCTATTCTGAATTACGGTTTTGCAAACATTGTCTTGCTCTGCGGTGTTTCCAGTGTGAAGTATTTCCACACAGCTGACATGTTGGCTAGCCACAATGCTGCTCAATGCTATCCTGCTGCAAACTGCTGAATGGATTTCCTGAGCGGGGCGTGTCTCATAACTCTGTGTCTCATTGAGCCGCGCCTCCGTTCAGGAAATCCATTCCATAGTTTGCAGCCAGCTAGCAGACAAGCCGGCGGGAATCACTTTTGGAAAGCGCAGACGTGGCTCATGGGTATCGGATTTCTCTGCAGGTTGGATCGGGAAAATCCGATACGTGAATTAAGCTGGTATCGGTCCCGATACCGATACTGGGTCGGCCCCATCCCTACTTTGAGCCTTTGATATTTAAAATTCATCGTGACATAAGAATATCCTGTCCGTTTCAGAGCTGAAAACCTCCTTGTTAGTCAAAGAAAAGCTTTTATTGACACCAGACCCAGAAAACGCTCAATCTCAGAATATATCGACCACTGACATCATAGAATGCAGAAGCACCGCCTCAAGCGACTCGTGGAGCTAAACGGGTCACGCTACAGAGCAATAAACATGCTGGTTCCAGCTCACGTGCGTAAGACATTGCGCGTTTGTTCGCTTCATTTCACCGCAGAATCGACTGAAAACAAGATACAGGTCGAGACTGGATTTGCAGACATATTGAGATTAAAACATAATCGTGAAAAAAACATAATAATAATTAGTGATCAGACTCGGACTTGTAACGCCAGTGCTCCCAAAGCCCAACGTCCCGGGCCTGTGTGTTTTTCAGACGGGCTACCAAAACATAGCCTGTCGGCAGGCCGGTGGTATCTTAAATAGTGAAATAACATTCCTTTCTTGCACGTGATGAATCATTGAGTTTCATCATCATCATCATCAAAGCTTTTATTCAGGACACACATGGTCCAAAAACACAAACATAAAACACACCAATACAAAACAAACAGTGTTTGTTTGATAAAGATATTTTTCGAGCCCTGTGAGCGTTTCTCCAGATGCTTTCAAAACAATGCCCACATGTACTGAGAGGAGCTGAAGCTCATTAAATATGCAAATCTTATCCAATCCTAGCCGTGGGTGTTTACTCCCAAGTCTTCAGTGCGGCACGCCCATTAAAAAACGAGCGTTTTTCAGAGAGCCTCAAAACCAAGACAGAAAATAGCCTATTACTTATTCATTATGTTTTTGAATGTAAAAACCATGTGGACGTCTTAAGTTGACCTCAGACAACAGTATAATTTTTTTTTAAAAAAGCCAGTTCATGACCCCTTTAAAATATTCAGCTGTATTTTAACACTTTTCACAGGAAATTGCATTGAATGACTAAATTATACTCACCACTGACAATAACATTGAAGGTCTTATGGCTGTGGGTATTGCTAATGCGGCTGGTGATCTGTAGTTCATAAAGTCCAGAGTCTGTGTTTCTGATGTTTGTGATGGTCAGAGATCCAGTTTTATTGTCCAGCTTCAGTCTGCCTCTGAATGTCTCAGTATCTTTATTACACTGAACATCTGTACAGATACTAATATTTCCAATTATTTGAGCTATACGCGTGTTTTTTAAAAACCATCTAATTGTGTCTTTCTGGTTTATTTCAACACCAGTGTGTAGAGTGACTGAATCTCCCTCCTTCACTGACAAATACTCTTCATCAACACCAGACACACCTGGAGAAGAAAGAAACAGATAATCATAAATCATGTCTGGAATAGTGATCATATAGATTGCGAGTAGAGAAATAGACCCCCATGTCTGGATTGATAATGTAACATGCAAACAGCAGAAGAACATTACTGATTTACAAATTCACTCATCAGACAAAGAGTCTAATGAATGACCTTGAACAACAAAATGATTAGATTTATGCCTTTAATACAATTAAGTATTGGGCTGGCCGCTCTCATATAACCTAATGCTATTTTCAAATAATCCCATTCTATATATTAATTAAATAATTGCCTGTACAAGCATTTATGATATCAATGTCTTTGGTTTTGCATGAATTTTGCTAATCCATTCATGTTACAGTGTTTCCCCTACAATGTATTCACAGCGGCGCAGCGCCGCCGCTGGATTTTCAGCGCCACTGCAAAATTTTCATGATCAGTAATATCACGACATTCACTTACACACTGTAAAAGAGAGAGAGAGGTTGACGATGGCCAGAGAACTAAACAAAAATGAAGTCTGCTTACACTTTAGGGCTGTGATATTAATCTTATTTTATTTTTGCTTCCAAGGATTATAAAAAGAAGATATGAGGTAAAACTATTATAAACTATGCTCGCGCATCGTCTAGCACAGCTTCCTTCCCTTCATAGCGCGCGCTGTCATTTTTCCCCAAACATGCATTTAACGTCAGACTCAGCACAATCGTTGATAGTTGTCAAATGCACTCTCCACTTTGGCTAAATTGCAGAACGTGTTTGATTAAATGAAAAGCACAACAATCCGCGCAATAGACGCTGTTTCCAAGTTCAAGGCGGGGGTGTGTGTGTGTGTGCGCGCGCACGATGCGAAACGGACCGACTTGCACAAATGCTTCGTGTGCGCGACTAAACCATCAAATACACAACAAAATAGCCTATATCTCAAAATGACAGGCTTGGAGAGTATTCACTTAAACACAGTTTAGCTTAAATGGGCGTAAATAGTTGGGAGAAATTAATGGGAGAATGATATCATTAGATCTGTATTCGGTCTTAAAGGGGCAGCATCTAATAATAAACCTGGTGACGATTGAGCCATTTATGTGAATCAAACAACAAAAGGCAAAGAGAAAATTACTTGTAGCTCCTGTATGATATGTGATGCTCTTAAAAATATATATCTAAAAACATCATGTAATTTTTCACAATGTTAGGCTACTGTTTTTTTTTCTCTGTGTTTTTGATTAAATAAATGCAGACTTGATAAGCATGAGACTTTTTGCAAAAACATAAAATAGTATCCAAACACTTTTTTTTATTTTTACATATTGCCCCTCTCTTACATTTGAGCCCTTGCCCCCTAGGAATTTTCTGCACGTCCCTGCCGGTTATTGAAGTAAAATAGGCTATAAGTCACCTTTTAAATTAATGTTTAAAAGTTTAATTTGGATTTTAATGGTCAAAATGTCTTTCTATCCACAAAACTTGCCAGGAGTCAAGGTTTCAATTTTTCTTTTCTTTTTTCGGAGGTGCATGCCCCCTGACCCCCCGACGAGCGTCTTGGTAACAACCTCCGGCACGTAACAGCACCGCTGCTGGAAAAATTTCTAGGGGAAACACTGTGTTAATAGTTTTATATGCACAATTAGATTTAAACTTTCAGTACACACAACTGTTTATATACGAAAATTAAAAACCAAAAACCATGGTTATTGTAGTAAAAACCATGGTAACCACAAATTAGCCATGGTTTTGTTACATTAACCATAGTTTTGATAACTGTAGTTATACAACTGGTAACGTTAATTAATCCGCCAAAAACAGGTTAGCAGCAACTATTACTTTTAACTATATTAAAATATGGCTATTTTTCGTTAGCGTAGGCCGAGCCAGCCACAACCATTATTCGATCGGTCAATTTTGTTATTCAGTTGAGAGGTTAATCTTCCCCCTCTCCCAAATCAAACTGCGTAAAAACATTAAATAATACAGGACTAACGTTACTCAAAGCTGTATAGCAATATACCGTATATTCATCACTTAAAACACGATTCATAGTGTGTGAGACTGAGTGGATCACTATTAATGGCAACGCCACAAGCCTTCTCCGAGTCCGCAGTCTGCACCCTCACAAACATGTCTAATAACAGAATAACATATTTTATAAATAAATGGCTTACCATGGAACAAAAAATACAGTGTGAGAGAAAAGCCGAGCATGATTTCCCCACTTTCGCGGAAGTCCATATTCTGTCAAATGTTTACGTCGATGCCAATTAAACTGAAAGCAAAAGCAACGTTAGTCTGGTAAGTAAGTGTTTCGAAGAACACAACAACGCTTGTGCCATTTAGCTAGTGATGTGATGGTCGACGCTGAAGCTTCCAAACGTGTGTAAAACAAACAGAAGACCAGCTTGCGTTACGGAGAGTGGTGTAACATTTGAGGATGCGTCAAGTTCCCAATGTTCTCGAGTAACCACAGAGTGCAGTCTGGACGATTGGGGCGGTGCGACACATCGAGGCGGACATCGCCCCTTCTATATTTTAATTTCCCGACTTTGACATTTTGCTGAGAGTGGACGTTGATGACTTGTCGGTGTTTGGTGGATGGCGGCAAATGCAGCGAAATCGATCATGTCAAAATATAAGAAAAATTATAGTGGAAATGGACCAGAGACACTAGTTAGTGTTAATGATACGGATGTGGAAGATAATCAAATGGATTTAGGAAAGACAGGAGAAGAGAGGAATTTAGATATAAGGGAAGATGTAGGTACAAAGAAAAGAAAGAAAAAACAGATAGAGGTAAGAAGTTCAGGGGAGAGTGGAAATGAACAGGAGGTGAGGAATGTAAATTTGCATGAGTTGAAGGTAATATTGAAATTTAAAGAGGATGGTGGAATACAAAAGGTAAGTCCAATTGTATTAACAAAAGAGTTGAGGAAAGTAGTTGGATAAATTAAGATTGCAAAAGTGTTAAGTAATGGAGATTTGATGATTGTTTGTAATAGTGAAGAGCAAAGAAGGAAAGTGATGAAGATTAAAATAATGTGTAAGCAGGAAGTGGTGAGTAGTAGGATTGTAGGACAGGGTAAGTGGAGTAATATCTGGAGTGCCATTGGGAGTGACTATGGAAGAGCTTAAGAGTAACATCAGTGGAGGGAAAATAGTTGGTGCTAGGCGATTGTTTATGAGTAGAGAAGGGAACAGAATGGAGAGTCTCTCTGTTGAGCTTAGGTTTGAAGGAGTTATATTGCCAGATAAGGTCAAGCTTGGATTTATCAGTTATTCAGTGAGGCCTTTTGTGCCTCCTCCTTTAAGATGTTATAATTGTCAAAAATACGGGCATGTTGCTATGGTGTGTAAAGCTAAGAAACGATGTGCAAGATGTGGGGGAGAACATGATTATGGCAAATGTGAAGGAGCAGGACCAAAATGCTGCAACTGTGGAGGGGAGCATAGTGTTGCGTTTGGAGGATGCGAGGTGAGGAAGAAAGCAATTGAAGTACAGAATGAGAGAGCTAAGATTAATATAACACATGCAGAAGCTGTTAAAGTGAGACACGACCAACTTCAGAACCGCAGAACCATATACGTCACTCACAACAGTCTGAGAGCAACAGCACCACACCACGGTCTCATGCCGGAAGTGGGCGGAGCTGATTTATCTTCGTATACATTGCTCATGGAGCAATCATACATTGGAGCGTTTCAAACCCAAGTTTCAAACCATGTTAATAATGTCAAGTGTTTTATTAATACGTTCTAATTGTTGAGAGATATAGATAGATAGATATACTCACTTTTCATTAATAGTACATAGTTAAATCATAAAAATACACACATTACACATTGAATATATATATATAATGCAAGTTATATATGAAATGTAAATTAATATATATATATATAAAATGTAAGTTTATATATATATATAAACCCCATTGCAACGTTTTGTTAAGGATTTTTAAAGTAAAAAGTTTCTATTTATATTATGTCTTTAAAGATTATATTAGATCAATTGAACATAAAGCTTAAAACACTAAAAATGAAAACAAAGATTGAGCATTTGAACATTTATTTATATGACAAAATATTTTTTACTCAAGCATTTCAGAATGAACCTTTTTTCATAGTACATAATACACATTACACAATTCTACACTGGAATGCATAATTCAAGCAGATTCAGATTAATCAAATCCCAAAACAACACACACAAATTATTTACTTCCCCAAAGGCATCATATACTAGCTGGGGTTTGCTTTAAAAAAATACACAATCAGACCAAAGAGAATATATTGAACTAGGTTCAAAGTTATTCCACAGCAGGTACATGACAAATTAAATCAAATGAAATCTCCATAAATATACAATTAATTCTGAGACTCCTTTTGTCCAAACACTTAAAAAACACTAAAGGCTCTTTGGCAAGTTGTTGGTCAACCATTTCAGTCTGTGAAAGTTGAAGGGCTTTTTCCTGGTCTTCCTCTTTCAATTTCAGAAAGCACGGCTCCTCCACGAAACCTCTGAAAACGTTTGGTAGTTCGCCTGCAGTGCAGAGGTCTTCTGTGATCTGTGGCTCCTTCATGAGAGAAGGGTACAAAAAATGGGATGAAATGTTGGAAGTTTTTAACAATCTCGTGTGTTGAAGGATGTGGCATGTATAATAGTTTGTAAAAAAGTTTTGAAATTCAATTTCCCTCATGTCTATATTTGTGACAAATCATACCCTGTCACAAATCAAATTAATTAACCATTTTCAGTTCAAAATGTATACAGAAATCAAAGGCAAGCTTTTCACACTGAGCTTATCGTCGTTCTAAAGACACTTTTAACCCCGGGTGAAGTAACATTTCACACTTTTATATTGACGTGCATTTGACAGTCACTGAAACACTGTGCATTCTATATAAATAATAAATTCAGCGTTGGAGAGGAAAAACGTCAAATGCTGACAGAAAACGCAACAATTGCAGTGAAGAAGAGACCATTTTAATTATTTTATAATCTGAAATGTCCATTCAGGATAAACTTGTAATACTCCTCATGCAAATCTTGAGCATTTATGTAAACATATTGTGTGCGGTGTTCATCCAATCAGTGACACTGACACTGCAGATAAGGATGTTATCCCATGGTTTAGTAAAGTACAGTGTGGAACGGCAGTGTATGAATACCTAGGATTAATTGTTCATCTCAGGTAAATGATGATCAGTGTGAAACGTGAAGCAAGCTAACCCAGGATTCTGTATACCCGGGGTTTACTATTTCAAGTGTGAAAAGCCCTCATGTTTTTTATCCTAATGAAGAGAAGCTCTTATTTTAACAAAAATGTCTTACCATTAACATGAATATCCCACAGTCAATAGAGCTGACCAACTGTTGTGGAACAGTCTAAAACAATAGAACATTATTAAGTTATTCCTGGAAAAGATGTGACAGATATAACAACACACTATCTGTATAAGTAGCTTATGTCTTTATGAGAGCCTTTTAAAACTAACCTTGTTTTTGATCAGCTTCCATTGTCCTGTGCTGGGGTGAGTCTGCTTGTCAATTTACTGCAACAAAATCAAACCGAAATATATTATATATAATGTAACCATAAAAATTGTACAAGAGAGCCAAGTTTCATTTTTCTCAAGCAAAAATTACCACTTCAACCACTGCAAATTCAGAATATAAAAGAAACTTTCAGAACATCATCCAAAATGAACAATATCTATAATTGGCAATACATTTAACATGTTTGGTTGTGTATTTAATTTGATTTTAAAAGGACATATTCAGACACATTAAATATAGTTTGTATTTTGTTAGGTTAAGCACATTGTGCTTATATATAAATATATCTACTTGAAACTTTGAAGATGAGATTACATTTTTGACCAAATCATGCAACCAACTAATTCCAAAAGGATAACTAATAAATAGTATTTATTGCCACTGTATATAAACAAATAACTCAAAACATTCATACCTTCATGGACAGTTGCTTTTTGAAGTGAATTTGAAGGTGTGCATTCAACTAGTGCCATCTGGTCAGTTTAAAACCCCTGGGCAGTAAAAACTGTTGCAGAATGTCTTGCATTGATGAAAATTAAGTAAAGCTGAGTATCTCCAAATCGCAATATGCCTCTATAAATTAGAAAAAAAATCCACATAAAACACATTGGCCATTATCAGAAAAGGTATTTAAATAAAAAATACAGCGCCAACAACAAAGTAAACTCACAAACAATGAATATGTAACTTAAAGCTACACTGTGTAACTTTTTTAGTCTATTCTTAGCTAAAAACACTTAGTTCTTTGAAAAATATATGTGCTCATTAATGTATATTTACTTCTTTCAAGTAATAAAGTATTCTCGTAAGTTTATAATATGCCATTGAAAATACATAAGGTAATGGGATCTAACGGTGGTCGCCATGTTGCCCCTCCATCTAGAAATTACATTAGCCAAAGAGGGACATACCCGTAAATTCAAGCTTCGCCTTTTGCGTTTCACTCGATGGCACTGTACAAAATTCTCTGCCTCGCGAATGTGCGCGTCAACTTGTTCAGACTTGTCTGGTGCATGTGCAGAGAGTTTTCATCTCAGCTGCGTCCAGTAACAGAGTTATACGGAGTTTTCCTGGCTTGTTTATTCCTCAAAAGTCTGTTTTTCCTTGTGTGGTATTTCTGTGCGTTAATAACTCCGTAAGTAATAATAGTTATTGTCATTGTAACGTTAGATGTGTTTCAGAGTGTGTCATCGCGTAATTCAGTTGATGTCACCTCAGAAGTATTTTTGTGTCAACATACAAAAGCGTAATGCTCACCTATTTGAATAATCATTCAGTTATTTTGTTATCAACAATGTTTATTCGTGTTTAGAAAATATTTGCTTGTAATGTATGTTGACGGAAATATGTATCAGGTCTGATCGGCATTTTAACAATTGTTATACAGAGCGCACTGCAGTGCTAAAGTTAAAGCGCCGCACACACTTTTGTAACCGGACACCGCTTGTTAGCAGCGGCAGCTCCGCTCCTTTTAATGCAGCTGCATTTAGCACCTATATATGGTACAATAAGCTCTGGTTTACGGTTACATTATACAAATGTAACTTATAAGTATACTTATACAGTTCTGAACTGTGTATGTATATTTACCATCCTTATTTGTTCTCTCACAGAAACCACATTTATGTACATATCCACGCAAACCTGTTTATGCCTTGCAATTGGATGACTGAATAAACATTACTATCATCAAAGTTCACTCTGGATTAGCTGCAGTTCTTTCTAGCCGAATAATTAGGCCAGTTGAGTTCCAACCATCCCACTGCGCACAGAATATCCCACAGGCACCGTGTTGAATGTGGACGAGGTCGAACTGGAAGCCATATTAATCTTGGACTAATTCGGCCACCGTAGGAGTTGAAACGAAATCGGAATTGAGAAGAACAGAAACTAAAATTCACTGGATGGTCATATACCTTTTAACCGCTAGATGGGGGAAAATATCACACAGTGTAGCTTTAAAGCAAGACCATATCAACAGACGCGAGAGACATCGTAAAGCTCGTTTAAAAAAAGATTAAAGCCACGTGCTGTATAAAGTGTTAATACAACAACTATGGATCAAACAAATAAACACAAATAAACTTGATAGATTAAAATCACAACACAAAAACAACTGTTTACCGTGTTCTCTTTTTCCGCCATGCCGATTGTTTAGTTTTCGTTAACTCCGCCCACTTCCTATCTGAGGCTGCTACTCCGCCCACTTCCGGCATGAGACTAGTCATTAGGCAAAGGTGTAACACAAGAGTATGTTGTAGTAGAGGTATGGGTGAATGGAATAAAGTATGTAATAATAAACTTTTATAATCCTTGTAAGAAATTAGTGTTGAGTGAGTTAGAACAAATAGAGGGTCTTAATGAAGATAGGGTAATTTGGTGTGGGGATTTTAATGCACAGAGCATGTTGGTTTAGTGACAGATTGTAATGGAATGGTGGTGGAAGATTTGATAGATCGGAGACATTTGGTGTGTCTGAATGATGGGGGTAATACAAGAATAGATGTGGCTACAGGTAAAGAGTCTGTGTTAGATCTAACAATGGTGTCTGATTCAATTGCAGGAAGTGCTGAGTGGGAAATAATGCGACAAGATACTATTGGGAGTGATCATTATCCAATAATGATATCTGTTAGTGTAAATGAGAGAGGAAGTAAGGTGAGTCAAGGAAATATTGGTAGCTGGAGGTTTGATAAAGCGAATTGGGAAGAATTCATGAATCTGAGTGAAGAGGGATTAAAGAATATTATAATAGAACCAGATAGATCTGTAGAAATTATTAGTGATGATGTTGTTTATGCTATTCGAGTAGCAGCAAATAAATATATACCAAAAAGGAAAGGACGTAGGAAGAATAAGATAGTTCCACGGTGGACTGAAGAATGTACTAGTGCAATTAGAAGGAAAAGGAAAGCATTTAGGATTGTTAAGAAAACACATAATTTTCAAGATTTAATAGAGTATAAACAAGCACAAGCTGAGGTAAGGAGGATAATAAGGAAAGCCAGAAAGCAGTATTGGATGGCTTATTGTGATGAAATAGGGAAGAATACACCAGTACAGGAAGTATGGGGTATGATTAAGAAAATGAAAGGGATTCAAAAGTGTAATGGGTATCCAGTTTTAAGTATGGAGGGAGAAATAGCTGTGGAGGATGGAGATAAAGTGGAAATGTTTTTAAAGGCATTTATAAAAGTAAATAGTTCAGAGAATTTGACTGAACAGAGTAAGGAAATGAGGGAGAGTGTGATGAAGGAATATCCTGATATAAAGAAGAAAAAAGAGGCTGAAGATAATTTGTTAGATGTACCATTTTCTATGAGTGAGTTAAAGAATGCAGTAAGAAGAATGAAACAATCTACTCCAGGAGTGAATGGGATTAGTTACTGTATGATGAAGCATTTTTGTGATACATCAATGGAAGTGATTTTAACATTTTATAATAGAATATGGATAGAAGGTATAATTCCTCAAAGTTGGAAGGAAGCATTAATTATACCTATTAAAAAGCCTGGGAAAGATCCAAGTAATCCTATAAATTATCGTCCAATAGCTTTAACTTCTCATTTATGTAAGGTAATGGAGAGAATGATAGCTGATAGATTGAATTATCATTTGGAAAAAATGAAATGTTTTTTTTCTTATCAAAGTGGGTTTAGGTGTGGTAGAGGGACTATGGATCCAATAGTATCTTTAGAAGACGAAATAAGAAAGGCATTTCTAAATAAGGAGAGTGTCTTTGCTGTTTTCTTTGATATAGAAAAGGCTTATGATATGTTGTGGAAAGAGGGGTTATTAATAAAGTTACAGAAAATGAGTATAAAAGGAAGAATGTATAATTGGATAAAAGAGTTTTTAATTGGAAGAAGTATTCGAGTAAAGGTGGGTGGAACTATATCTTTAAGTGGAGCAATTGATAATGGTACACCTCAGGGCAGTGTAATAAGTCCACTTTTATTTATTATTATGATTAATGATGTTTTCTCAAGGATTGATAGAAGTATGGGGAAATCATTGTTTGCTGATGATGGGGCTATCTGGTTTAGAGGAAAGAATATAGATTATAACATAAAGAAATTGCAAAGTGCGCTAAATGAAGTTGAAAAGTGGTCAGGCGAAAATGGTTTTAAGTTTTCAGTGGAAAAAACAAAAATAATAATTTTTACTAAAATGAGGAGGAATGTGGATGTTAAGTTAAAATTATACAAAAAAGAATTAGAGCATGTAAGTATAGTAAGATTTCTAGGAGTTTGGTTTGATAGTAGATTAACTTGGAGAGAGCATGTTGAAAAAATGGTGCGAAGATTTAAGCGTGTAGTGAATGTAATGAGATGTATTTCAGGTCAGGAATGGGGAGCAGATAGATTGGCTTTAAAAACTATATATATATCTATGATAAGATCTATAATTGATTATGGTTGTATTGTATATGGTACTGCAAATAAATCTCATTTAATTAAATTAGAGAGAATTCAGTCTCAAGCACTAAGAATTTGCTGCGGAGCATATCCAACTTCTCCAGTTTCGGCTCTTCAGGTAGAGATGGGTGAAATGCCTTTGCATATAAGAAGACAGCAATTAATGGCATCTTATTGGGCAAATTTAAAAGGTCAGAGTGAGGAACACCCGACAAGGAAAGTAATGAGTCCTAGTTGGGAATATGGGAAGAGAGAGTGTAATAGTTTTGGATGGAGTGTGAGGAAATTGGTTAGAGATATGAGATTGGAGGAGGTTGGATATGCTCCAATAATTCCTTTATCTCGAGTACCATTATGGATCATGCCCCAACCAGAAGTAGATTTAAGTTTATTAGAAAAAAGGCAAAAGGAAGGTTCATATGAAACAGAAGTATATAATGTAAGGGAGTATATTGGGTCAAGATATGGGCAGGGACGGACTGGGGCTAAAAAACAGCCCTGGACTTTCTCCCAAATAGGCCCATCATCCGGCCATTCCCCCCTAGCCGTGCGCAACAGACACTAGCCAGGATGTACTATGCCACAATATTTTCAGACTATCAGACAAGGTATTCCACTTATGAAGGGATTTGTTTCACCTGGCTTGGCAAATGCTAAACAAACTGTACAATATAACGTGTGATTCGCCTCACATTATGTGAGCCATTTGCGGTTGGTACCATCTTTACAACTGAACACTCTCTGTAGAGACAGGTTTTTAGGCTTTTACTGAGGGTGGTTTGCAAAAAATTGTTTCAGGCTGTGACTATCGGACTTGGGCCGTTTGAAATATTGTGATGTAGAGCATCCTGGGACATCCTCGCACTTCCCTGCACTCTCCCTGTCATCTTTTATACTGCAACTATCTTCAACCTGAATAAAAAAAAATATTTTAAAAATAGTTTATTAGCTTTTATTGATGCTATGTGTTGCTTTGTGTTAAAGAATTAGCATTGAATAACCTATTTAATATTTTGTCAATGTCATATTACACTTTGATTTATATTAAGGCTGTGAAATTATGAAAATGGCTAGGCCCTATTAATTTTGTCTGTGAAGCTTTCACAAACAACCACCAGGTCTTTGCCAATTCCACAATAATAAACACAAATATGAAAGACAAGGAAAAACTGCACTCTGATGGAAGACAGACAGAAAGTGCAAGCTAGGATTTTTTGGTTAAACAAAAATGTAGTCAATTATTTAGCCCCCTTCCTTGTATGTTAGCACGTTTGTGGTAGCAATGCATGCCTGATGTTTTCCCATTAAATTCAATACCTTCTTCATTCTAGCAGAAAATGTGAGCTCACTACAACCTCTCATATAAGTGAATGAAAGAAATCAAAACCAATGCAATACAATGATGAATGTCCAAAAGATGACACCCACAGACTGTTTTTAAATGGGGTTGGATACATATTTTTTTTTACTTTTAAACTGTGTTTGTGTTTGTGTGTGTGTGTGTGTGTGTGTGTGTGTGTGTGTGTGTGTGTGTGTGTGTGTGTGTGTGTGTGTGTGTGTGTGTGTGTGTGTGTGTGTGTGTGTGTTTACGCGTGGTTTGTGTAGACATGATTTGTAGTAAGCGGACTGGTTTTGCGCGTCAGGCTAGTGTTTACATAGAAAGACATGGAATAGTAGCGCATTTGAATGAAGAAGCGCGCTTATTTAGTTCAACATATTTCCCCATTCTTTGTGTATTGTTGTTTGGAGTGCTTTTACAATACACAAACATACACATATAGTGGCCAGCTAAACAAATGTACACACTATACATCGCATGCTCCATTGATCAATACGTGGTCATGTTTGGGCTACTTGATGGGCATAGGCAAAAACAGACATTTGAAGCAGTCTTACTCACTGCCTGCGGTTCCAACGTTGGGACCTTTATCGTTGGGACCGCTCCATCCTTCAGTATTAGGCGATTTGAAAATCCGGAAAAGCAAATTCCATCCACTTTTGCCTTAACGCAGGGTTATTTGGCTACGAGCCAGCGCTTTGATGGGCGTAGCCTATTGCTTTCACGCGCTCTCTCTCTCTCTCTCTCTCTCTCTTCCGGTAGAATTGTCCGTACGGCCCATACAAGGAAATTCCGCCCTGTTGACGTCAAGCGGACCCATGATCGAAAAAAACTTTCCGAAACTTATGACTAACAGGAAGTACTAATTTTGGCAAAGAAATACTCCCATCAAACGTCCACCTTAGCTTTTGAAACTGTGTCCATGTTTAGCATGGGAATCCAAGTCTTTAACAGTGCAAAAAGATCAGTATGCATGAAACAGCATTTCACCCCCCCTTTAAACAACGTTTTATTCAATTCATTACTTTATATTTATATAGCCTATATAACTTTATATAGCCTATACTTTAGCTCACACAAGTGGCAAAACATTGAAATATAACTTATAGCCTATAAACATTTTAAATTAGAAACTTACAATAGAAACAGCCGACTCTCGTCTTCTCTTTCGTTTTTAAACCCTTTTAAAAGCAGGTCATAAAGACCTTTGTTTTTCCACCTCCAGGAATGTACGTGCTCTTCCTTATTTCAATTTTTTAACCTAAATGCCAGGTAAGGTGTCGTTTCCTTGCTTTACCCGAGAAAAAAAAGCCATGTGTTGACTTTGAAACAGAGTATATTTTAAATTATATGCATCTGTGGTAAAATTACTAGATTTTCGTGTCAGTACATGTTTATTTTAAAGCAAACAATGTGCTGTCACTTTAATTCCGCAGTGCAGCACAGCAAAAAATAGACTCGGTACGGAAACGATCGCCGGACTGCTGCAGACGCACCGCACCTGGAACGGACTGACGGACAGCATCCGCGTGCAGTGTGAAAGCTGTAATCCGTTAACATGGGTATGGAAAAAAATACGCACCGCATACGCACTGCAAACGGAGTATGTGTGAAACGGGCGTGACGGGACGTGTCGGAGGGACGTCTTTTCAACGGTCATTAAACGTCATAATGTTTGCTGGGGAGTCATGACCTCAGTTTTCTCTGTATTATACAGCTCTGGAATAGCTGTTCTTGAGAAATATTTCCGACTGGGTACTTCATACTGCCGGTCAAAAGTTTGAAGCATGGACCGGAATTCTGCCTGGTCCACAAGACTAACGCCCGTTTCACACATACTCTGTCTGCAGTGCGTATGCAGTGTGTGTTGCGGTGCGTATGCGGTGCAGGAGCAGCACGCGCTGTTGTGCTTTCATATATGCTGCGTTTGTAGCGCGCAACTGATCCGCGGTTGTATACCACAAACACAGCATTTATTCATTATTTTTTTTATTTCAAATCCAAAAGTTGTTACTGAACATGGCTTGCAATTCTCTTTGTTTACACTTTCATAGATGTCACGTTTTAACGTATACATTTAAACAACGTTTTATAAAAATTAATTACTTTATATTTACATAGCCTATACTTTAGATTTAGCTCACACAAGTGGCAAAACATTTAAATATAACTTATAGCCTATACACATTTTAATTAGAAACTTACAATAGGCTATATACAAAAACAGCCGACTATCGTCTTTTCTTTCGTTTTTAAACCCTTTTAAAAGCAGGTCATAAAGACCTTTGTTTTTCCACCTCCAGGAACGTACGTGCTCTCCATTATTTCAATTTTTTTTAACCTAAATGTAAGGTGTCGTTTCCTTGCTTTACCCGAGAAAAAAAAGCCATGTGTTGGCTTTGAAACAGAGTATATTTTAAATTATATGCATCTGTGGTAAAATTACTAGATTTTTGCGTCAGTACATGTTTATTTTAAAGCGAACAATGTGCTGTCACTTTAATTCCGCAGTGCAGCACAGCAAAAAATAGACTCGGTACGGAAACGATCGCCTTTCGTTCAGTCACTACGACGTACGTTAGTGACTGACGAAAGGGGGTTTCGCTTAGAAGCCAATCATCTCCGAGAATTCAACAGCGCCCAATGGCAGTGCCAATGCCATGGGCATGCGGAATTTGCATGCGTAACTCCGCCCCACCTCGTGGGTATATAAGGAAGTATGCTGGCAACATCGCATTATGTTTCTGCTTTGGAGCCAAGAGTATCTCTTCACTCCTTCAAGCCTGCTGACTGAGTCTTTGTCAGCCTTCGAGACGAACAAGCTTTCCAGAGGCGTTGGATCTACGGCGCGTTCCAGCGATCTCATGCTGCCTGTCTGCTGATCTGTGCAGTGATCTGCAACAGCTGTGTGTGTGTTTCCCTGGGCGCTTCGGCACTTCTGCAGAGCTTTCCTCTCACAAAAAGAGCTTGCGCGTGGCACGTCTTTTTCAAGACGGTTCGCCCGTGCACTTCCGGGTGCGATCGATCTCCGTTGCTATGGGCACATTCACTGCTCGATGTGTTTGGGCTTCAGCACGTTCGGGCAGTGTTTGTGGATGTGTCATGTTCCCACTGCGGGAACGTGACTATCGCGATGTCGCGGTCGAGACTCAGTGATCTCCGTGAGGAGAGAGAGTCCCCTCTGCCACACCCCAATCTACCGTCTCCGAGAGAGGTGGTACTTTGGCTGGTGGCCAGGGTGACCTGAGGGCGGTGCCGTGGTATTAAGAACCCCGACGATCATTCCTCGGGCCACGCCCCCTCTCGCACATTGCTTAAACCCGCGAGTGTTGGACTGAAACAGCGGCCCGTCTCTGACGCCTCGTTCGTTTCGTTCACGCTCCAGATAGCAGTGAGATGTCGATCGCCGCATCCCAAGGTGGGCTGGAGTCCTTTGGGGATGACGATTAGGTTGTGCTCCTCCTCCGGGTGTGTCAGCGCTGCCTGATCCGACCTAAGGTTGACAGCCATGTTATCTCGGGCAGCCACGAGTCTCGCGCTGGTGTGGAACTCCGCCCAGTCGCGAGTGCTCGTGGTTGCGCGATTGGTTTTTGGGGACAGCACCCGACAGCTGTTGGGCCCCGCCCCCAATGCCTTTCGCTCCTGAGGTGCATGAGGAGATCACGCGGTCCCGGAAGTCCCCGTGCTTCCCGCGACCGTTTGGTGGCCTCCTCCGCCTTCTCTGCCCTTGATGGGGCCGCGGCCTAGGGTACACTGGGGCCCCCTCACCCCCACTGTTGAACTCTCTGTTGCGCACTACGGTGTCCACAGAGGGCTTGGCGTGGCGTGGTGTGGCTGTCCTAAGCACCCTCCCAAAGCCTGTGCGCTCGTCTACTTCGGTGGTGTGGTCCTGCAGAGCTATGGGCAGGCAGCCGCCCCTTTGCACAAGGGTGGAGCCGACCCAGGGCTCTTCAATGAGCTGCGTGCCGCAACTGATCCCGCCCCCGGGCGGTGAAGGTGGCCACACGCTCCCTGGGTCGGGCGATGTCCACAGCTGTGGTCCGGGAGAACACCTGGCCTTACCTGGTGATGTGGAGGACGTTGAGCGGGCCCGCCTCCTCAACTCACCCATATCCCAGGCTGGCCTCTTCGGTGGCGCGGCTGAGAACTGCGCCCAACGGTTCACGTCCGCCCCAGAGCAGACTGAGGCTGTAACACGTACTGCCCCGGCGGCCAGCTGCTGCACCCAGCCGCCGGCTCAGTCGCCTCGGTCTGCTCGCCGCCGAGGGCGCCCTCCCTCCTCCCGCCCGGCCCCAGCAGCAGCCTTCACCTGGGCCGCGCCGTGGAGGTGGTTGAGGATGACGCCCAGTCCGCTCCCCAGCCTGGTTAAACGCCAGGCTGGAGGTGGACAACTCAGAGATGGGTTCCAGTTCTTCCCTGGGGATGGTAGCAGGGCCTCTCCTTCCCCCGGTGGAGGGCCGGGGGAAAAATCCTTCCGCTGCTGGCCCCCGGGCTAGCAGCGCTTGGGAAAAACTCATGTCCCTGTCTCTGAGGACCCAGAGACCGGTGATGACAGTGCGCGCCACCCACGGGTCCCGCCACTCGCATCCCTCTCTGTCGCCAGCCTCCTGGCAGAGCAGACCCCAGTGGAACGCGCGTCCTTCCCTGGTCTCCTCTGTCAGGACGCAGCCGTTAACCGCACCCCCACACCGGGACGCCCAACAGCCTCCCTTGTCCGGGTCGGTAACGCTGCATCGCTGCCCCACTCCGGGTACGTCTGTAGTCCGAATGACCCCGCTGGTGCAGTTCCTGGGAGCCTGGCTTCAGATTCCAGGGCTGTCCCGCTGGGTCGCGAAGACAATCAGGCGCGGCTACGCGATTCAGTTCGCGCAGGCTCCTCCCTGCTTCCGGGGAGTCCGCTTACTATGGTCGGGGCTAATGCCCCTGTCATGCGAGCGGAGGTTGCCACCCTATTGGCGAAGGGTGCGATCGAGCCTGTCCCTCCAGCCGAGATGAAGTCCGGGTTCTACAGCCCCTACTTCATTGTACACAAAAAGGCCGGTGGGCTACGACCGATCCTGGACCTGCGCGTCTTGAACCGTTACCTTCACCGGTTTCCGTTCAAGATGTTGACAGCGAAACGCCTTTTCGAATGCGTTCGTCCAGACGATTGGTTTGCAGCGATCGACCTGAAGGACGCCTACTTCCATGTCTCCTTTCTACCTCGACACAGACCGTTCCTACGGTTTGCTTTCGAGGGGCGGGCATATCAGTACGCAGTTCTACCATTCGGGCTATCTCTGTCCCCTCGCGTCTTTACGAAGATTGCCGAGGCAGCCCTTGCGCCCTTTCGGCAGCACGGGGTTGGCATCCTGAACTACCTCGACGACTGGCTCATACTGGGTCACTCTCGAGAGCAGGTTTGCGGACACAGAGAGTTGGTGCTCCATCACCTAGCCCGTCTGGGCCTTCGGGTCAACTGGGAGAAGAGCAAACTTTGCCCCGCGCAGAGGATCTCTTTTCTCGGTATGAATATCGACTCGGTCGCCATGTGCGCGCAGCTTTCGAGCGAGCGCGCGCAGTCTCTGCTGACTTCCCTTCGTCAAATCGAGGGCAAGAGTGCGGTTCCACTGAAACTATTTCAGAGGCTCCTGGGGCATATGGCATCTGCAGCCGCGGTGACGCCGCTCGGATTGCTTCATATGAGACCGCTTCAGCACTGGCTACGCGATCGAGTCCCGAGATGGGCATGGCGGTCTGGCACGCTCCGGGTTCAAGTGACTCGGGCCTGCTTACAGACTCTCACCCCGTGGTCGAACCTCAGCTTTCTACGGACCGGAGTGTCCTTAGAACGAGTTTCCAGGCATGTTGTTGTATCAACAGATGCATCATCCACGGGCTGGGGTGCCATGTGCAATGGACAAGCAGCCGCGGGCTCCTGGATAGGACCCCAGCGCCTTTTGCATGTCAATTGCCTCGAGTTACTGGCAGTACGGTTCGCCCTGCACCGCTTCCGAGCGTTGCCGAGGGGTCAACATGTACTAGTCAGGACAGACAACACGGCCGGTCTACGCTCCCGCCGTATGTCTCAACTCGCCCGCCATCTCGTTTTGTGGAGTCAGAAGCGCCTGAGGTCCCTTCGTGCTGTCCACATCCCGGGAGACCTGAACCGTGCAGCCGACGAGCTCTCACGGATTCAGCCTCTCCCCGGAGAGTGGAGACTCCACCCCCAGACGGTCCAGCTAATATGGGAACGGTTCGGCGACGCACAGGTAGATCTGTTTGCCTCCCAGGACTCTTCCCATTGCTCCCTGTTTTATTCCCTGACCAAGGGCACCCTTGGCACGGATGCACTGGCGCACAGCTGGCCGCAAGGGCTACGCAAGTATGCGTTTCCCCCAGTGAGCCTCCTTGCACGGGTACTGTGCAAGATCAGGGAGGACAAGGAGCAGGTCATGTTGGTCGCCCCGTATTGGCACGGCCAGACCTGGTTCCCAGAACTTCTACTCCTTGCGACAGCCCCTCCCTGGCCTATTCCTCTGAGACCGGACCTCCTCACTCAGAGACGGGGCACCTTTTGGCACCCGCGTCCAGCGTTCTGGAAACTCCACGTGTGGCTTCTGGACGGGACGCGGCAGGTTCGAGTAGTCTTCCACTTGCGGTGGTCGCTACCATCACTTCCGCTAGAGCTGAGTCTACGCAACGTCTCTATGCGTTGAAGTGGAACCTCTTCGTCACATGGTGTTCTTCCCGCCAAGAAGACCCCTGGAAATGCCCGATCGGGTCCGTGCTATCGTTTCTCCAGGAGGGGGTGGAGCGAAGGCTGTCTCCTTCCACCCTTAAAGTGTATGTGGCCGCAATATCTGCCTACCACGATCTCCTGGGAGACAAAAAGGTAAGTCAGCACGACCTGATCATCAGGTCCCTGAGGGGGGCGAGGAGACTGAAACCTCCTCGCTCTCCTCTCGTTCCCTCTTGGGACCTCTCAGTAGTCTTAAGTGCTCTGCAGAGGCCTCCCTTTGAGCCTTTGCGGTCGGCTGAGATTAAGTTCTTCTATGAAGACGGCTCTGCTGACCGCATTGGCCTCGCTTAAGAGGGTCGGGGACCTGCAAGCATTTTCGGTTGACGAAGCGTGCCTTGAGTTCGGCCCGGCTAACTCTCACGTGATCCTGAGACCCCGGCCCGGATATGTGCCCAAGGTTCCCACCACTCCGTTCCGAGATCAGGTGGTGAACCTGCAAGCGCTGCCTTTGGAGGAGGCAGACCCAGCCTTGGCATTGCTCTGTCCAGTACGCGCCCTCCGCGCCTATGTAGACAGTACGCGATGTTTCAGGACCTCAGACCAGCTCTTTGTCTGTTATGGTGGAGAGCGGAAGGGAAGTGCTCTCTCAAAGCAGAGGTTGTCTCACTGGATAGTGGACACCATTGTTTTGGCTTACCAGCAGCAAGGTCGACCATGTCCCCTTGGTGTGAGGGCACACTCCACTCGGAGTGTGGCCTCCTCTTGGGCTCTAGCGCATGGCGCCTCGCTAACAGACATCTGCAGAGCTGCAGGCTGGGCGACACCCAACACATTCGCCAGATTCTACAATCTCCGAGTGGAGCCAGTGTCCAACTATGTACTCGCCCCTACGGGTGGCCGGTAATGGGCCAGGCTCAGGTGTCTTCGCTTGCTCGCCATTCCACTCCAAGGACTGGATACGTGCAATATTTTCCCTCAGGTGAGCTCCCCGAGAGCCCTGAGCTCCTCCAGCACTGCTTACGCCGACATCAGTTCAGTCTGCCCTTTCGAGCCCAGACCCTCATGTCCGGCCAGGTGCTCCGTGTGCATGGTTCCCCTCCGGCGACCCCCACACGAGTATTTCCACCGTAAGCCTCCTCAGCGAGCAGGTGTCTTTCCCTTGGCAAGTCCCTGCCGCCCCTAGGGTTAAAAATCCACCTTCGGCTGGTACCCTAGAGATCTTCCATATGCAGCCCTTAGCGGGTCATATGTGTGTTCTTAAGCCCTCCCTACGGGTAGGCATCTTGGCATTCCCTCACTGGGATATGCTTCCCAGTGTACCTTGGTAATCCTGTGATAAGTGGGAGTCCTTCGTCCGTACTAGTGTTACGACAGGGTACTCACACTTACGCAGGGCACTGGATGACAGCTGAGTGGCGTTGTTGTATTGGAACCCCCATTCGTTAGTCACTAACGTACGTCGTAGTGACTGAATGAAAGGGAACGTCTCAGTTACGTATGTAACCCTCGTTCCCTGAGGAGGGAACGGAGACGTACGTTTCCTTTGCCACGTCAGCTGTGCTGCCTGGAACGCGGAGTTCAGTCTTGGCTCCTGCAGCAGTAACATAATGCGATGTTGCCAGCGTACTTCCTTATATACCCACGAGGTGGGGCGGAGTTACGCATGCAAATTCCGCATGCCCATGGCATTGGCACTGCCATTGGGCGCTGTTGAATTCTCGGAGATGATTGGCTTCTAAGCGAAACCCCCATTCGTCAGTCACTAACGTACGTCTCCGTTCCCTCCTCAGGGAACGAGGGTTACATACGTAACCGAGACGTTACGCCCGTTTCACACATACTCCGTTTGCAGTGCGTATGCGGTGCGTATTTTTTTCCGTACCCATGTAACGGATTACAGCTTTCACACTGCATGCGGATGCTGTCCGTCAGTCCGTTCCAGGTGCGGTGCGTCTGCAGCAGTCCGGCGATCGTTTCCGTACCGAGTCTATTTTTTGCTGTGCTGCACTGCGGAATTAAAGTGACAGAACATTGTTCGCTTTAAAATAAACATGTACTGACGCGAAAATCTAGTAATTTTACCACAGATGCATATAATTTAAAGGTCCCATGGCATGAAATTTTCATTTTATGAGGTTTTTCAACATTAATATGAGTTCCCCTAGCCTGAATATTGTCCCCAAGTGGATAGAAATGTTGATCGGTGTAAACCCTAGTTCTGGCTGTCTCTCTCTGCCTTTGAGAAAATGACAGACGAGCCAATCCTGAAGTCTCCTGGTTTGACGTCCAAGCAGGAACGGTTTCCTCCCTTTCCTCCGCCCAGAGAATCTCCCATGCAAACGCTCGAGAGATCATGGGTTGTGAACGAGTGAATGCTGGCAGTTTCTCAGTGTTTGGATGTACAAATGAAAACAGAAGTCTTTTTTCAGTTCCTTCTGATCTGTGATCAGTGATTTCTGATGTGTAGCTAATTATTTATTATTCGTGCACACAATGCGGCTTCTCTCTCTCCAGACAGAACGGTGTTTTCGTGTTTTCTATTTTGTGAGTCAGTGTTTTTGTACGTCCTCGTCGCGTCTATCGGTTCTAAAATGTGCATACAGTCATGAGTTTCTGCTCAACATCGGCCTCACACACGCCGAAGCTCGGGCTGCACTGGCCGTTGGCCTTCAACATCCCCGACCCCCAGTACTGCATCTGGCCCACAGCGGAGGCACCAAACGCGGCGTGAGATTAAGCAGAAGGGGGGTAAGCGTGAGCATATTCGGGCTAGCCAGCCTAGCCCCACAATAAACTGGATTACATTCGATTACTGCTGTTGTGTCTTTGTTTGCGCTGTGTACTCAACGCGCGTCACTGACGCTTTTATTTTATTTTAAAAATAATGCTATTATCAACACTTACTTTTAACTCGTTCATCTCGACAGCTGTAATGATACTTTGCATGTGTTACAAAGTTGGTAATAATGATGAAGACGGACTCGGTGTGACTGTTTATTCAGAACTCTCAGATACAAACACAATAAACTCGCGCTGACAGACAGCGCTCTCATAACTCACTAGTTACTATAAATAACTTTGTTAGCAATCGCTGATCTCCGTCTCTGGTACATTAGTGATGTCCGGTTCGGACTGAATCGTTCTAAACGGTTCGCGTCTCCAGTCAGCGCTGATCCATAATTTACTAAAGTTACTAACTTTCTGACATGAGTGACAGTCCCTCTAACTAGAAATAGACTAATAACCTGAAGTATATGCTGTAACTACAACAGTTCAGACATGCTGAGAACTGATGTGAAGTGAACTCAGGTCCATCCGTCTCTCTGGCAGCAGCTCGTGCCTGCTCCTGCCTCTAGACCAAGTTAAACCACGCCCCCTCCGCTCATTTAAAATGCAAAGATGTCAGCCAATCACAACAGTGGGCGTTTTTACTGAAGTCTCACAGCAGACACGCCTCTTGAAGCAGGGCATTCAGCCACAGGGCAAAACAGCAGTATAGAAAAAATGCCTTTTATTTCTAAATTATGACATTTTATGATGTAAAAGTCATACTAACAATATAAGTACACCTCAGGAAACATTATAAAATAATAGAAAAATGCCATGCCATGGGACCTTTAAAATACTCTGTTTCAAAGTCAACACATGGCTTTTTTTCTCGGGTAAAGCAAGGAAACGACACCTTACCTGGCATTTAGGTTAAAAAAATTGAAATAATGGAGAGCACATACGTTCCTGGAGGGGGAAAAACAAAGGTCTTTATGACCTGCTTTTAAAAGGGTTTAAAAACGAAAGAAAAGACAAGAGTCGGCTGTTTTTGTATATAGCCTATTGTAAGTTTCTAATTTAAAATGTTTATAGGCTATACGTTATATTTAAATGTTTTGCCACTTGTGTGAGCTAAATCTAGGCTATAAATATAAATAATTAATTGAATAAAACGTTGTTTAAATGTAGGCCTACTACTACGTTAAAACGTGACATCTATGAAAGTGTAAACAAAGAGAGTTGCAATTCTGACAAGCCATGTTCAGTAACAACTTTTGGATTTGAAATAAAAAAAATTATGAATAAATGCTGTGTTTGTGGTATACAATCGCGGATCAGTTGCGTGCTGCAAACGCAGCATATATGAAAGCACAACAGCGCGTGCTGCTCCTGCACCGCATATGCACCGCAACACACACCGCATACGCACTGCAGACAGAGTATAGCCGCGTTTCCACCGCAGGAACTTTACCCCGGAACCAGGAACTTTGGGGGGGAACTCGGTGTGTTTCGACCGCAGGAACCAGGGTCTAAATGAAGTTCCGGGTAAATATTTCCCCCTCCAAACGGCCCTGCTTGCGAGGTGGGACTTTTCAAAAGTTCGCGAACTTTCGGGGGTGGGACTTGGGCGCTGAACATGCTGATTGGTTGAGCTCTCGCAGCTATTTTTTTTTTCCACCGCCATATTTACAAGTCTTTTGCGAGGTGGGTTCCGTGGGTTTTGCGTTCAGTAAATATTTTTTTTGCAACAATGGAGTTCAACAAAAAATTCGACCGATGGACCGACGACGAGGTTCAGGCTTTATTGAGCATATATGCGGAGGAGGACATCCAGCGGGAACTGGAAACGGCGACCCGCAATGAAAAGCTATAACTGAAGATATCGACTCGGTTCCAGTCACACTGGAAAACAGCGCAGAGAGAAGTTGAAGAAATTAAGACAAGATTACAAGAAATTAAAGGATCATAACAACCGGAGCGGTTCCGACCGGCGTATCAACAAGTGGTATGACCGCCTGGACGCGTTGCTGGGACACAGACCGTCATTTTCTGGGGCAGTGGTAACGAAAGACTCGGCTAGTGCGTTGTTGGAAACCATCCAGGAATCCGAGTGGGTTGAAGGTAAATATATCATCTTGGTATCATCTATTAAACTCGTTGCAGTGTTTAAACATGTTGCAGTAACTTTTTTCAACGTGCTTTTCCAGACGTAACGAGCCCTGATGAATCGCAGGCAACGGAGACCAGCGTGTTTTCCCTTGCGGTCACCAGTACGTTATAAAGCTGACAAAAATGTGTATATATTTAAAAACTGATGTGTAATCCTTAATGGTTTTGTTGTTTTTAATTGTAAACTTAAATTGCCCATAATAATTGCACACTGGGCATTGTTCAAGCTGGGCAAACAATTGTTCATTATTTGTAGTGAAAACACTTTAAATAATTAATTGATGGTTTCTATTGTTTCATGGTTGCCTTGTGTATTAATTTCCATGTGTTTCTGTGCAATTTTTCTACTTAGAGAAAAGGAAAAGGGACTGTGACTTTCTTGATGCACTGAGGGACATGGAGGATGCTAACCGGGCCGTCCTGCAGCATGGACAAGAACAGCGAGACCAATATATTCAGCTGTTACTGGAGAGCCAGGCCGAGGAGAGATGAGGAGGCAAGAGCTGGCATTCCACCAGTCAGAAGCGGAAGAAAGCTGACGGCAGCAGAGGGACTTTCAGACCGGGTTTCTGTCTGTTCTTGGACAGTTTGTCCAGTCGTTCAAGAAGTAGCCACAATGACCAGCCGCTTGAATGAAGCATTTGCTCTACCACACTTGTACTTTATATATTGTACGTGTTGGCACAGCTCTTGGAAAGGTTACTGAAAAATACACTTTTTTTTATATTGTTGTTTTCACATTTTATATTTTCATTTTATTGTTCTAGTAATGTATTTGTCTTTGCACACTTTTATTTTAATTTTGTAAGAACTAATCTGTCTAAAATAAAGTAAAATGTGTAAAATGTCACTGTGTCTTTAATTTCCACATTCTAACTATATAACCACATTCTAATTGTAGTGTAGGAAGCAAATAAAAGGGCTGCTGCTCGCAAGTCTTTCTGAATATGCACATAAACATATCTAGAAAACCCAAATATTATATTTTTAAATGTATAACTATGTGAATGTAGTATAATAACTTATAACCACAACTTAAGTGAAGCCATAAGTGTGGTCCTGCTTCATTTCAAATTTGAGGAAGAAGTATCTAAAATTATGCATTTAATGAAGCATATTGTAATACTAGTCATGTGAGTTTTTTTTTGTGAATGTTAAGAGATGTTATTGTGATAAAAAATAAAATACTTGCAGTCTAGTACCTAATCTTTCAACTGCTTAATTCAGTCTATTGTTTTCATTCAATTAACTTTTCACACATCTGTCATGACTGAAACCTCATTATCCTTTTATAGAAAATGTTTTGTTTTGGAATTGAGCTATTACAACACATTCAGATTTTGGATTGCCCATCATCCCATTTTGCATTAAAATGGTCAAACCAGGTGAAAGTGCACGTTTAAATAAACAGTGTTGGTAATGTGTGTACATGTGTGTATACCAGTTGTATATTGTGTATATAACTGTGTATGTGACAAATAAAACTCTTGAATCTTGAATAATCAGCAAAAGCAGTGCTGCTTGCATCACCTTGTTATTGTTGCAGACAGTATCGCGCAAAAGTGATTACTGTCCGTCGGTAACTGGGTGAAGCAGTCGCGCGCATTCCCACGTCACCGGACTAATTTGCCTAATCTCCCCGGTACTTTAGACCGCGGTGGAAACGCAGATTGTAGCAGGTCTGGGGGAGAAAAAGTTCCTGTGAAAAAAGTTCCTGGTACAAATAGTTCCGGGTAATTTCGGTGGAAAAGCGGCTTATGTGTGAAACGGGCGTTGGCGTAAGAGGCATCATATCTTTAACCAGAAATCGGGTCACAGCTAGAGTGCACTGTCTCCATTTTAAACTGGATTTATCGTACTTCTTTCCACAAGCGAACGCAGAAGCAATCTGAGTTAAACAAGAACTTTTCCTGCTTTGAGAAGCGGCTGCAGAGCGGGGCTCAAATGAGGCCGCTACACTGGATGGTGTATGTGGATATGGCAGCGGAGATTAGTGGTTTGTGCATCTTTAACCGTTACTTTTTTTTTTGCACAGCCTGCAGATAGCCTCTGTTGGATCCGCTGGTTCACCATTTGCATTTGGTTTTAAATCCATAATGCTGCCAAATTACCGGTGTGCATCTTTTCTTTGATATTAAGCCATTGTCCTCCATTTTATGCCTGGAAAATTTTGACACAGACATGAGAACTCGCGTGGGCGAGTGGGCGTGGTCAGTGCGGAGTAGACGATATTATCACATATCGCGATATTTTTGAAGGCGATTATCCCCCCCAAAAAATTCACATATTGCCCAGCACTAGAGTGCTCTCCACCTGTGTCAATTATCTGAACGTGCTCCTCCCGAACTTTGTTTATAAAACATAATTAAAAGTCGGTAACATATTCATTGTTAATGTTGTGCCATTTCACCAAAACATTGCTTTGGAATAGTTTTGAATGTAGTTGTCGATGAGGTGACAGTGAGAGGGCGTTGTCACAGACCATGAGGAAAAATGAGGAGGCTCATCACCTTCAGGTTTTTCTGATTGTTGTGTTATGCTGCGGTTGCAGAGACTTTGCAGTATCCCACAAAGTTCCATTGTGGTCCAGGATGTTTCTCAGTCTGATGTCAATTATTTTGTAGCAAAAAACTTAAAGCGCCAAGTTTACATATATTTACAGACAGAAGAGGGTTGTTTGTGAACAACAAAGACTGAAAAATACTCTGTGTGATAAGTACAAAAATGTATGTTTAAAGGTCCCATGGCATGGCATTTTTCTAGTTCTAGTTTCCTGAGGTGTACTTTTATTGTTAGTATGATTTTTACATCAAATTATTTCATAATTTAGAAATAAAAGGCATTTTTTCTATACTGATGTTTGCCCTGTGGCTGAATGCCCTGTTTCAATGGGCGTGTCTGCTGTGAGACTTCAGTGAAAATGCCCACTGTTGTGATTGGCTGACATCTTTGCATTTGAAATGAGTGTTAGATTATTTTGCGGAGGGGGCGTGGTTTAGCGAGGCACTGCAGGCACTGCATGCATGAGAGAGAGAGACTGACTGTGCACTAGAGGGCAGCATTGGGATTGAGTCCCGCCGGGTCCCGCGGGACCCAACGTAAATCTCACGGGAGCGGGCGGTTTGAATTTTGCTGCGGGTCGGGAATGGGCGGCTAAAAAAAACACTGCGGGAATCGGCGGGATAGGGAGGTTGCCTAACGACATGATGGAGAAGATGTCAATAGATGATGTAGAAAAGAACCTCAAACGAGGTATTTACAGCACAAAAGCTAAGCAAGGAAAGTCTAACATTTGGAGAATTGTTTCTCAATTGTTTTGGTAGGCAAAATCATGCGGTATAACGTTATATGTATCCACATATTGCGCAGCTGGCAAATACATAGCTACTTGATCATACCTCACCAAAAACGCTCAGCACTCCCTGCAGGTCAAGCAATTAAAGACTGTTTGGTGTTTTTGACAAACAATACATAGAAGTTTAGTGAGTGGAAATGGATTGTTTCTAAATGTCCGTTTGCTATTTTGTGTTCACATTACATTCTGTTGAAGCATGTTTTCTCAGGTTTCCTTTCAGTCGGTCACGTTCGACGTACGCCGGAACTTTTATCAAATTTTTGATAAAAACGAAATTATATTTGAATGTATTTGTCTTTTTCTTTTTTTTTTTTACATGCAGGCCAGGGAAACGAAACAAACAACCCCATGAATCTCTTTAATAATATCAATACAAATACGCGTTTTTTTCCCCCTGCGGGACGGGAGAAGACACAAAATCAATGCATCTCTATTATTGTGCGGGAATAAATTCTCGGAGTTTTGCGGGTGCAGGCGGGAGTGGACATACATATTGCGGGAGCGGGCGGGAGTGTAACACATACGTTGCGGGAGCGGGCGGTAATGGTCAGAAATTCAGCGGGTGCGGGCGGGAGCGGGATGAAGAAAACAGTCCCGCGCAGGGCTCTACTGTGCACTCCTGAACCATGGAGAGCTGGAGGAAGTTTTATTGTATCAGACTTCATAGTAATGTATCTTATAATTAGTTTTTGTGTACCTTTTTTACATTTCTGAGGTAATTCTGCGTCTTGTCTATCAGCTTCCAAAGTTTGTAACTCCTTGTCTGTGTATTCTGGCTCAAAATGATATGGTTCTGGATTTTGGTTTGATACTAAATAAAAATCCTCTGACAATTCCTCAAAGTCAGCCATGCAACAGTCACGTTCGCTACTATCTTCCTAGTCACGTTGGTTTTGTTGACAAGACGTAACAGCGGGGCTTCTCCGGTCCTGCGAGCAAATCACTCCGCCCTCCGCGGAAGTAGAGCAGTGCTGCGCCTTCTGAGAATATAGTCCCCAGTGTGTATACGTTTATAATATGGCTGTGTCTCATGTAACCTTGTTATTTGTACACGCTGTGACTATACACATCACAACATGTAAATAGGAAAATGTTGGTGTTATTTTGTCACCTCCAGTCTTTGTGCTAAGCTAGGCTAACGGTGGGTGCGTCAGACAGAGTTATGGGATGTACGGAGATGAGAATGGTATGTATGGACTTATCTAACTCTGGGGGATACAGTGAAAAAGCAAAAGTCCCAAAAAAGAGGAGTGTTCCTGCTGACCCGAACATATATTTTGCGCCGCGGGATTAAATTACACGGTAGCGGTCGGTAACTCTGGTGTAATTTGAACGGGAGCGTCGGTCATTCAATATCACGTTCCCGACTTATCGACCACCCGGTATACACCCTGCACTCAGGACTGTTATGCACGCGCTGCACGCATTGGCCAGTTCTTTCTGTGTCATGAGCCGCGTTTCCACCGCAGGAACTTTCCCCCGGAACCAGGAACTTTGGGGGGGAACTCGGTGTGTTTCGATCGCAGGAACTAGGGTCTAAATGAAGTTCCGGGTAAATATTTCCCCCTCCAAACGGCCCTGCTTGCGAGGTGGTACTTTTGAAAAGGTCGGGAACTTTCGGGGGTGGGACTTGGGCGCTGAACATGCTGATTGGTTGAGCTCTCGCAGCATTTTTTTCCCCATCGCCATTTTTACAAGTTTTTTGCGAGGTGGGTTCTGCGTTCAGTAAATATTTTCTTTGCAACAATGGAGTTCAACAAAAAAATTCGACCGACGACGAGGTTCAGGCTTTGAGCATATATGCGGAGGAGGACATCCAGCAGGAACTGGAAACGGCGACCCGCAATGAAAAGGTATAACGTTACCTGAAGATATCGACTCGGTTCCAGTCACACTGGAAAACAGTGCAGAGAGAAGTTAAAGAAATTGAGACAAGATTACAAGAAATTAAAGGATCATAACGACCGGAGCGGTTCCGACCGGCGTATCAACAAGTGGCATGACCGCCTGGACGCGTTGTTGGGACACAGACCGTCCTTTTCTAGGGCAGCGGTAACGAAAGACTCGGCTAGTGCGTTGTTGGAAACCATCCCGGAATCCGAGTGGGTTGAAGGTAAATATCTCATCTTGGTATCATCTATTAAACTCGTTGCAGTGTAACGTTGCAGTAACTTTTTTCAACGTGCTTTTCCAGACGTAACGGGTGGCCCTGATGAAGTGCAGGCAACGGAGACCAGCGTGTTTTCCCCCACGGTCACCAGTACGTTAGCCCTCGTCCCGTGTCTCCTGCCGAAACACACACATGCCAGAGGTATAAAGCTGACAAAATGTGTATATATTTAAAAACTGATGTGTAATCCATAATGGTTTTGAGTAGTTTTGTTGTTTTTAATTGTAAACTTAAATTGCCCATAATAATTGCACACTGGGCATTGTTCAAGCTGGGCAAACAATTGTTCATTATTTGTAGTGAAAACACTAAATAATTAATTGATGGTTTCTATTGTTTCATGGTTGCCTTGTGTATTAATTTCCATGTGTTTCTGTGCAATTTTTCTACTTAGGGAAAAGGAAAAGGGACTGACTTTTCTTGATGCACTGAGGGACATGGAGGATGCTAACCGGGCCGTCCTGCAGCATGGACAAGAACAGCGAGACCAATATATTCAGCTGTTACTGGAGAGCCAGGCCGAGGAGAGATGAGGAGGCAAGAGCTGGCATTCCACCAGTCAGAAGCGGAAGAAAGCTGACGGCAGCAGAGGGACTTTCAGACCGGGTTTCTGTCTGTTCTTGGACAGTTTGTCCAGTTGTTCAAGAAGTAGCCACAATGACCAGCCGCTTGAATGAAGCATTTGCTCTACCACATTTGTACTTTATATATTGTACGTGTTGGCACAGCTCTTGGACAGGTTACTGAAAAATACACTTTTTTATATTGTTGTTTTCACATTTTATAATTTAATTTTATTGTTCTAGTAATTTATTTGTCTTTGCACACTTATTTTAATTTTGTAAGAACTAATCTGTCTAAAATAAAGTAAAATGTGTAAAATGTCACTGTGTCTTTTTAATTTCCACATTCTAACTATATAACCACTTTCTAATTGTAGTGTTGGAAGCAAATAAAAGGGCTGCTGCTCGCAAGTCTTTCTGAATATGCACATAAACATATCTAGAAAACCCAAATATTATATTTTTAAATGTATAACTATGTGAATGTAGTATAATAACTTATAACTACAACTTAAGTGAAGCCATACGTGTGGTCCTGCTTCATTTCAAATTTGAGGAAGAAGTCTCTAAAATTATGCATTTAATGAAGCATATTGTTATACTAGTCATGTGATTTGTTTTTTTTCTAGTGAATTCTAAGAGATGTTATTGTGATAAATAAATACTTGCAGTCTAGTACCTACCCACCCACCCCGAGAAGTGGGCAGCCATATTGCGCCTGGGGAGCAGATGGGGGTTCGGTGCCTTGCTCAGTTGACTCGTGGTATTGAGGAGAGCACTGGTTATTAACTCCCGACAACTCCTGCCGGACCTGAGACTCGAAGCTGCAATCTTCCGGTTACAAGCCCGACTCTCTAACCATTAGGCCACAACTGCCCCAAATGGGACTGTAGACTTTTTAAGGTTTGAAAACTCAAATACACCATATCTTGTCGCAGAAGTATAATCTTCATGTTTAATCAGTCAAAGCGTATCTATATTCGTTTTATTCAGCTTACAGTGTGAGCTTCACATTAGGGATTTCCCATAGAGATTTCCTGAAAAACAAACTTCTCTGGCGCAAATGTGCCGTTTCTGCTCGAGGGCGCGCTCTGGCCTCCAGTATGAATGAAACTTTTGGGTAGAAAATAAGAAAAATAAAACTTCTCTCTTAAAAAAATGTATATGGCAATCCATATGTTCTTTTTCAATGTACAGGAGTTTTAATCCCCACAGTGGATGTATAAGAGGCTCATATTTCATATTAAAGACAGACTTTAAGAAATTGATATCACAGATAAAAAGCACAGATTTGTATAATAATAATTTTTATTTTATTTACTTTTTTACAATAAATCGACCTTTCTAATGATTTTTAGTCATAGGCTGTCGGCATACTAACAGGTAACCCATTATTGTTTTTGTAATAGTATTTTTTTAAATTAATTTCGCAATAATTATTATTATTAGTCACATTAATATTTAAACACAAAATGTTATAAACACACTTTTCATTTGTAAAAATGAATAAATAATAATAATCGCATTTTAAATCGCAATCGCAATTTTAACCAGTATAATCGCAATTAGATATTTTCCCCAAATCGTGCAGCCCCTAATATGAAGTGAGTTAAAACATGTTATTACATTTTGTATTTGGTTGGACAACAGGTTTATGAACGCTTCGCATTACTAGTTTGTGAAGATGTTTGACACATGTTGCTCAAACTCGCAGTCTTTCAGACGGAGCAGCGTTTACTGATCACAGAGCCGCTCTTCACTGACACGCTGGGCATTTATTTATTTCATTAAAATCGCAGCCTTTGCGCTTTCATAATCGCACATAAGCCAAATCGCGATTGCGGTTCGATTTCGATTAATCGTGCAGCCCTACTACTCTATAATATTTGTGTACACAGCTTTCCGTGGGCACCACACACATTACAACTGACATAAGGGACAAATGGATTTGCAACGGCCGCATTACATTCAGTGCATCTTTCTTCCATGCAATTAAAGTGACTGTCAGTACCCAACATTCTGCTTACCACCACCTTTTGTGTTACCAGAAGAAAAAGACTGATTTCGTTTTTGCTTTTTTACCATTGTGGCGTGGCGCAAAAATGGTTGCGTCCGTTTTAGACACAGTGTGCTGCCCCCTTGTGGGAAGAATTATTTGTGTTTTGAGTTTTATGTGTTTTGTCCACGCAGAGCCTCCGTAGTTCAGTTATTTTACTAACAATCCTTCAGCAAGTCGATCTCCCAGAGTGTTAAAGGCTGTAAATCATTATTTTGGTCCCTGGCAATTATCTGTCTGTAAGTATTTGTTTGATAAGTGATCTTAGCTTCCTTTATATTCCAAATTGAGTAATTTTAGCATGTTTTCTATTTGTAATTTGTAAGGAAATATGTGACGCTAGTACTGTTAGCTTCCCTATGGCATTTTCCATGTATATTAGCTTTGTGCTATTCTCTCGCTAATGCGATCGTTTTTGAGGGTTTAGTTAATTCTAAGCTACTTATTTTATATTTGCATTGTATATTCTCCTTATTGAGATTGTAATATGTTTTCTTTTTGTTTCTGTATGTTACAGTTTTACAGTCCTTCCAGTAAAACACACTAAAACAGCAAGATGCTTCCTAGTTCTTTATTGGAGACTGTTAGCTATCTGTAAAGCTAGTTCACACACACTAGTAAAGGCAGAATAGTAAAAAGACAGATGGAAGGTCAGCCAAAAGTCGATACAGAAGACAACACTGCTGTCCCGGATCGCCAAAGCACATACAGCAACGTTGGTGACCTGTGGGAAACAAGATCGAACTGTTCCAACATCTCACGGACCAGTCAGCGGTCACGTGCCAGTCAGCGGTCACGTGCCAGTCAGCGGTCAGGTGCCAGTCAATGGTCCAGTGCAAGCGTTTTGGCAGCAAAGGCACGTGCTAGAGCAGCTGCCGCTCAAGCACAGGCAGCATACGCTGAAAGAGAAGCAGAGGTGATAAAAGAAAAGGCCCACATCGAAGCTGAAGCTACAAAAAAGAAAGCAGAGCTCAGCGCTGACCTCCTCAGACTGCGTCTACAGAGTGCAGCTGCAGCTGCTAACGCCGAAGCAGAGGTCCTAGAGGCAGCAGCCGTGGATGAAGGTGGAGATACCTGGTTTCCTAAAAACAGCGACAACGTCGTCGAACCCATACCAGTTCCACCTCCGCCGGCTAATACCAGCTTTAACTCTGCACAAGCTACCGCACAAGTGCTTCCAGCAGTCCAGCGAGTAAAGTACAGTGGTGAATTTGTGCAAAATAAAGTCAAAGAGCTCAGCATACAAAACAGTGAGATTAGTGAATATCAGTTTCAAGAGCTACCAGTGGTGCATTCCTCACAGTATGGCAGCAACAGTGGAGCAGATCATTCTAATGGCCAAAGCTTGTTCAAAAATGCCCTTTTCACATCTTACTCGCAGCATCCAACCCCAGTTACTACTGACCACAGATTTCAGCCACACTCTATGAATCAGTCTGCCCCTTTCCAGCCCAGGCTATCGTCTCCACGCCCTGTTGTCAGTGCAAACGAGTCCAATTCCCCAGCCACATCAGACTTAGCTAAATATTTGGTTCGCAGAGAGTTGGTTAGCTCAGGGCTCCTGACGTACGATGATAAGCCTGAAAATTACTGGGCTTGGAAGGCATCTTTCGTGAACGCTACAGAAGGACTCTATTTATCCCCAAGAGAGGAGTTGGATCTCCTCTGCAAGTGGTTAGGTCCCAAATCATCAGAGCAAGCGAAACGATTAAGGGCTGTACACACCTACGATGCCACAACTGGTGTCAAAATGGTGTGGCAAAGACTGGAGGACAGTTATGGGTCCCCTGAAGCAATAGAAAATGCTCTCCTGAAAAAGTTGGAAGATTTTCCCAAAATCGCAAACAGAGAAAATCACAAGTTGAGGGAGCTTGGTGATCTAATCTCAGAGCTTGATGCTGCCCGTGTAGATGGTCTCTTACCTGGCCTGAGTTACCTAGATACGTCCAGGGGCATCACTCCTATCGTTCAAAAACTTCCATTCCACCTCCAAGAGAAATGGATTACTTCAGCTTCTCACTACAAAGAGTACCACCACGCTTCGTACCCGCCTTTCCCTGTTTTCGTGAAGTTTGTGTGCGACAAAGCTAAAACTCTTAATGACCCAAGCTTTGCCCCCTTGCTTTCTGCTGGTTGCCCAAGTGTTTATAGGCCTGAAAGACTGAGCAAGCCCAACTTCAAAACCACAGTATCTGTTCGTAAAACTGAAATAACTGCTCCAAAAGGCTATCGTGGCCCCTCTGACCAAAAGGTGGTTGACCCAGATAAACTGTGCCCGCTCCACAACAAACCACACTCCCTTCGCAAGTGTCGTGGTTTCAGAGCAAAGACCTTGGATGAGAGAAAGGCCATTCTGAAGGAAAATAATATTTGTTTCAAGTGTTGTTCCTCCGTCAACCACATGGCAAAAGACTGCGACGCAAGCGTACATTGCAATGAGTGTAAAAGCGACCACCACACCACCGCGCTGCACCCTGGACCAGCACCCTGGAAAACGGAAACTCCAGGCTCTGTAGCCCCAGACGGACATGGCGGGGAGCAACCAGAAAGTCCTATCCAGGCCATTGTGTCCAAATGTACAGAGATCTGTGGCAAAGGTAACAGCTCACGTTCATGCTCCAAAATCTGTCTAGTCAACATTTATCCTGCTGGACACAAAGAAAAGGCAGTGAAAGCCTATGCTGTGTTAGACGAGCAAAGCAATAGGTCTTTAGCTAAGACAGAATTCTTTGAGATCTTTAACGTCAACACAGGCACCAAAGTTTACACTTTGAAAACCTGCTCAGGTGTAGGAGAGACAAGGGCGCGCCAAGCTGACGGTTTCATAGTGGAGTCTCTCGACGGCAACATTAGCGTCCGGCTTCCCACATTAATCGAGTGCAACATGCTCCCAGATGATCGATCTGAGATTCCGACACCGGAGGTCGCAATACACCACTCTCACCTCAAGCATTTGGCAGCCAAGGTTCCAGATTTGGACCCAAATGCTTCAATACTGATCCTCCTCGGTCGGGACATACCAAGAGTGCACAAGGTCAGAGAGCATTACAACGGCCCCCACGATGCTCCGTACGCCCAGCGCCTCGACCTTGGCTGGGTCATAATAGGTGAGGTTTGTCTTGGGGGTGCGCATGTGCCAAGCAAAGTCAGTGTTTACCGCACAACTGTGTTGAACAACGGACGCACATCTCTTTTGGACTCCTGCCCCAACTCATTCCATGTCAAAGAAAAGGTCCTGGGCACTGACTCCCCATTTAACTCTTCGAACACGACCAGCTTGATTGACATAGACGAAAATGACTGTCTCTTCAACAAACTGTTCATGAGAACTCCACATGATGATAAACCTGCCATGTCAGTGGATGATGAACTCTTTCTGAAGATCATGGATGAGCAAATGTTTATGGACGAGTCTAACAGCTGGGTGGCGCCATTACCCTTCAAAACAAACAGGAACAGACTACCCAACAACCGAGACCAAGCGGTCAAACGTCTCAATTCGCTGTGTCGCGTGCTTGACAAAAAGCCCCTCATGAAAGAACATTTCTTGAACTTTATGCAGAAAATGTTTGAGTCAGGACATGCAGAACCCGTTCTACCACTCAACAAAGACCAAGAGTGTTGGTACCTACCGTTTTTTGGTGTCTACCATCATCGCAAACCTAACCAGATACGTGTAGTGTTTGACTCTAGTGCCACTCACGAAGACACCTCTCTGAACAATGTTTTGTTGACCGGCCCAGACATGAACAACACACTTATTGGGGTCCTCTTGCGTTTCCGCAAAGAACCTGTGGCAATCACTGCAGACATAGAGCAAATGTTCTATTGTTTTGTCATTCGTGAGGACCACCGCGACTTTGTGCGTTTTCTGTGGTACGAAGGTAACGATCCCACAAAGGCCATCAGAGAGTACAGGATGACTGTACACGTGTTTGGAAATAGCCCGTCTCCCGCCATAGCAATATATGGTCTACGGAGGGCAGCGCTGGCTACACAAGAAGAATACAGTGACGAGGCCAAACAGTTTGTCCTTAAAAACTTCTACGTTGATGACGGACTGGCTTCCTTTTCTTCAGACGCCAGCGCCATCCAAACTTTGAAAAGCACCAAAGAAATGCTTGCAGACTCTAACATTCGCTTGCACAAAATAGCCTCCAATAGCCCAACTGTAATGGAAGCATTTCCATCAGAAGAACGTGCAAAGGAACTGAAAAACCTTGACCTTGGTGCAGAACCCCTGCCCTTACAGAGAAGTTTAGGGCTTAACTGGGATTTGCAAAATGACTGTTTCACCTTCATTGTGTCAAGAGAAGACAAGCCATTCACAAGAAGGGGCATTCTTTCTGCAGTTAACAGCCTGTATGATCCCCTTGGGTTTGCAGCCCCCATCATCGTACAAGGCAAGGCTCTCATCAGAGAATTGTGCTCAGAGAACTGTGAATGGGACACTCCACTGCCAGCAGGAAAAGAAGCACAATGGAAATCTTGGAAAGACTCGCTTGTTGACCTTGAGAAACTACAAATTCCTAGACAGTATGTGAACACGTCACTGCAATCTACCTGTCAAAGAGAGCTGTGTGTCTTTGCAGACGCTTCTACATCAGCCATATCAGCAGTGGCGTACCTTCGAGCCATAGACACCGTAGGTCACGTCCACGTAGGCTTCTGCATGGGCAAGTCTAAATTAGCTCCTAGACAAGTCCACACAGTACCTCGCTTGGAGCTATGCGCTTCAGTTCTGGCGGTGGAGCTGGCAGACATGCTACTAAGTGAACTTGACATCGAAATTCACAAAGTGAAATACTACACTGACAGCCGAGTAGTCTTAGGCTACATCAACAACAGCAGCCGAAGGTTTTATGTCTACGTCGCCAACCGTGTTGCTCGAATCAGAAGGTCATCTGAACCCAGTCAGTGGCACTTTGTGAGTACGGAAATCAATCCTGCCGATCATGGAACACGGCATGTGCCAGCTTCACTACTGAGTTCTACCAATTGGTTGACTGGTCCAGACTTCTTGAGGAAAAGCGATGGGGAGTGTCCTGTGGAATCAAACTGCTTTCAACTTGTGGAACCTGCCACAGACATTGAAGTCCGCCCACAAGTCTCAACATTTGCAACTAATACTGTGACAAAATTGCTCGGCTCACACAGGTTTGAACGCTTCTCCAGTTGGAAACGTCTTACACAAGCTATAGCCAAACTCATTGAAAAGGTCAGGTCTTTCTCAAAAGCTCCTGAATCAAATGAACCGAAGATGGACGCTCTAACACAAGCAAAATTAGTGATTGTACGAACTGTTCAAGGCGAGACATTTGGAAAAGAATTAAAAACTTTGAACAAAGGAGAGGACATACTAAAACACAGTCCACTGAAGAATCTCAATGTGTTTTTGGACAAAGAAGGACTGGTGCGAGTAGGAGGACGTGTGACTTCTGCCGATATAACTCAAGAACAAAGCCAGCCCATCGTTATTCCAAAGAAGCATCACATTGCTGCTTTGCTGGTTCAGTTCTATCACAAACAGGTTGTGCACCAAGGTAGACTCATCACAGAAGGAGCTATCAGGTCTGCTGGACTGTGGATCCTTGGAGGGAAAAGGTTGGTGACAAATCTTCTCAACAAATGTACAACCTGCCGCAGGTTAAGAGGAAATGTACAACAACAAAAGATGGCAGACATTCCATCTGATCGCCTCATCCAATCTCCTCCTTTCACACATGTTGGGGTGGACGTGTTTGGTCCATGGAACATCAGCATCCGCCGGACAAGAGGTGGTGTGTTAGAGAACAAGCGCTGGGCAGTAATGTTTACCTGTTTAGTTACACGAGCAGTTCACATCGAGGTAGTTGAGTCTCTCTCCACTTCAAGTTTCATAAACGCTCTCAGGAGGTTCCTGGCCATAAGAGGCCCCACCAAGCTCTTTCGATCAGATTGTGGAACGAACTTCGTTGGAGCGTGCAAAGAGCTTCAGATAAGTTCAGAAGATTCAGAGCTTCAATCCTACCTCAAAAATGAGGCATGCACTTGGAAGTTCAATCCACCTCACTCCTCTCACATGGGAGGGGTGTGGGAAAGAATGATCGGAGTGGCCCGACGTATTTTGGACGCTATGTTGCTGAAAGTTCACTCTCCAAATCTGACTCATGAAGTACTTGTGACGTTCATGGCAGAGGTAACAGCCATAATGAATGGTCGTCCATTAGTACCTGTGTCTTCCGACCCTCAACAACCGGATTTGCTGACACCAGGAGCCCTTCTCACTCAGAAAATCTGTCCTGTCTCTATTCCACCTGGAGACTTTGACCTAAAGGATTTGTACCGGAAGCAATGGAAACAGGTGCAAAGTCTTGCCAACTCATTCTGGAAACGATGGCGAGAAGAGTATCTGGCATCCCTTCAACCAAGAAGAAAATGGCAAGCAGATCAACCAAACTTAGCCATTGGTGACGTTGTTCTTCTAAAGGACATTCAGGTCAAAAGAAACGAATGGCCTACTGGACTTATTGTGGACACTTATCCTGGTCGAGATAAAAGAGTACGTAAAGTAGACGTACGGATAATTAAAGAAGGCACTGCTAAGGTGTACTCAAGACCTATTTCTGAAATTGTGTTATTAGTTAAAGGTCAATAGTGATATAGCAGTATATCAGACGGGGAGTGTGCTGCCCCCTTGTGGGAAGAATTATTTGTGTTTTGAGTTTTATGTGTTTTGTCCACGCAGAGCCTCCGTAGTTCAGTTATTTTACTAACAATCCTTCAGCAAGTCGATCTCCCAGAGTGTTAAAGGCTGTAAATCATTATTTTGGTCCCTGGCAATTATCTGTCTGTAAGTATTTGTTTGATAAGTGATCTTAGCTTCCTTTATATTCCAAATTGAGTAATTTTAGCATGTTTTCTATTTGTAATTTGTAAGG
The DNA here is from genome assembly GCF_949357685.1 of Gobio gobio. Taxonomy (NCBI): domain Eukaryota; kingdom Metazoa; phylum Chordata; class Actinopteri; order Cypriniformes; family Gobionidae; genus Gobio; species Gobio gobio. The sequence continues at coordinate 11,515,207 of NC_137120.1, forward strand.
AAATATGTGACGCTAGTACTGTTAGCTTCCCTATGGCATTTTCCATGTATATTAGCTTTGTGCTATTCTCTCGCTAATGCGATCGTTTTTGAGGGTTTAGTTAATTCTAAGCTACTTATTTTATATTTGCATTGTATATTCTCCTTATTGAGATTGTAATATGTTTTCTTTTTGTTTCTGTATGTTACAGTTTTACAGTCCTTCCAGTAAAACACACTAAAACAGCAAGATGCTTCCTAGTTCTTTATTGGAGACTGTTAGCTATCTGTAAAGCTAGTTCACACACACTAGTAAAGGCAGAATACACAGTAGCAGGAATATATCACCCATAAAGGGCTTGGAAATGTATTTATTGCTATTATCCACCATATCATGACTCTAATAATCTAATTAAATGGTTTTATTTCCATATTTACAGCTTAACTCTCCAAACGTTATGTGAAAGATATCAGTGTTTTAGGTTTTGCATGCGTTTAGCAGACCACTAGATGTCAGTAAGGCACATTTCAGAGGTTTGGCCAAATCTCACCTGTAGTAAGTAAGCGGCAAACTCCCGCAGTTGGCCACTAGGGACAGGCTCCAGAAGGGAGCAGAATCTCATTGAGCCCCATGTTAAAATGATCCAAATTTACAGCCGAAAAAAACATGTTTACAGTCTGGTACAAATTGTGTTTTTTGTCTATACGGCTAATTTTGCCCTTCATGACAAATGTGAGGGCGGTGAATTTTTTTTTATAACTCATTCGTTTACATTATATAAAGCTTTAAAGTCCTGCATAATTAAGGGTATGGCCACTTTGAGTGACAGGTGGATAGCAATTTATCTGTTGTCTGTTAGTCATCACGTCACCTCAGCTCCACCCACGTCCCGCCTTTTTGCCCATTATATGTTATTGACACGTGATGACGCGCTGCCAAGATGGCAATGGCTATAGCTCAACCCTACTTTACGCTTCAAAATTGCTCTTCAGAATCCTATGGGTGACGTCACGGACACTACGTCCATATTTTTTTACAGTCTGACTTATGGTAGTAAGTCAGTCATGTCATCCTGTTCCTGGAGATCCAACCCTGATCAAACACAACTGAACCAGGTGGGTGCGTCTCAATCAGCTCCCTAGTTCAGCAGTCAGGGCACTGATCAGGGTGTTGGTCATTTTAAGGGCTGTCTCATTCGCAAAATCCTTCTAGTGCACTGAAACGTTCACTCCCTAAAAAGTCCCACAATGCATCATGTAAACTAGGGAGCATCGTTGCTCACAAGAGCCACGTCCCACAGACTTCAAAGGCCATGAAGGTCAGACTGGGCGTTGTTAAATGGAACGGTCTAGCCTTCGGAGGATTGTTCCTGTCGCCTAGCAACGGTGACCGCTGCTGTTGATGAGTAAAATTAACGTTTGTACTGGACTTAATTGAAAGTTAATAAACTGTCTGAAAAAAAAAAATAGGGTTCACAAAAAGTCTAAATATGCTCACCATGGTCCATTTCTGTGTAAAGAGTAAAGTAGGCCTATATATAATCTTATAAGATATGTCAACATTTGAACAGCTTTAAAGTTTTTTTTTTTTACATTTGGAGTTTTGTAGCAGGGTTAGATCTGAACTTTGCAGGTAGATAAATCTCCAGGAACAGGATTGGGCACCCCTGGTTTAGAAGATATCTTATGGTTATAACATAAACAACCGCATACACCGATCAGGCATTACATTATGACAGGTGAAGTGAATAACACTGATTATCTCTTCATCACAGCATATTAGGCAGCAAGTGAACATTTTGCCCTCAAAGTTGACGTGTTAGAAGCAGGAAAAATGGGTAAGTGTAAGGATTTGAGCGAGTTTGTCAAGGGCCAAATTGTGATGGCCAGACGACGATGTCTAGTGGAGTTCATGCCTTGGTGGGTCAGGGCTGTTTTGGCAGCAAAAGGGGGACCAACACAATATTAGGAAGGTGGTCATAATGTTATGCTTGATCAATGAATGTCAATGGAACAAAAGGTTGGATACCATTGAGTTCCCCCACAAAGTTCCTTACTGCAGCTGAGAGTTTGTAAACACTTCTCATATGTATTCGGCATTCAATCATTTTACAACAGAATGTAATATGTATAAGGGGGGCTGTAATAAACCTGTAATAAAGCCAACCAAGTACAACCTGTGTGAAAATGTTTTGTTTATTACTAGCTTGATATAAAAGTTTCAATATCTTTTTTAAAACAACATAAAAAATGTTTACAAACTACACTTTTAAAATGTGTGTTACTTTGGATTGTTGCTATTGCGTTTTTTCAGAAAAGTGTCAAGAGAGTTTCTCATCATGGTTTATTAGTAGCAGGACAGGAAGAAGCTCTTCACTTGTGAACACAGATGCTCTGAATAGCCATTCTCTCCACAAAAAAGTTTGTCCACCCAACAGATCAAACCACATCTCTGAAGAACACCGACCGCAGCAGGTTTCAGTTTGACTCAGAAGATGAGCAACAGAAAAAACAGACACCGTTTTAACTTTGTACATTTTCCATACACTAAAAATAAGAGCTGAATAAATATACACGCTCCATTTCACTACCATGTTCATATATTTTCATCCAATATTCACACAACATTCTTCTACTTTTAAATATTTAACATAGTCAAGCAAATACATTTCAAAGAATATCAAAATTATAAAAATGAATGTTTTCCACCTTAAAAAACATAGTTTTATTACATATAGTCTTATTAAAGACTTAAGACTATGCTACAATAACATACAGAGCAGTTGTGTGGGTGCACTATAGGAGGGTCAAACTCGTTCGGGGGAGGATTCACATGCTAGATTATCAGTTCGGTTACGTTTGTTATAAACAGTTTGAGTCTTATCCGCGGAAAGTCTTATTAGATCAGAGTTTTCACTGAACAGCTGAAAATGTTTCACACACTTGCTTTGTTCTGTTTGTGCAGCTGCCGTCTGATTGGTAAGTTATACATATTGTTTTTGTGGTGTAATTTATTTGCATTTCAGAGTAAAACGCTACTGCTACAAATAATTCGAACAACTACAAATGTCATGAAAATTAATTCAATAATAAAAAATAAATTGAACATATCCTAACTTTAAACTTATTTAGCTCTACAGATAATTTTAAAACACATTGAAGATTGATTCACACATCTCCGCTGCTGTTTTTCAATTCACATTTAAAGGTTTAAAACTGATTTCAGGCTTTGTCAGAATTAATCTGTGACAAAATATCGTCCTGTTCTCCAGGTGTGTTTGGTGAGTCAGTGTCAGTGATGGAGGGAGATTCTGTCACTTTAAACTCTGATCCTACTGAAACACATGAAGATGACGACATATTGTGGAAATATGGAGCTGAAAAGTCTCTCATAGGTCAAATCAATAGCGCTGCTAGGATACTCTCCATATTTGATGATGTTCCTGACGGGAGATTCAGCCTACGCAGCTTGCGTAGTGAACGTATAGGGCTGATCGGCTCTGTCTAAATGTTAAATCCATGGGCGTCGGAAGCAAAAAAAATGTGGGTGGGTCCTCAGAAATTTTTTACTGGAGCATGGGCGTCGGAAGCAAAAAAAATGTGGGTGGGTCCTCAGAAATTTTTTACTGGAGTAGATGCCAATTACATTAAGTACAAATATACCGCTTTACTTGGTAAACGTATAGGTCGGAAAGACAAAATTACGTAAATCAATTGCCATTTCATTGAGAGCGACAGTAGTGTAGGGGTAAGACGCACGGCATCTAGTTTTGACACAAATCGACCCGCGGTTCGAGTCCGGCTTTCGCCGAAATCAATCTTCTCCGTTTTCCCATTACATATCAAATCGGAAAGGCATTTATTTTCAATACAAATTAAGAAAATATTAGAAAAGTGGAAATAAAGTGTCTAATATGTGTTTAATAATGAGTGTTTATCGATTAGGGGTAGGTAAACAGACATGTGCTGAATGTTAATGCTGCCTTCACGTGCTATCGGAAATTTAGAAGTCGGGATTACGAGCTTGTTGCATTCAAGTGCTTTGTTGTCGGAGTGAACAGGAGTTTTTAGAGTTTTTACCTAGGAAACTCGTATTTACGATAATTCCGATAGCACGTGAAGGCAGCATGAGACGATAAAAGTGAGTGGGTCCAATATCATTGATCGTAAAAAGTGGGTGGGTCTTGTCCCACCTACATAATGGTTCCGACGCCCATGGTTAAATCTAAACGTTAAATCTAAATACAAAATCTAAATCTAAATGTTAAATCTAAATGTTAAATCTAAATACAAAATCTAAATCTAAATCTAAATGTTAAATCTAAATGTTTCGGGTGAAACTAAATATTTAACTAATATGCAAATTCAGAATGCAGATAACCGGTTTTAAAGGTCCTGTTCTTCGTGATCCCATTGTTCAAACTTTAGTTAGTGTGTAATGTTGCTGCTAGAGCATAAATAATACCTGTAAAATGATAAAGCTCAAAGTTCAATGCCAAGCGAGATATTTTATTTAACAGAAGTTCCCTTTCAAAGCCTACAGCGAACGGCTGGTTAGGACTACATCCTGGTATTTCCTGCTTTAATTACGTCAGTAGAGCAGTAGAACAGACTAACCTCCGCCCACAAGAAAACGCGAAAAAAGGGGGCGTGGTCTTGTTGCTGTCCCACGTGGAGAAGAAGAGAACGTCGCGTGGAGAAAAGGAAGTGCTGCGTTTCAGTGTGTTTGTCGCCATGTCGTCGAGACGCTGTTATTTTCATCCCGGAGTCAAATCACCTTTGTTTGGCTTTCCCAGGGACGCTGTAGAGATTATTAAGCGCGTATATATCTCCCGTTAAGAGGCGTGACCTTTCCACGTGCGCTAAGCTGCTGTCGAATCACAACACAGGACCGTGCTACGTTCGCTAAGCTGCTGTCAAATCGCAACATGGGAACCGCTGACACAATCAGAACTCGTTACGTGTTTCTGAAGGAGGGACTTCATAGAATAAAGGAAGTCTTCAGTCGTTTGTAGGACAGTGAAAACAGCGGTGTACAGATAAGTAAATTGTGTTAAAAATACAGTTTTTTTTTACACGCGAAACATGAACACATGTTATATTGCACACTGTAAACACAATCAAAGCTTCAAAAAAACACGAAGAACGGGACCTTTAACATTTAGATTTAACATTTAGATTTTACATTTAGATTTAACATTTAGATTTAGCATTTAGATTTAGATTTAACATTTAGATTTAGATTTAACATTTAGATTTAGATTTAACATTTAGATTTAGATTTAACATTTAGATTTAGATTTAGCATTTAGATTTAGATTTAACATTTAGATTTAACATTTAGATTTAGATTTAGATTTAACATTTAGATTTAGATTTAACATTTAGATTTTACATTTAGATTTAGATGTAACATTTAGATTTAACGTTTAGATTTAACATTTAGATTTAGCATTTAGATTTAGATTTAGCATTTAGATTTAGATTTAACATTTAGATTTAGATTTAACATTTAGATTTAGATTTAACATTTAGATTTAGATTTAGCATTTAGATTTAGATTTAACATTTAGATTTAACATTTAGATTTAGATTTAACATTTAGATTTAGATTTAACATTTAGATATAACATTTAGATTTAGATTTAGATTTAACATTTAGATTTAGATTTAACATTTAGATTTAACAATTAACATTTACATTTAACATTTAACATTTAGATTTAACTATTTAAAATATCTCTAAGTTGACAAATATTGTTGTAAATGTGCTAAAAAAGTGACCGCCAAAAATTCATACCAGTTTTTTAAACATTGTTTGAAGCTAAATGTGTCAAAATGTTGCTGTTATTTTCAGCGTGAGCCGCTATACAAACGGCGCCCCATACCATTTAGGCTAAACTCTTTGCTAATAGTATTTTATTTAAAATAAGCACACATTGCATATTCAAATATGTCAAAAAGTGCTAAACGTGTCTTATAACATATTTTAATAAAATATGGCGAAATTCCATAAAAAATATGAACAGTTTAATGCACTGTATTATTACTGTGGGTCGTTGAATACATCTATCATAAACAGTTGTCAAATATTAAATGTTTAGCTACTTATATCTCACCACGCACCTCAAAAATGATAAGAGTCGTTTTTATTGTTATAATCATGATTGTCTAAAATGTCTAAACATAAAGGTAAAAATAATATTATTTTAAATTTAAAAGTGTTTGTTTTCCAGTAGATGGCAGCAATCCTCCACTAAACCAAAGCACATGTTCACGTTATCATCATGAATGAAAATGAGAAATGTAGATATTTTTTAAAAGTGGATTTTAGGCTACATAAAATGTTGCCATTTTATATAAATGTATTAATTTGTAAAAACTGAGAGAAAAACTTTCCAAATTAGAGTCCGCCTAGTGAATTTCGTTCATTTGTATTTTTATTAAAAGTATTATTTTACATAATACCCCGAATAATAAATTTCGTATTAGAATAATTTACATCAGTGTCTAGTGTCAGTGTCTGTTATCTTATACACTCACCTAAAGGATTATTAGGAACACCATACTAATACTGTGTTTGACCCCCATTCACCTTCAGAACTGCCTTAATTCTACATGGCATTGATTCAACAAGGTGCTGAAAGCATTCTTTAGAAATGTTGGTCCATATTGATAGGATAGAATCTTGCAGTTGATGGAGATTTGTGGGATGCACATCCAGGGCACGAAGCTCCCGTTCCACCACATCCCAAAGATGCTCTATTGGGTTGAGATCTGGTGACTGTGGGGGCCATTTTAGTACAGTGAACTCATTGTCATGTTCAAGAAACCAATTTGAAATGATTCGAGCTTTGTGACGGTGCATTATCCTGCTGGAAGTAGCCATCAGAGGATGGGGACATGGTGGTCATAAAGGGATGGACATGGTCAGAAACAATGCTCAGGTAGGCCGTGGCATTTAAACGATGCCCAATTGGCACTAAGGGGCCTAAAGTGTGCCAAGAAAACATCCCCCACACCATTACACCACCACCACCAGCCTGCACAGTGGTAACTAGGCATGATGGATCCAGGTTTTCATTCTGTTTACGCCAAATTCTGTCACTACCATCTGAATGTCTCAACAGAAATCGAGACTCATCAGACCAGGCAACATTTTTCCAGTCTTCAACTGTCCAATTTTGGTGAGCTCGTGCAAATTGTAGCCTCTTTTTCCTATTTGTAGTGAAGATGAGTGGTACCCGGTGGGGTCTTCTGCTGTTGTAGCCCATCAGCCTCAAGGTTGTGCATGTTGTGGCTTCACAAATGCTTTGCTGCATACCTCGGTTGTAACGAGTGGTTATTTCAGTCAAAGTTGCTCTTCTATAAGCTTGAATCAGTCGGCCCATTCTCCTCTGACCTCTAGCATCAAAAAGGCATTTTCGCCCACAGAACTGCCGCATACTGGATGTTTTTCCCTTTTCACACCATTCTTTGTAAACCCTAGAAATGGTTGTGTGTGAAAATCCCAGTAACTGAGCAGATTGTGAAATACTCAGACCGGCCCGTCTGGCACCAACAACCATGCCACGCTAAAAATTGCTTAAATCACCTTTCTTTCCCATTCTGACATTCAGTTTGGAGTTCAGGAGATTGTCTTGACCAGGACCACACCCCTAAATGCATCAATGTAATTTACACTCTCAAGATCCATTAATGTACTAAAAACATATTTAAATCAGTCCATGTGAGTACCATGGTATAATATTAATACTATAAAGCGCATGTGTGTTGTGCGCAAAAAATAAATAAATAACGACTTCTATAGTAATAACCGATTTCAAAACACTGCTTCATGAAGCTTCGGAGCGGAAACGAATCAGCGAGTCGAATCCTGATTTGGATCGTGTGTCAAACTGCCAAACTGCTGAAATCACGTGACTTTGGCGCTCTGAACCGCTGAATCGACTCGCTGATTCGTTTCTGCTCCGAAGCTTCATGACTCTGTCTGTGAGGTGCATAACAGCAGGACAGGAAGAAGCCCCTCATCTTCAAACTAAACTCACATCAAACAAATAGCCATCATGCACAAGCTCTTTGTCCACCCAACATATCAATCATGTTTCTGAAGAAAACCGACCGCAGCAGGTTTCAGTTTGACTGTTGAGCTGCTCTCACCTCAGTAAGACTTGCATTGTAAGATGGCAGACGGTTTTTGCCATTTCTCAAAAACTGAGTGATTATTAATCTGAAATCTATCAGATTTCTCATTAAATTAAGGCTGACAATGTTTAATTATCAATATTCCACTATTTTTTCATATTTGACCCAATCAGAAACTACCTTTCAGAAACCAACCAATCTTAACATTAATATATACACATGCATTGTGTGTGTGTGTGTGTGTGTGTGTGTGTGTGTGTGTGTGTGTGTGTGTGTGTGTGTGTGTGTGTGTGTGTGTGTGTGTGTGTGTGTGTGTGTGTGTGTGTGTGTGTGTGTGTGTGTGTGTGTGTGTGTGTGTGTGTGTGTGTGTAAACTAGTAGGGTGGTCAAACAGTGGGTGGGAAAATTCACATTAGATTGAGTGTTTGGAGCAGATAGTCTTATTAGACCAGAGTTTTCACTGACCCGCTGAAGAAAATGTTTCATTCTTCAATGTTTGTTTTGTTCTGTTTGAGTTGGTGGCGTCTGATTGGTAAGTTATACATATATTTTTACTGCCTAGTAATATCTGTTGCACTTCATTTTAAAGTGACGCAGTTACGCACACACTCTACTGAGTAATACTAATTAACTACATACTTACTAAAGAGTTATGGTTTGGTTTAGGGTTAGTTACTTGTAATTATACATAATTTACTGTTATTAGTAAGTACATGTAGTAACGTCTAATTACGTCATCTTAAAATAAAGTGTTATCCTAATTTCTTTCCGTTTTAGAGAAATAAAGCTGCTATGGTTCAAATTAGTCAGATGATTCGCGTTTGCATTTCCAAAATTAATTCAATTTAACACATTATTGTGAGATCTACTATAGATTCATATATGGTCTCTTTTTAATGAGCTATTGATATGAAAGCGTAATTCTTGCATATAATTAAACTTGAAGTTTTACTCAGCCACAATTAACTTGTCAAGTAACTTATTTTGATAAGTTTAAAGATCAAATATCACCATTTGTTTTGTGTCTCTGCTGCTAAAAACTGCATCAGCTTTTAGCCTTTTTGTGTTCTCCAGGTGTGTTTGGTCAGTCATTATCAGTGATGGAGGGAGAATCGATCACTCTAAAAACGAATGTTATTAAAATAGCTGAAGATGAAGACATACTGTGGAAATATGGAGGTGAAAAGTCTCTCATAGCTGAAATCAGCAGAGCTGCTAGGATATTCTCCACATTTGATGTTCCTGATGGGAGATTCAGAGACCGACTGAAGCTGGACGATCAAACTGGATCTCTGACCATCACAAACATCACAACTGAACATGCTGGAGATTATGAACTGCTGATAAGTGGAGCGAAACGATCATCCAAAACATTCAGTGTTTCTGTCTTTGGTAAGTAGAGATCATTTCTTCTGTCATTCAAATATTTTTGCTTTTAGGAGAATGTTAAGAAATATTTTGCGTTCAATACAAGTTAAACTTAATTGATAGCATAATGTTGATTACCACGAAAAATAATTCAGGGAAAAAAATGGTTACGGCAAGAAAAGAGAAACTTTTACGGCAAAGCGGTTTTAACAGAAGTCAGTTTTGTAAGGATTTAAAAGGAGAAATGTGACCCTTATAATCTATTAAAAATACAATAATTCTACTCTTGAAACTTGTGTAGTATTTGAACTGTAAAGCTGTTTAAATCATATTTTTGGGGTCATTTTAGGGTTTTAGGTGTTCTGATATAATCAAAAAAATATCGTAGACAAAGTAAAATATTTTGTCAATAAAATATTATTTTATTTACTGTATTATTAACTTTTTAAAATAAAATAATGGCATTTTTAATCATTAAAAATATTTTTTTAAAAATTGTTTGACAACAAACACATCGCTAAATACTATACAGCATACATAATGATAATTAATAATATCTGAACATAATGACACATTATTCACCCTTTTCTCGTGGTTTCTCAAAATAGAAGAGCAAATTTCTAATAGGGGCACATTGTAACGCAGTGTGACAACATGCCCCAACTTCTGCTGTTAGATCAGCATTAAATACTATCTCAACTGTTAAATAACAGAAATAAGAATACAATAATATCAGATTTGTCTTATTTTAAATAAACACAAAAAATAGAGATGAAAACTGAACTTAAGTAAGAAATGTAATATTGCTATGGTTAAATAAATGTTCAGTAATATCTTCCAGAGATTTAAATTTTGGCGCAATTTTTTTCTCTAAATAATTTTGATATGGCAACTAGTAAAAGTTTCAACTACTAACGCAGCGTTAGGTTGTTCCCTGCTCTCCTCTACCATTGAAACCCCATTCATTCATTGTTGGTAATCAACACAACGCCACAAATACTGTTGATTGAGCTTAACTTGTACTGAACTCTGAATGTTCCTTTAACTATTTACATATTGAGATGTTGAGAAACACTCACTGACTGTCATCACAATACATCGAAATTAAGATTGATTTAACCACATTCTTGTTTGTTCCCTCGTTTTCCAGCTCCTCTGCCCACACCTAACATTACCAGAGACTCTTCACAATGTTCTTCATCATCATCATCATCCTCAAATTGTTCACTGGTGTGTTCAGTGTTGAATGTGAGTCATGTGACTCTCTCCTGGTACAAAAGAATCAGTTTATTGTCCAGCATCAGTGTGTCCCGTCATAACAGAAGCCTTTCCTTAGAGGTGAAATTTGATGATAAAAATGCCTATAGTTGTGTTGTGAACAACTCCATCAACAACCAGACTCAACATCTCAACATCACTCAACTCTGTCACACATGTCCAGGTATGTTGGTGTTGATATGAATGTTGATTAACTAAGCTGATCTATCATGTTACACACTGTAGCGCTGACATTTCAGTCACACTAAAGGCTAATTTTGTCCATTACAGATCAAGGCCTACCTTTATTGTACGTAGTGTTGATCTCTGCGGCCGCCGCTGGATCTCTACTGATTGTTGCTGTAGTCGTGATGTGCTGCATCTGCAGGACATGTAAAAAAACAGGTCAGGAGAGCAGTTATTAACTACAAAATATATTCTACAAATAATACATCTGAAGCAGAACTATTTATTTGTCACATTTCTATGTAAGACTGCAAGTTTTGTTGTTTTAACAGTCGAGACCCAGGAGGAAGACGGAACTGATTCAGCATTGTGTAAGCCAAGAACACGGCAAAAGGTAAGACGCTGCTGCAGTCAGTCAGTGTGATTGAAGCTGATTGAAGTTTGCAGCATGAGACGGTCAGTGGACAGACGTGGGTGGCCTATGGACTCAACCGTCATTATAACCTTCAGAACAAAAGAGAGTTTTTATGCTATTTATACTAAACGTATGTACTGTTTGCACCTCAGTGAAAATACCAAGTTAGGTTTTCCATTTTACGCAGATATTTTCATTTTGCAGACGTAAAAAAATTGATAAATTATTATATCTGACAGGCTCAGTCACCATTCACATTCATTGCATCTTTTTTCCCATTCAATGAGCACGTTTACATGCATATCAGTTCGCTGATAACTCACTAAAATCAACTTCTTGAAATAAGCTGTTGTCCCGGTTTACATGCAAACCGACTAACCAATGCAAGAAAACCGTGTTTACAAGACTTCATTAATAAATCAGGTTATGGCTCAGTAGTGACGTCAAAACGTAATAATTCATGGATCTGACTTTGATTATTTCATTTGTTATGTCGGTTGTGAAGCATTAAAAACTTCCAACTTGCAACATATCAGCGGGACTTGCATTTTATCCCCTCATTCAGTTTCAGATGCAGCATTTTGACAACTTCTACTTTGGCTGCACGAGACAAGAACACATTTTTATAATTTTTCGTGGTCAAGAAAGAGTCGAAGTCCACAGCAAAACTCTCGGTGACTGTCTGGATCACTTTATAAGACATGGGTCTTCAACTGGGGGTCCGCAACCCCTAAGGGGTCCGCGGCGGTACTGCAGAGGGTCCGCCAATTAATGTTTGAACACAAATAATTTTTTGATTAAAAAAAATTATAACGTGGGAAGAAATCATCACAAAGTCAAATATACGCACACAGTAGTGACAGCAGAGCACCCTCCGTTGATACTGTATTAATATAATATTATTGGAGAAACAGATTTGGCAAACATTGCGTTTGATTTTGTGCTCTGAAATGTAGCCAATCATAAACGTGCTTGTTGACCTCTGGAACGCAATGGCCAATAAGATGTGTTTAAGTTAGAATCCACTCACCGCTCAAAACGCCGGAGTTTTTATTCAGAGTTATGCTCGCTCTCGTGAATTCTCTCTTTAACAAAGACACGATGTAAGTAAGAGATTCATTATTCAACTTTACTGATTTTGAAGGAACGATATGAGATCGTGAAATGAGATGAGTGACAGCTAAATTGTGATTTTTAAGTGAGCGTTTTTTTGTGCTATTGAGGTTATATAGCTATAATCCATTGAATAAAAGTATTGTTTATCATGCTGCTAAGAGGAACAACGCCAAATTACACACTACAAAGCTTTGGAAGTGACATCTAAATATAAATGCCTGTAAGCCTGTTTTACTCTCAAAATTGCAATTGACGGTGATAACTAGCACTGGACAAAAATACGTCATTTCAAAATAGATACGCGATGTAAATACAGAATCATAGATTTAAAAAACATTTGTATCAATATATATTAGTGATTTGATTCTTAATTGTCCATCTCAGTAAAATGACAATGTTTTAGTAAACTTGAAACTAAAGTTCAGGTAAATGTTTAATTATTAATCTGATTTGTAAAATAAATGTATGACTCTGCAAATCAATTAAAATAATTTACAACAACTGCAAACAACTAATGAATCGTGATTATCGCAGCATGTTCATTTTAACAATGGCAAGTAATATACAGACAGTGGTGCATGTGCAACAACAATAATGTGCATAGTTCTGGTATACCGTCTTAACATTATATATCTTATTATATCATAATCAAATATATGCTTAATGTGTAGCTCTGTTTGACACATTTTGCTCCATTTTTCTATCGCCTAAGGGGTCCTTGCCCTGAAAAATGTCGAAAGACCCCTGTTTTAAGAGAGAGTTCACCAAAAAATGAGAATTCGGTCATTATTTACTCACCCTCAAGTTGTTACAAAACGGTACAAAATTCTTTCTTCTGTTTTTGGGTGAAGTATCCCTTTAAATCAGTACGGACAGTTTCCTGTAACAAATGCGCACTTCAATAAGTTGAAAGAACACAAGCTAGTTAACAATTACTTGTTTACATATGATGTATTTTATTTTAAGCACCTAAAACCTTATCCGTTTGACTGAATTTTCAATTAAAGTAGGGTGACCAAACGTCCTGTTTTCCCAGGACATGTCCGGTTTTCAAGTCCTGTCCTGGCCCTAATATAACAATTTTCTATCCATACAGATGGGGCATACTTTAAATGTATTGAAATTAATAAGGAATCTTTGCGTAAACTTCGAGTATCATTTGAGTATCTCATTGCCGGGCCGAGTGTCCTGGGTTTTGGTAATCAAAATATGGTCATCCTAATTAAAGTGCATTGGTAGTTCAAACTAACTTTACTTTTACTTGACTTATTTTCTTATATTGAAAATGTAAATATTCTGTCATCTCTTGGAATATCTGAAAGCCATTTTTTTTCTGATATCTGTCATTATTAGCACAATGTACACATAGGGAAAACCAATTGTTTAGTCAATAATGGTCCAGACTTTAAAGCTATTTCCAACGTGTACTTGGCCCTATGAAAAATAACTTAGCTATTGTAATTGTTTAACTGTAGCATTTGTTACAAAAAGGATATAATTAAGACCATTGATGGCTCCTCACCACGCTTAGGCCAACCGTTTTTTTAATTATTATTTTTATTTTTATCTATAGCATTTGCTATGAGAAATACACATACACATTTAGAAACTTTATTTACAATCACGCCACAGTTGTAATATCGTTAGTGAAAAATCTATTCCCTCAACAGTTTATATATTATAAATTCTACAAGAAGTTAAAGAATTTGGACAAGAAGTCAAAATTTGCCACAATTAATACAATACAACATGATAAGTTCTAGTAAAGGTGGACATGAGTAGTTTAAAAAGCTTTCACATGTATGTTGGAGCAGGATGATGTTTTCCCTTATTTTCATCAGTCTTTTTAGTTTACGTGGCCGTTTTAGATCACGTTTGACTTTCTCCATAGCGTTTTGAAGTGGTAAATTCTCAATAGAATTCAAATGGATTGCTCATTTTATCATCCCCGTCTTGATAGGAACGGCTCGAGTATATGGAGAGTATACGGTGATTCACACGTCACGCATGTACAATGGGCTTCAGTCATATTGCACAGGTAATTGGTCCGTTCAGTTCATACGGGAACTTATAAAATGCAATTTAATGAAGTAATAGCTTTATTCTATGTTTCTATTAACCATGGTATACATATCGGGGTACTGGTGTGCATGTAAACATGCTCATTGTCTACTGAAGCATAAACGTGTATGAGAACACGTATGTAAACAAAGTAGAAAGGTCTACTTTTTGGTGAAATATTTTATCAACTGAAAATGGTATAGACTTAGGTTGTCTCAACTTGACTTGGATGCCATGACATTTGACTATGTACTTTTTGAGCACATTAAGAATTAAGTTGTAAACAACAGTTCAGATTCTCTATTAACACACAGAGTGCTTACACGGATACGGCATGGAATAGAGAACCACTAATGCAAACCAATACATATGAATGAATTCGATTTTGTCACGCATGGTGCACTATGTAACATTTTATCAGTAAAATATCCAAAAACCACTATGCCAGTGTTATATATTGTGTTCGGTTAAGTACTTACAATATCCCAAATGTTTCCAATTATATGTCAATCATGAGAAATTGCTTTTTTAACCAAGGAACCGGGACGTGTGAAGGAGTCGCCTGTCAATGGCATAATATCTGCTTTACCCTCGGTTTTCCTCATTTTTATTTTTGCAGAAACGCTTTACTCTCACTGCAGTGTGCAACAACAGTCATAACAGCCGCCGAGCGAACACACAGAGTAACGTCATAACATAATTTTCAACACACTCAGATGTATCTAATATGATAAAGAGAGCTGCGTTACCTCATACTCATGACCTGAAAAGCGGAAATGGCGCTGGCGACTGTGGCATAATAAAAGTCCCGCTGCTCGCAAGGTGTGTGTTGCGTTCATCTTATTAACAGTCACTCGCTCAGCTCCACAACACTTGGTCCTGCTCTGCTTCATACTACAGTAACGTTAATAATCGCATCCATGAACATGATTTCTGCCCGAGTCCTATCCCGATTCTTTTCCACCAGCTGTGAGGTGAAGACCACATGTCCCAAGATTCTGCGCTCAAACGTGGCGTCATCAAGCTACACCTTTGTTTTGAATAGGTGACCTCTAGCGGACAGAAAAGTTACATAGTGCACCTTTAATTCGAATGAGAGGTACCGGGTTCTACCAAGGAACAGTGACCATGCTGTGTGTCGTTTGACTGAACTAGATGGCTCCCATTGTTGCATTGGTGTATCTTTAGTTTATGGACAGCCCATTTCTATTTTTGATGTGCTGCTGTCTGCCTGAAAGTCTGTGGCCTACTAATTTAAATAATCTCTTGTTTAAAATCATATATAAACAATCCCAACTATAAATACATTGGTTTGATATTCTAAAAATCAACCGTGCAAGGCCATTTTTATACTATTAGATTTTCATTGGACAGAAAGAAGGATTCAGAGATGTCACCTGTGCTGAAGTCTGTCCTGGAGCTGCAGCGTCTCTGCGGTTCATGATTATCTGAGGTGAAACACAGCTTTAGCAGCCATTGGTTGTTTTGTAGACGTGTTGCAACAAGTGTCTGAGCTGTTGCTTTAGTGTGAAAGACAATCATTCTCAGTGCAGACCTGCAGAACTTAAACTGTTTGATGATTCAACGGTTTAAAAAGTCATGATTGATGTCATTTCCTCTTGCTGCTTTATGTTAGCTTCTGTTAGTAGTAGTAGTAACCTAGTAGTTTTTAAGAAAAAATACTTGTCTGTATTTGTAGATTTGCATATTAAAAATAAAAAAACAGCGTGCAAGATCAACCGTTAGAGTAAAAATTATAGATCTGGGATTTTCAAAGGTTTTATTAAGAGAATAACAAGGATATTCAGAGAAACCTTGGTCTGTTATTAATTTCCTGTCGCATCAGCAGATTCCTGATGGATTTTGTGTTTTCATTACAGAAATCAAAGACGGAGACTGTGTATGAAAACGTCCGCAAAAAACGATGACCTTTATCTACCGGAACTGATGTCAGAGTTCATACTGGACCTTGAGTCTCACCTTTTGGTTTTTATTCCCTGCCAGGATGTCTACATTTGTTTTCACTCTTTTTTTGTGTGTGTTATTGTGATGTCTGAAATTGTGTTATAATTTAATGTTTCACCAATGGCATATCATCCATAAATGATGGCATTTATATGTTTTTGTTTATCATATAGAAAAGTACATAACTTTCATTAGTAAATATTGATTCCACCCTTCACTGTATATCTCTGCCTGTCATTTACTGTTCTTTCCTTATTGTTTTTTGAAAACAAATTATTATCGAGTTCAATGCATAGTGGTTTCATCATCATCATCACCATCAGTCCCATGACCTGGTGTGGTCGTCGGGTCGCTGTGCTGTTGAACATCTGACCAGGTCCCTCCACTAGTCTCGGTCATGTGCTAGTGCCTGTGTCTGCAAAACTCTATAGTCCATTCTGCAATGTTGTCAGCCCACTTCTGCCTCTTTTTCTGCCACCTGGGACGGTACCTTGAATGATTGTTGTGGACAGATTTTAGGTTTTTGGATCTGACATGTCCGTACCATTCCAGCTTTTTCTTTATAACTGCAGTGAGGAGGTCTCCATAAAGGCCTATTCCAAGGCTAATGGTGTTTTTCACGGTTTAATTTGTGATGTGATCCTTGTAAGAGATGCCAAAGATGGTTCTCTTTTTAAATTGCGTGGGTTTGTCGTCCGCTGTTGACACTTGCTGATTGGTGCGATCTGGTTGCTGGTTTTATACTCGTCCATATGGTACTAGTTATAAATATTATATTTAGCTATCTACTATGTTGTAATGCTTTATATTTGAAACAACCGAATAATTTGTTAAACATCTTACATTTGGGTATTTAAGATAGGTTGGAGGTTATCCTAACTTTAATTTTTAAGAACATTCTTCTCGTGAATATGAATACTTCTTAAATTTTATCTAAAGAACAATCATAAGAAAAAAGATAAGAACATTTTTAAGAAAAGTTTTTGGGAATACAAAATATTCTTTTATTTTTTCTTAAGTTAGAAAATAAGAAGAAATTGGCAGTTAAAAATAATTTTATTATTAAGAATGTTTTGTGAATCTGGCCCCAGATATTTAAGCAAATCACAAGTTTTATTTTTTTCAAAATGTATCAGTCTAAGTAGACTTTACATACTATCTAACCTGTATCTAAGTCAATGTAAAAACAATTACCCCAAACAACTCGACAGATTCACTTCACTTTCAATTAAATTATTGAAAATATAAAAAAAAGCAAACATTTGTCTTTGAGGTAGACAGTCAATCAGATTCAGCTCATTGACCTTTTATATTTTTTCTTTTTTTGTCCATCTATTGAAAGTCTAGGCAATCAAAAATGTATTCTCAAGAGATCACTTTATATGATAAAGCCTTTAAGCTTTTTTTCATACATAAACGTTGATCAATTACCATTACAATTATCTCACAAATGTTTGCTAACAATGTATATACTATAATGGGGTAATTTTGTTGCAATAGCTTACATACCGCACAAGGAAGCTTGACTTCAAATGGTAAATTGAATGAAAAAAAGACGAGTAAACAATAATAAAATAGTAACAAATAAGCAAATCACTAACAACAGCACAATTAAATACATCAGAAGAGACAAATGAAATCGACTGCTTTATTTTGTTCAGGTCTAACAGTATTCAGGTAAGAAACTGAATTTAAAAAAAACCCAAAGCAATCAAATTTAGAATAACATTGGATAATCTTCATTGTAAAAAATTAAATACATATTAATCCATTACAGTTACACAAGTTAATCAGTCAAGAGCAGCAAGTGATCGTTTGTCTTTTTGTAGTTTGAATAACTGCTGTCCCTTAAAGACCTGAGGCACACGTGGAATCAAAATACGGTTCCTGTTACTCATTCTTCTGAACTGTTTACGACTGTATTTACGTTAATACTCACCCCGATGGGCATATTGTAATTTTTGTGTGCATTTGACCATTAATATGCTCTAAAAAGGAGCTAATTGTTTCACTTGTAGAGGCGGCTTTATTACGGTATGTTCTGTGAAATTCAGACCGTCACACCAACACTCTTTGTCATAAGGAAAAATCCAGCGTAACCATAGACTGTAAAAAAAGTATGGACGTGTAAACTTCCATCCGTTAGCCCAAAAAAACGGATTCTAACGGCTTGGTCAAAAGGAATTCTGCGTGTAAGCCTTTTCAGCATTTTGGTGAAGTTATCTTAATTTATTGATATCTCATTTCAAATCTGACTCCATGAATAATTTTATCTGACTCCAATTTTATGTGACTTCATAAAGTGTGTTACGTTTAGAGTTTATCAGCTGATTTTACAATTAGTTGCGATTTAATTTAGATCATTTATTTTTCTTAGTATCACTTATTTTCAAATATTCGTTCCACCATGGGACCCGGAGCCGCACAGAGGCTAGTGTCGCGAATCACTAGCTCTCACGAACACAAATTAGTCTGTTGAGTCTATGAGTCCCACAAGTTCTCATAACAAAAAGTATAATTTGATTAATAGCCACAAGAGCTGCAACTTATAATAACAGCGACAGTCAGAAATCAGATTTTCTCTCATGCTTGACTCAATGCTCCCGCTATGGAGTACTTAGTGTGATCTGTCCCAACAGAGAGATTTGCGGTAGCTCCTACTTACTCCGCATGCGACACTACTAAAATAATGATTTCAGAAAGATACAGAATAAATCAAGATTAACATTTATTTTGGCCAGACAAGAAAATAATTAAGCAAGAATCCATGGTACACAACTGATCAGCATAAAAACATAAACACAATCGCAAAGTAATATGAAAATAATTTCAAAGAGTCATCATGTCTGGCACAATACATGCAGAGTGTGTGAGTGTCTCAAATACATTGACACAGACTGCATGGGGGTTCTGGCTGCAGAATGTTCCCCCCTGGCAGCTCTGTTAACCCTCCTTTATATATTCCAACTAGAACAAAAGGGTTGTAAATATTTGCAATTCAAACACCTGGTTTTGGGGGAGAGGATCAGATATCTTTGAAGAGACCATTCAAAAAGGAGAACTGAATTCTCATTAGTTTTCAACCTTTCTAATACTACTAGTGACTGCAGTGAAACTGAGACCCTTTTACCATTCGCACCGAGACCTTTAAAAAGACATCAAACATGAAAGGGATAAAACAATAGATTTACAAGATACATCCTCTTTGGTATATCTGCCTTTGTTGACTTGAACCAGGGTAAAGAGAGGGCAAAACGGGGAGGGGGGAAATGGGTGATGTCCCATAGTTTCTGTGAGATCTTCTCTCAAGATTAGTGACTTTTATTGTTCTATTGCTGGGGTTTGGATCTCAGCTTTTTCCTTAGCAGCAAAACCGATCCTTTCAGACGTAGTGTACGTGATGTCACCCATAGGATTCTGATAAGCAGTTTTGAAGCGCAAAGTACGGACGAGCTGGCCGTCGCCATCTTGTCAGCACGCGTCACTCTCGGATAACAGAAAATGGGCTAAAAGGCAGGACGTGGGCGGAGCTGAAGTGATGCGATGACTAACAGACAGCAGATAAATGGCTATCCACCTGTCACTCAAAGTGGCCTCGCCCTTAATTATGCAGAACTTTAAGGCTTTTTCAGTCATAAAAAAAAAATTCACCCCCCTCACAGTTGTCATAAAGGGAAAAATTAGCTGTATAGACCAAAACCACAATTTGTACCAGGCTGTAAACATGTTTTAATCTGCTGTAAAGTTGGGCATTTTAACATGGGGCTCAATGAGATTCTGCTCCCTTCTGGAGCCTGTCTCTAGCGGCCAGTCGATGAATTGTAGTTTAAATCACTTCCGTATTGGCTTCAAGAGAAACTGCGGGAGGTTGCCTCTTGTTTTTAACCCAAAATGCTGGGTTGAGACTGTTGGGTAATTTTTGTTGGTTTATTTGATCACATTTTACACCATTGGGTAGTTTCAAATTTCCAGTTGTTGGGTTAAACCTGCTGGGTCGCAACTAGGGCTGCACGATTCTTGCTAAAATGTGAATCACGATTTTTCTCCATGGGAATTGAGATCACGATTCTCTTACACGATTCTCATTTTTTCTTATACTTTAAAAAACAAATTATCAAAATTTTAAATAAAAGTAATTAGTTACAATTAAATTAAAATGTAGAAACAACAAATGTAGACAGACTAGTTGTTGATTTCTATTTTTATGATTATTTAATATCTTGGCTTGTGGAGAGAGGGTTTTTGTTGTCTTATTTCGTTGTTTCTTTTTGTTTTTGTGTTTTTTGTAAAAAATGAAAACTATAAATAAAATATAAAAAAAAAAAAATGTTATAAGAAAACGCTTAACGTGGCTTAATGTACTAAGACAGTGTTATTAAGAGACCAAACTCAGGAAACATGACAAAAATACTGTTCGATAGAACTGTGTGTGCTTGTTTTTTTTTTACCAGTGTTATCTGCGTGCTTCCTCAGCGATTAACTTCCACATTTGCAGCAATTTTTTTCTTCAACTTCTCAGGATCCATAGCGACGAGTGCAGTGCAGGCAGATTGCGCGCGCGGTTGTGATTGTCCTGGGAGGGCGCGTGCGCGGGCATAAAATAAACTAATATGGATTTGAAATTATTTTATCATCTTGAAATACAGGTGGAGAGAGCATTTTCTTGTGGTGCCCCCCTCAGCACTTGGTGCCCGACGCGCAGCGCGTGATGCGCGCAATGGGAGCGGCGGTAGATGAACTTATTCCTTATAAGGAAAGCGAATAAACAAATATATATATTTGTTTATATATATATATATATATATATATATATATATATATATATATATATATATATATATATATATATATATATATATATATATATATATATATATATATATATATATATATATATATATAAATTAACCCCAGTAGGATATATATATACATTCTACTGTACGTGCATATATTTTTATATTAGTTTGCACATGACTGTTTAAAACCCGTGTTCTCCCTTGTAATACCCGACCCGCATCCGACACAATTGGGATGTTTTTCACCTGATATTCGCGGGTACCCGCTCTGCATGGCACTTTAAAAACCGGATAGTTTATTTATAGTTCGATTACGAATATTTCACGTCATGTTCGAATGCATATTCGAATATCGAATAAAAAGTGACAGCCCTAATGGCTTTTCTTATATCTTTGTACTGCTGGGAACTTGGAGGGTATGGCGATGCTCCGTACAACATCTGAGTTATGGAAGTTTGCGTGGTCTGGCGGCTGATATTTTGTGGTGTGGCTCCCTTGTCTCTCATGGCTAACTAGTACTGTTTTTTGTGGTGACGTTTGAGGTGATTGTATAGATAAGTGGTGTTACCTTGCGGTGCTGCGACGATGCAAAAGCAATTTTTGCAAATAACTCTTTGCGCATCGTCTTCAGGTTTAAACAGGTTTAAAATGTGCTCCTTTTTTCTGTACCAATGTTGTTGTTACATCCTCACTCTCACCGTCGCCACCGGGATTTTCCACACTGGGGTTAATTTTTACCTCTTACCACTACAAATCTGACTCCGTTTAGGTCTGCCGCCTTGTTACACGTCAGTAACAGCGGAACGTGGCATGAGGGAGAAGAGAGAAGTGGAGATTTATGATTGATTGGTTAGTGTTTTGTTATTGTGTGAGTGTGACAAGCTCTAGTGTGACCAATAAAGCATGAACGCAGCATGATCTGAGGGAAATACACGGAAGAGAATCGCCAACATTAAGAAATGAGATCGCATTTATGTTTGAATCGAGATCGTGATTTTTTTTTCCGATTAATCGTGCAGCCCTAGTCGCAACGCTTGGTTGATTCTACCCAGCGCTTGGTTGTTTCACAAGCTTTTCGCCTTGATGTTTAAATTCGCTCCCAAACTTTGAAAGGACGTCATTTTGAGAGGACAAAGCAAGGGGCAATGCCACTGGTTGCAGATGTTTTAAGGTAAGTTCATATAATGTTTTCATTAATAATAATTTTAATTAGCATAATTATAGGTATAGTTTGTTTTTTGTTTTTTCGCGGCAACAATTCTTAAGCTTATATGATATACGTTAACTTAGACAACAAAAATTTTACCTTAGAATCCGATGCCATGTATTGACTCACATAGTCATGTTAGTTTAGGTTTGTGAGACGATAGATTAGTACAGTTTGTGATTATTTATTACACGGAACCATGATCCCCTTATGAAAATTAACCAGAGATGTATAAAGTACTAGAGACACATACTTGAGTAAAAGTACAAGTTCCTTATCAAAAAAGTGACTTGAGTAGAAGTTGAAGTGCTCTTTAAGCACCACACTTAAGTAGAAGTACTAAAGTATTCAACATTTTTTGTACTTAAGTATTGCAAGTAGTTTATTTTAAAATGCACTACTCAAGTACTGAAAGTAAAAGTACAAGTATTGTGTTATGTAGTTATTAAAGAAAGTAGTCAAAAGTTTGAACATCATATTGTTTTTATTATTTCAAATGATTAAGCTAAAGGACAATCACAATGTTGGTAGGTAATTTTTCTACATATTGTCATATAAATAACCTGAAAATACTGTAGTTCATTAAGATTAAATCTTACTATAACCACTCTTACTAAAAAAAAAAAAATGGGGTAAACACACTTATATTCTCATTTCAAGAGGTGTTCTGAGTAAATGATTTGTTTGTAACACTTTACAATATGGTTTGATTTGTTAACATTGCATTAGTTAATGTATTAGACTAATAACTAACATGAACCAACCATGATCAATACATTTGTTGCCGTATTTATTAATCTTTGTTAATCTTAGTTAATAAAAATACAGCTGTTCATTGTTTGTATATGTTACTTCACAGTTCACATTAACTATGTAAACAAATAGAGAGCAATTTGAGCGCAAGACGCTCATGTTGTTTTAAAGACAGTGAATTCTCTCTCTCTCTCTCTCTCTCTCTCTCTCTCTCTCTCTCGCGCGCGCCCTCTCTCTCTCTCTCTCTCTCTCATGCGCGGTAATGTGGGTTTGGAATAGGGCTGTCAACGAATATTCTAAATTCGAATATATATTCGAATAGTTTTTAAAAAACGAATTTCGAAGGTGAAAATTAATATTCGAATAAATAAAAAAATGTGGGGAAAAAAACGCCCGCGGTAGTAGAGGCGTGGCTGTCTGCTTTGCGAGTGGGCGCTGGCGCGCCTGAAGCCTTGTGTACTTTGGCCCGTCTCCAGAGCCCGAGCCTCCGCTGACTGCGCGCGCTCCTCCCCAAACGGACGAGGTGTTTATACTTGACGCGCTTGCCGTTGTGCTTTTCTTTGAAACGACAGATGGCGACTCGGAGTAGTTGTTCTATAAACTATCAGGAAAAGCGTCGCGAAGAAGTGGGCTAATGTACACAGGTGACGATATTTATTTTAGTACACTTCACCGAAAACCACACTACAAAAGAATCATGTAAAACAGATCAAAATAAACCTTGATATTACTTGTGACATGAGAACAAAATGTATGTAGAAATGTAACGTCAACTTATACAACTCAATGTATGATATCTAAATGTTTCCTAATTTCACTAAACACTTTAGTGAGTTTTCACTTAGTTTCGTGAACTTTTCTTTATTAAACAGGCTTTTTTATGCTTTTGTAGGCTCGTTTTGTAAATATAAGCAACTAATTTGTATGTGCAAACTGGACCACCCTTACTTTGCATCGCCCGCCACAAGCTCTGTGTCTGCAACACGCGAGGCCATAACGGAGAAATTAATTTTGTTCATTTGTAAGGACATGAGAGCGATCAGTGTCGTGGATGGGGCAGGCTTCAGGGAGTTCTGTCAAGCAATGGAACCGAGGTACTGACTGAATAGATATTGCATGAATGAAGGAT
The DNA here is from genome assembly GCF_949357685.1 of Gobio gobio. Lineage (NCBI taxonomy): Eukaryota > Metazoa > Chordata > Actinopteri > Cypriniformes > Gobionidae > Gobio > Gobio gobio. Next base: position 11,539,582 of record NC_137120.1, read on the forward strand.
AAATGCAGCTGCTTCCACTGAATCCATACCATGGCAAAAAACTGTAAAAGTAATTGAATAATATGACAGAACTTACTATTCATTGTTTTATCATTGTTAAAAAAAACCTAAAAACTCACTTGACCGGCATATTCCTGCCCTGCCCTGCTTCACACAGAATATTAGGTCCGGCCCTTTTGGAACAAATTCATTGTAACACCCAATTTCTCATTCAACTCTGTATACGTTCACTAAACACATATCCGACTGCGTTTACCTGAATACTCTCCAGGACGTGCATTTTTACAAGAGTGAAAGGCGTGTGCGCAGCTGCGTGCGCTTCAGGTCAGAGTCCTGCAGCGCGCGCGAGCACGTCCCTCCCGGCCGTGCCGCACTTTTCTGTTGCATTCTTTTTCCTGAGCTGCGCGTATAGTTGACTGTTCGGCTTCCATTGTTTAGTAAATGGTGGAAGCAGAGCTCACACACATCCTCACTCCTGCTGTCACACATCGATGCAAATTAAGAAATACTGCTCTTATTAGAGTGCTGTCATTTTTAAAGACCCGTTCTCACAGTCCCTCCGCCTCGCTGCTCGCTGCTCGCCACTCGCCACATAAACATAAAAGATGAAGCTAAAGAGAAAAGAGACAAAACACAAGTGACAAGTTAACAAAATGCAAATGTGCTAGCAATAGCAGTTTATATAAAGGCGGGGAGACAATTTCAAAGTGGCTAGCAATAGCAAGTTAGCATGAGATCCCACCCTCCCTTCAGAGCATCTCCAAAGTCACACCTCCCCCAAAACACAAGAACACACAGGAGATTCTGCCAAGCATCACGAGTAGGGTTGGGTATCGTTTGAATTTTAAAGATTCCGATTCCGCTTATCGATTCCGATTATTATAGATCCCTAATTTCGAATCCAAGAGGGTAAAAAACACATTTATTATTAGGCTATTATTGCAAAACATTTCATTGTAGGTGAATACCATGAACAAAAATCAACAGGCTACCAACTTTTGCCTATGGTTTAAAAATACCATAGCAAAAAAAAAAAAAAAAAAAAGCCTTACATACATTTTAAGCATTATTAAAGACAAGTAAACACTCAGTAATTCAAAAAAAGAACAAATGAGCAATTGCACAAATAAATACAATTGAACAAAGTGGATTGAAATAAACATTTTCAGGTAGGTACAGCAACTGTAATCAAATGTAAAATAATAACACTGCACTTTATTCATATAATATAGGTTACACATTACAAATATAGTTAAAAGTTATTCGGTCTAGAACAGTAAGTGAATTTTCTCGTCTTTTGTTATTTGATTAACGTTATCATAGAGACAGCATCAAAGGGTTAGTTCACCCAAAAGTGAAAATTCTGTCATTAATTACTCACCCTCATGTCGTTCGACACCCGTAAGACCTCCGTTCATATTCGGAACACAAATGAAGATATTTTAGTTGAAAGCTGATGGCTGAGAAAGGCTTCAGATAGACCTCCATTGGCATTCAGTACATTTACACTCCCAAGACCCATAAAAGGCACTTAAAACGTCGTTACAAAGTCCATCTCACCACAGTGGCTCTACAATAAATTTATGATGCGACGACAATAGTTTTTGTGCGCAAAAAAAAATCACCTTTATCCAACTTGTTATTGTCTTCCGTGTATGCCTCCATGACGCATGCGCGAGAATATGACGTAGCGCCAGCGTTCAGGAATCCATGAAATGCACACTTTAACCCCATTTTGAGCACTACGCCGAGACCTAAAGCACGATCAATGTAGAATTCAACAGCTTAGATACGCGCGTCTTCCTCTGCTTGTAAACAAATCGCTTCTGGGTCATGTGTCCGAATGCCGGATCTGCGTCATATTCTCACGCATGCGTCGTGGAGGCACACACGGAAGACAAGAACAAGTTGGATAAAGGTGTTATTTAGATTTTTTTTTGCGCACAAAAACTATTGTCGTTGCATCGTAAAATTATTGTAGAGTCACTGTGGTGAGATGGACTTTGTAACGACGTTTTAAGTGCCTTTTATGGGTCTTGGGAGAGTAAATGTACAGAATGCCAATGGAGGCCTATCTGAAGCCTTTCTCAGCCATCAGCTTTCAACAAAAATATCTTCATTTGTGTTCCGAATATGAACGGAGATCTTACGGGTGTCGAACGACATGAGGGTGAGTAATTAATGACAGAATTTTCATTTTTGAGTGAACTAACCCTTCAAGAAAATCTGCCGTCAACGACATAACCAACTTTTTTTTTACATTTTTGTGTGTATTAGTCCATTCGCTATTAGTGCAAGAAGACGAAGAAGAGAACTCAGTTCATTATCACGCACTATTCATTCACCATGAGAAGCCGTTCTGTGCGCACGCATGTGTGTGTCTGCAGCACAGGAAACAGCGTGCACGCATGTGTGTGTGCAGCGGTTAAAAACCACAATAAAATGCGCACAGTAACCGATAAGTGGAATCGAAATGCGCATTTCTTATTTTCTTACACCTGTTCTCTAAATAAAGCTGCACTTAATAATAAATAATAATGAAAATTCTGTCATAATTTATTCACCCTCAAATTCCAAGGTTGTTCCCAACCTGTATGATTTTTTTTCTTCTGCTGAACACAAAAGACGATATTTTGAAGAATGTCAGTAACCAAACAGTTGAAGGATCCCATTGACTTCCGTAGGGGTCCCATCTACTTTGGTTACTGACATTCTACAATTTATCCCAGGGTTCCCACTCTTTCATGAACACCAGATTCAAGGACTTTCAAGGACTTTTTCAAGCACCATTTATTTTATTTCATGAGATTTAATGTTAATGGACACAAACACTGTAGTTTATTGTTACTTTAACAATACTACAACTTTTTTTTATTATTTTAAAAATATATTAGGCCTAATATATTTGTAACATGTTATAAAGTGTTTCCCATTTGACTCCATATTCAATCGTATTATTTTGATTGAAAATAATAGACAGAGAATGAGACATTTCTTTTTTTCAAATGTCAAATAAAAATAACCATTTAATACAAGGCCTTAAAGTGAAACGTGTTTCTCTGAAAGAAAACAAATAGGACATATATAAAATATTTCTAAAATAATAGGTTTAAAATTAATTTAAACGGCACATAATAAAAACATGCAAAAAAAAGTTATCTTAAAACATACTCTTAAGCCCATATCATGGCATTTCTGCAGAAATACTTGAAAAGATGAAAGTGTTTTTATCCCTGAAAACGAAAATGAATGTTTTATTAATGAATAATTATTTAACATTAGGACAAATAATATATTTTAACAAATGCAAAAAAAGCTTTATATGTACAAATGCACGTCCCGGGGTCCGTTCTTCGTACCTCGCTTAATACATCTGAGATGATTTGACAGATCCCAGATCTTTTAATCGTGATAACTGATCTCAGGCTAATTTGGTTCTTCAAACGAATTTGCGGATTGGATTCAAATATCTGGATTAAATGATCTAAGATCACTGCGCGTTCTTGTGTTCCCTGAAGAGGGCAGATGCATCGATACTCGAAACCACGATCAGTAAAGCAGCGATTGGCTGGCGTCAAGACAGCAACGTAATGACATCATATAATTAAAAAGCCACCTGGCAAAAAAACTTGACAAATTACACAAAAAAAACCACGAATTTCTGAACCTTTATAAGGAAACAGCCAAACGACCAAACCAACATAAAAGTTATAATAGATAAATGTTTTTTTTTAACATGATTACAAATTATTTATATTCACGATTTTATACAGTATTTGTACACCCTTTACATTTTTATTTCAATGTTGTAATTCAATTTGAAGCAGATTTGTAACGTGACAGTATTAAAGTTTCTTAAGGGTCAAGATCAAATTCTCTGCATCTCCTGCGCTGCATCAAGCCATCCCATAATATCCGTCATCACTTAAATTAATGCACGGCTCAGATTAACTGTACAACATGTGTGTAAACCGCCAATAAAATTATAAAGTAATTATTCCATCACAAATAAATCGCTCAATCAAGTGGCTGTGTCTATAGTATTATACACAACATAATATTATATACATTCTCATATACATATACAGTTTAAAATTTGTATATTATAATTATTATTTAAAATTATTATTATTGCCCCTGGTTCAATAATGAACTCTTGTAATAAAGTAGCAGTGGCTGGGACAGATTTTAAGTATCACCTCAAGATGCAATCTAATCCTGTTTACATGAAATAAGCCGCTCGCGAACAGGTTTAAGCTTACGGACCTGTTACTATGACAGCAAATCCAGGATGAGCTTCGAAGAACCAAACAATCCAAGATCATGCCAAATAGTCAACAATCAAATCCAGCTAACTGAGTTAGCGAGGTACGAAGAACGGACCCCAGGTGAGTATTCAGGTAAACACAGTCGGATATGTCTTATTGAACGTATAACGTATACAGAGTTGAGTGAGAAATCGGATGTGTTACAATGAACTTGGTCCGTGCAGGTCTTAAAGGGCCGGACCTAATATTCTGTGTGATTAATGTTAATCAAACGACAAAAGAAAATAGAAAATCACCCCATGCTTGACTGAATAACTTTAATATATTTATTAAGAATAAGCGTATAGTTAATTTACAGAGTGACTGAGCATTTTTGTTTTTACATTTGATTATTTAATTTCTTTATTGAATGCTACTGTTAATTAGAGCTACTGTAGCTGAAAATAAAGCACTGTTTTTGTCATATTGTTTGTAATTTACATTTTGGCTTATTTAAAAAAAACAAAAAACAGATACAATTAAATTAAATATCTATATTGTAATTATAAAATTACATTGAAAAAATATTAAATTACTCGTATCATGAAATAAGATTTCGGTCATCCCAACCTGTTCAGAATAGTGGTTAGTGTTAACATGTTTGATAATAATGTGATTGTTGCAAACATCTCAAAGTCATAATTTTTGGTATCGTGACAACACTATTCTATATAAACAGTATTTGCTGATATTATGTTTTTTTTTGTAAATTTTTACTCTTTTAGTTTTACATTTTGTCAAGGGCTTGTTTACATTTATACTTTTTTATAGTACTACTGAATGTCAGTTACAAGTTGCAAGTTAAATAAAATGTTTTTAAGTAAAATTGTTGAAAATTATTGCGATAAATTAGTCGATATAAAAATAGTCGTTAGTGGCAGCCCTATTACACAGCGCCTGAAAATAGTCCCCAGCATGCTCTCTGTGCAAGCAAGTTGTCACGTTGGTTATGTTGATGGAAGTTAGCCTATTTTCAGGCGCTGTGTAATATCATTGCTCCGCTACGCCCAAAGTATGGCAGCAAAGTTCCTTGATTATTACACAGGAATGAGAGTATAGTTCCTAGGCTAGCCATATCGGCCTAGAAAACTTTCAAGGACCTATATTTGTTTTCAAGTACTTTCCAGGCCTTGAATCAATGTGTCTGAAATTCAAGTACTTTCAAGAAGCGTGGGAACCCTGTATCCATACCACTGTACATTTGAAGATTAATTTTGCGCAATAAATCTCCTATTTCTTGTTAAATCAGCTGTATGTAATACTTACATTCCGTGCTGCTGGTGTATAGATCCTGCGGCAATAGTAAATCACAACAGCAGTAAGAGCAGCCACCAGCAGAACAACAACACATATTCCTGCTACAGCAGCTGAAGACAGACCTGAACCTGGAACAATAAAGACACACAGACATTAATATTAGATTTACAAATATTGAACTGTATTTTAAAATTCTGAAATTATACTCACCAATTACAGTAACACTGAATTTCTTAATGCTGCTGATGCTGCGGCGACGGATGCCACTGCTGGTGATCAGTACCTGATAATCTCCAGAGTCTGTGGTTTTAGTGTTTGTGATGGTCAGAGATCCAGTCACATGATCCAGCGTCAGTCTGTCTCTGAATCTCTCTTTACACTGATCATCTGTACAGATCTGACTCTGATCTCCAGTGAATTCAATGAGGAGAGTCTCATTAAAATACCACGTCATCACATCATTTGGGTTTTTCATCACACCAGGATCTAAAGTGACAGATTCTCCCTCCTTCACTGACTTTCTCTTCACTTTATCTCGTTCAGCAGCAGAAACACCTAAAACACAAACCATCAGATGATGAAGATCTTTCTGGGGAACAATCTACACATCATGAGAAAACTGTGAACATGAAAGTGACTGAGCAAGCCCTTTCTTTTCAAACTTTAGGTTTGAAAAGCAAATGTATCCATGTTTTGTGCTTATGAACACAATTCACACCCTTATTTTACATCAAATCCACATTTAAACAGAAAAGAATGTGATAAGAGATGGTATGATGAGAAACGGTCATCTACAGTTTATCTCTGAACAGTTTATAAACGTTATCTACATACTTCATGTGAATTAAAACAGAGGAACAGAGAAAAAACACTTCTGAATGTCATTGCAAAAAAAACAATCTAACAATAATAATGTGATTACAACATAAATAAATAACCTTGTTTTAAAAGGTGCTGTATGTAGGAATGACAGCTAGTTGTTGAAATGGGTACTGCAGTCAATTCAAAATATTGTTTGCCCTGCCCCCTCCTCTTAAAGAGCACCTATCATGGAATTTTGAAATTTACCTTTCATGTAGTGTGTAACATAGATCTAAGTGAACAAAAACATCCTGCATAGTTTGAAATATGACAGTGCACCGTATATATAGTTATTTTCTTTCAAAAGTAAGAGTCGACTCTGAGTCATTTTTGAGAATCGTTAGAAGACCGAAGCTTTTTCTCTGACTAGATGACGTCAACTTGTCAAGTTATTTGAATACGATACGCCCACTTATTGCACTCCAAGACTCCAGTGAAAACATCATGGCGACGAGACGCTGTGTTCTGAAGTGAACTCAAAAGCAAACTTTTTTCATCTGCCCAAGGATGAGCATTTGAAGACTAAGTGGCTTGAAGACAAACCATACATCGTCGCGATTGAGTGTTTATTAGTCGTCAAATGTATGTTTCGCGATCTCAGGAAGCTTCTATTATGGACTTCTATTATGGCACATGGTTCTTCTTCGTCTGTCTGTACATGGACTACATGTGCACAGAGCGCCCTCCGGCTGCCAGTATGAATTGAAAACAACACATAAGAGACTCAATCGCTCATGATTAGGCTATCTGTGCATTTTGAGGAAGTATTGAATAAAAAATACTCCTCTGTTTAGAAATTTGACACAGACATATGAGAATCTATCAATATGTCTCCTCATCTGCACACTTTTGAACTAAAAGCCCTGAGGGATGTTGATTTGTCGCGAGTCTTCGTGAGGAGAATAGAGGAGTTTTTTTATGAATGAGATCAGCTGAGGCTCATATTACAATCAAACGGTACAGACGCGGTTTTCATATTCATAACTCCTGACACATATTAACAAATTGTTGTCACTATAAGACTTTGATGGGCGTTCCGTTTCCGAAAATATCTGCACAGACTATACCAATCACAACTGACTGGGTCATCGGACCAAACACCGCAGATTAGCGTCACGTAAAGGCGGGGTTTTGAAAAGTGAATCACTAAAGGAATCATTTGAGAATCGCTGTCAAAACAGGTAAAAATAAATGCATATAAGAAAACTAAAGTCTTTTTTGTCATTGCATGCATGCAAAACTGTTGTTGGGGACTTCTAAAACAATATTTGGAACATTTTAAATGCCATGATAGGTGCTCTTTAACACGGTTTACCAGTTTGAGGACATGCAACTGGAACGAGTGCAATTGACAATGGAAGGCGAGGATAGTGTTGCTTTCGTAAACAAAAAGTATGGCTAAATATCGTTGTCAACAAACATTTATCACGTGACGAAAATAAGACAAGACGCAGCGTAAATGCTGGTCAAGTGACGATGACTAAAATTAAATGTATTATGCAATATTGTTGACAAATAATATTGTTGACTCTTTGCCCATTTTCTATTATCCGGGAGTGACGTGTGATGACGCGCTGCCAAGATGGCGACGGCCAGCTCGTCCCTACTTTGCACTTCAAAACGGCTCATCAGAATCCTAAGGATGACGTCACGAACACTACGTCCATATTTGTTTACAGTCTATGCTGGCAACCTGTGGTGTCTATTAAATACTATTGGGTAAACTGGCAACATGCGTTACCAAAACAAAAACAGACATTCCGACACAGAACGCACATTTCAAAGTAGAATAACTGGCAGTAGCATTGTTGTAGTACAGTCAAAAACTTACATGCAGCACCTTTAAAAGGACTCACCATGGACAGTAACATTGAAAATCTTTTCTCTGATGCTGTGGCTGATGATCTGTAGTTTATAGAGTCCAGAGTCAGTGGTGTTGATGTTTGTGATGGTCAGAGATCCAGTCACATGGTCCAGCTTCAGTCGGTCTCTGAATCTCTCAGTACCTTCATTACACTGAACATCTGTGCAGATCTCATTGAGATCTCCAATGATTTGAGCGATTCGAATGCTATTATAATACCATTTAATATCTTCTTGTTGGTTTGTTTTAGAATCAGTGTGTAGAGTGACTGAATCTCCCTCCATCACTGAAACTGACACTTCTTCAGCACCAGACACACCTGGAGAAGAAATCAACAGTTCATTATAAGCCAAAGTTATACAACAGGAAAGTGCAGTGAAAATGTTTTTCAACAGATCATAAAGATTGTAGGTAGAGAAATATGTCTGGATTCATAATGTAACGCATGCAAACAAACAGCAGAAGATCATCACTATAAAAAGGGCCTTTGTTGTCACTTTCAGATTAGTAATGTACAAATGTACATTATGATGTACATTTGTATTTAAAGACATAAGTTGACATCATCCAATTCCACAAAAGTAGTGCCACAATTCAAAGATGTGGCTTACCATAAACCATGATGTAAATATCTGAAAGTGACAACAAAGGCCCTTTTATGGTGCCGGAGGAAGGAGTGGTGTCCTGCCAGTCCAGCATTTATTTGAAGAGAGAGTGATGGTAGGTGACTGGGGCCAGTCTTGCTACTATCATCAGTCCTTAAACCCAGCACACAGTGCACAGGCTCACATCCTCCAGGTATTGGGGAAACTCTGGGAGGCCCTGACACGAGTACTAGGGTAGTACCAGAGTACCAAAACTAAATGATTTAACTTCACTTTTATTTTACTTTACACAAGTACCAAGAGTACAGAGCACTGGCTTTCCCTGGTGGTTCATCAAACAGAATTAAACCCAAAAAAGCACTAAAAGATCTGAAAGTCCCAGGGCTAGAGAGAATTTTTGACTGAGTAAGGCTAGGTTTCACACACAAGTAGGTCTACATAACTAATGAGAACTACAAGCTGCATAAAAAATATTTCATCTACTTTACTAACATAATAAGTATATTACACTGGAGAAAAATGCGAATGAAAATAAAAGGTATACAACTTTATAGATTTGTTTTGGAAGAGTTTTGTTTTGACACAGAAGGGGTAACAGTAGATGGTGGAAGCTGAGAGTTTTTAACAGCTATAGTGCCATAGAAAGAGGAGCTGGAAGGCACGTGAAGTTCTGCACACCCTTCAAACTCAGTGATTAGCTTCTGTTGGTAGCAGTGCTTGCCTTCTCTTTGATATAAACACAAGTCAAAAGGTCAAACCCTTGTTGCCTGTTGTCCCACAGAAAGAGTCGGTGCGCAGAAGGGGGTAGAGTGACCTCTGCTGGTTGAGCTTCCACATAGCAAGACATATGTTACAAAACTAAAATGTGAATTAAATAATAGAAACTTATAAATAAATAGGCTTCTTGCTATCCTAAGCTACATATAAAATTAGTTCACTTGTCTTAATCTGAAGTTACAGGTCACCAATGTTCTTACAAATGTTTAATTCTCCCTAACAGCCAGAGTTATTATTTTATTAGTTTTAATTTTTATTTCAGTTAACTTAAGTGTTTTTTTTTTTTTTTTTCTCACACCCAGTGCTACTTTAGTGGCACTAAAAAACGTTATAGTTAGTCTACAATCACCTCGTTAACCATAGTTACTTCTATTTTGAAAGTGTTACCGGTTACTTTCGCTTCCAAAAAAGGAATAGACCACGTGACTTCCGTTTTTGGTTTATAAACGAAAAACGAATTGACTGAAGTTCAAAACGAAAAACGGACCGTTTTTAATCGGTTTTTCGTTTTTTGATTCTGACACCAAAAACGGTTATTTGGTTTTTCGTTTTGAAACAAAAAACAGAAAAACGGTATTTTCGTTTTATAACTCCAAACGAATTACGGATTATCCAGAGATCCCCTGACCCCCCACACAGTAAATCACTTTTTTCATTTAGATATCGTTAACAAATAGAGAGACTGTAACATAAAAGTGTCTTACCATTCACTCGTAAACACAAAAACAATGAGATCAAAATAAAGAGAAGCTTCATTTTAAAAACAAAAATGCATATTCTGATACATAAAAGTGCTCTTGTTCCGCTGCGTTCGCGGCGACGGCATGGTTTCATTCATTCAAATGAATGAAAGTGAAAAGCAGGCAGCCAAGCATTAAACAGTTCGAAAAATGCGCGCCAGCAACTCTGATTGGCCAACCCTCTGGTCCCACCCAGAGCCATGGTCCTACCCAAACATTTCGTTCGCTACTGGCAGTTTGAAACAGATCTCATTTCACCATTCAAATCGAAGGGGAACAACATTAACTGGCGTTGCTGTGGGGAGATGCAGGAGAATAAATGCGATTGGATGATAATCCAGCACATGTTGAGTGTACGCACACACTCACACAGTTTCTCACTATATCAATCGGTTAATTGTCACAAATCGTTGTTAATGTAGACTACTCACCGACTTCTAGGCTGGAAGATTATATATTGTTCATTTTTCAGTACGTTTTTGTGGCTTTGCTTTATTTATGAATGCTTTATAGCGAAATGTCCAATAAAGACACAGCCGCAAACTGCTTGTCTATGATTATATTTTTTTATTTTGTTTCTTTAAATATGCCTTTTTTGAAAAGAACAATGGAGTTATACAAGAAAAACATGGCATGTAGTTCAAAGAATCATGTGCTGGACAAGTATAGAGAATGGGAACGTGACGTCAGCAACGCAATGCATTCGTGGTCTTTAGGACACAGCACTACATTAGAGAATGAGTAGTAGTGGAGGTAGACTTTAAAACTTGTATTATACAGTTAAAAACACATTTGAATGGTCACCGCTTGCTGTGTTATGAACTGCCATAGCCGCTCTTTTACAACCTGCGTGGAAAACATATCTCAAATCACGCACAAAATTTCAGTTTACCAGCTTGGAAATAACAAGAGTAAGTGAAAGTAATGCTACCTTCACGTGCTATCGGAAATTTGACAATTCCCACTTCTGAAGTAAGTTAGTGATTACGAGCTCATCCCATTCATATTTTGAAAGTGGAGGGCGTTCATGTGCAATTTTTACCAAGGAAAATTCCGTAATAATTCAGAGAGCACGTGAAGGCAGCATAACACTCGGAAATAAACAACTTAGCCAAAATGTGTCTTTATAATTTGTATTTATTATTTATAACAGATATATAACAGATGAATATTTTCTGAACCGCTTGAATGTGCTCACACCATAAATAATGCATGAAACGCGTCTGGAAATGCTTCATTGTTCAGCTTCTCTCAGTAGAAGGAAATCTTGTACTTGTTCCATTTAAGTCCAGTAAAACTTTTTAGTACTGTAGGCTAAAGCGGTTTCAAATACAAATCATTTCAAAGCTGCATTACGAGCCATAATCTGTTATCCTTTAATGCACGTTAAGGAATTAGGGCGATATGATATAGGCTATGTTGATTGAATAAATGATCCACTGGCTGAGATCAAGCTATAAGTATATTTACTATTTTATATATCAGATACACACTTTTTAGTTAGGCTATTAAAAAATAAACTGCAAAAGACAAACCAATGTGTGGTGCGATAGAAGGCGGCCGTCTGATTTCTCATTGTATGAAACGTGATGAATATGTGCAATGTCCCGGCCGCACGACTGAGCGCTCATGTACGTAAGAGATTCAAATATTAGTCCATTTATTATAAGTGAGTGCAAGCAAGAGTTCTTAAAAAGTATTAAAGTAAATAGTCGTTTTTTCCTCTGGTGATTCGCATTTGTTATCATTGTACGCTCCTGAGCGTGTCCTAAAACATGGCGGCGACTACCCATAATGCAATGCGCAATGACGTAGTTTCCCAGACTCTATAATGCTTCAGAAAGGCAGACCCAGTCAAAAAAAGGTGAAGGCTCATTTTAAAAATTAAATTGATTATAATTTAATAAAAGTTTAACTATACGGGCTATATGCGTTTTTCTGAAATTTAAACTCGCGACTGACACCTGTGGCCAAAAAACAGAACTGCTTTCATTTTCTGCTCGCTCTCGCAGCGGTGGTGACGTCACATCCGCAGACAGCGCGGGAAAAGACGACCCGCCAGAAAATAGGAAAAATAGGATACAGGCTTATAGGTGCACCCACTGTGAGCGGACAAGGTGTCAGTATGCTCATCAGGAGATGTTTGAGTCATAAATGGTAAAATAAAAAGGCTATTGTTACGTTTATTTTGGGGAAAAAGTTGGATACGCCCCTTTAACATGTAGCTAATAATGACCTAGATTAGTAGGCCTTCAACTTTAATTACATGAATTGTGACATCTGTGTTAATGCAGGTTTACTCATGCAATAAGGTAAACAGCCCACAAGGTGGCAGTGTTGTATTATAGCAAGAGAGTAGTGACAGATATTCTGCTGGTGAATATGGCACATGTTGCTCCAGATATGAGACACACAAATCAAGATGCAACAGGTTAATTCAATTCTGTAAATATTAGACCTACTGATTAGGTGTTTGTTTGGGAATTAAGGCTAATGCAATTAAGCATGCATATATCAACACTTTATGTGTAGGGGGGACAAACACAGACTGAAACATGGGGGTAGACATATGCTTCATTAACGGCTGTTTCTTTGGTGTCAGCTGTCCGCCATATTGGAATGGTCAAAGCCAGTCTGTGAAAATTCAAGAGCAAATTGACAAGAGTGTCTGTAACCGTAGTTACACGCGTGTATGAATATCGATCTGAATGGCATCGCATTATAGGGTTAGTTCAACCAAAAATAAAAATTCTGCAATCATTTACTCACCCTCATGTCGTTTCAAACCCTGACTTTCATTCAACTTCAGAACACAAATTAAGATATTTTTGATGAAATCTGAGCACTTTCTGCCCCTCCATTGACAGTCTATCTTCAAAAAGTTCAACTAATAACTAATAAAATTAGTAAAACTAATATGAATTGAGCCGTTTTGTCAAAATTTTCTGAAGAGACATGATCCCTTTATATGATGAACAGTTTGTATTTAAGTTTTTATTTACGTATAAACATTTGCTCATCTTGAGCCAAGGGTTCCAGTGATATAAGAGTCTGTGACAAACGGTTGTGGAGTTAGTTTACCTGGATCATCATCCAACACCACTGAGGTTCCTTTCTCTGTTGTGATGCTGTATGGCGGTGTCCCATAGTTGTGTCCAATTTATCAAAAAATTTTCATGTAGAGAGATCTATTTATAACACACCCTACTGGTCAAGTCTTATTTTGGAAACTATGCCTTTGGACGGACATTATGCTGAAACTACACATAGATAAGCAGACGTTCACACAGCATAACATCTGGTCTTCAATCGAGGCGTTTCAGGGAGGTCTGGATTAGTGTTCTCTGTTAATAAATAACTTTGTGGGTGACTATATGAGCTTTGTAACTTGTCTTACAGATCTTACACATAGATACATACCAATCAAGGAAAACATTAGTGTCCATATTATGCTTGTTTAAAGTCTCCTAATGTTGTTTTGGAGGTTTACATGCATCAAAAGGTCAAATTCATGTTTAATTCTCAGAATATACATCACTACATTTTTCAATGATTCCATGAATCCATCTCTCTAAATCCCTCCCTTCCATGAGCCTTCTCTGCTCTGATTAGCCAAACTGCCCAGTCTGTTGTGATTGGTCTACCGCTTACAGCGCTTGTCAGAAACAAGTGGCAACTTCCCACGGTGGCCCTGTCCCAAATGGGGCCGTAAAGAGGTGCAGGTGGTGAGCCCACAGGAGGGCGGCCCCATGTCGCTTACAATGTCCGTTAAGTCCACGAGACCATAGGGTGTCCCATTTGTCATTTCAGGTCTCAGAAGGGTGCTCGGGAACGCCCCCCCCTTTGAGGTCGATATGCACCCTCGATGTACCGAGCCCGCACTGGTGTGGGTTACGCAGCGGACTTCTTACTGGCAGTCAAAGCGGCATTACGTTGTGAAAGTGCGGACTCGTAGGAAGACTGTGAGGGTTTTGGGTGTCATTTAGGACAGGGCCTATCTCTCTTGAAACCAACACGGAAGTGACTTAAAGGGGCACTTCAGCGCTGGGAAGATGAATGTGTATTTACACTGGGTCATTTATGTAGTAGAAAAGTGAAATTATTTTAGAATTTGGTGCCTTCTGGACTGAGAAAAGACAGAAAATGTATTTTTGTCTCATGTGGATGAAAGACAACAACTCCCAGAATGCACTTGCTTCGCTGCCCTACAAGACCACTCCCGGTTTATCTGGTTTATCACTTGCCCACCATTACACCGCCCCCACCATTGTTTTTATTTTCATAATACAATCATTTTGTTCAGTTAGAGAATAGACACTACAAACGAAAGTCACGGCGCAAACGCAGCAGGAGTCAGATTTCATTCATCACGAGAGCGAAGAGCTGAGCAGAGCTGAGGTAAGCGTGACAGTCATTCACGGCGCGTGTCCAGTCTGGCGCATTTTCAGATCACGCCTATGGAAGCTAAACTTTCATAGGAATTCATTGAAAAGTTGAAACACTCACTTTGCTCCGCACCGCTCCGTTATCAATGCCTGATCTGAGCGGCCGTGTGCATTTACATTCTGTGAGTGAGATCCACCCCCTATGGGCGGGTTGATAACATGTGGAACAGCTCCTTCTAGGCTGTAGTCTTAAGGCTCTGGCCAACAAATCCTCCCAAAATGACAATATTTGCGTCATCGGAGGATTTTTTACAGAAATAAACTGCATAATTCTCTCGTCTCAGGGGGATATGAGGGGGGAAAGTACCATAATTTGAATATACTACCAGTTTTCTACCGATACAAAGCTTAATGCTAAATCGCTGAAGTAACCCTTTAACTGTGACGACTGGAGTCAAATCTGTATCTCCCCCATTGTTAAAATGCCCAACTTTAGAGCAGAAAATAACATGTTTACAGCCTGGGACAAAAACTGGATTTGGTCTGTACAGCTAATTTTGCCCTTCATGACAACCGTGATGGGGAGAGTTTTTTTTATAACTCATCCGTCTAAATTATATTAAGCCTTAAAGTTCTGCATAATTAAGGGCGTGGGCACTTGAGTGACAGGTGGATTGCCACTATGGTCGAGCTAGGGTGGCATGGTTTCAGCAACCAACCAGGCACCTCAGTTCCACCCATGTCCTGCCTCTTTGTCAATTTTCATTTATCCGGGAGTGACGCACGTTGATGTGCTGCCAAGATGGCAATGGCCGACTTTTAGGCTTAAAAAATGCTCTTCGGAATCCTACGGGTGATGTCACGGACACTACGTCCATATTTTTTTACAGTCAACAAAACAACAAAAACGCCCATTACCATAACAACTTCAGCTCCATCTAGACTCTAGAGCAGAGATGGGCAAACAGTAGACTCTTTTAACAGTTAAAAAAAAACGTGGTTGCATTACATCATGAGGACAGAAAGAGGGTTTAAGGGTGGCAATAGTTTCAGTAAGGGATAAAAATCTCCTACGAGGCTAGTGGCAAAGTAGAAGCAATGGGTTCATTAAATGAAGTTAAAGCCTGAGGCCTTAAATTAGAGATTTTATCAATAAAGAAATTCAAGGAGCTTTAGTACATTTGAGGGATTGGAAAAACATTTACAGGTGGATTTAAGGCAGCATTTATGACTGAGAACAGGACCTTTGGTCTGTGGTAATTATTAGAAATTATATTATTAAAAATATGCAGCTTTTGCATACTCTGCAGGGTGCAGCTAGGCAATCCTTGAGCCACTTAGAAGACGTTCGAAGTATGTCCTTTTTCCATTTCTGCTTTCCTACAAGCTTGTTTTAATAAGCAAGTCTCAGATGTTTACCACCGATCAGTTCTAGATTTTGGTTTAAAAACTTTCAATGGAGCAGTCTCGTTTAAAACAGCCTGAGCAGCTCCAGATGTTGGTTGACGTCAGGAAACACAGAGTCCAGCGACAGTTGTGAACTTCTTAAAGAGCAAATTAAAATGTATTGAGAAGAATAGTATCGGCATGTGATTGAGCATTGACAGCTAAAGATAACACGTTTGACAGAGGCATAGAAAATAAAATAAGCTTATGGTCTGAGATCATTGGATCTGATATTTCAATCTCACTAGATCCAAAGTATGACCATGTATATGAGTGGGTTCTAGAAAGCTCATTCAGAAAATAAATTTGCAAACATTCACAAAATATGAAGTGTCATCCTTACTTGTTCTGGATATGAAGTTAGAGCACGAAGCATTGGTGCTGACCCATCCTTCAGAAATAACTTTTTCGCAAATCCAGCATTGTCCTCGTTGGTGAAGCAGTCATGCGTAACATGTTTTGAGCAAATATATAACATTATACAGACATTGCTCGGCACATTTATTTCATAAATGAAATTCTACCAAGGTGTCCTCAGTGGCTTGAATACCGGGAGTCTATGGAGACTCGTATGTTCGTTGGTACATCCAACAACAGAACATTTGTAATGTTTTTTGGTGCAGACATTATAATACTCTAGCTATAGCTGATACAGCGAGTAAACAGAAATGGCCGTCTCTGTGCTTCTTGGGGTGTGTCTATGCCAAAAGGGCAGATCATCAAACAGCCGTGGGCAGGGTTTCCCTACTCTTACGTAGGGGGAAATATGAAACCATTCGCTATATGAAAGATTCATAATGATTGATGGGGAATCAGATTATTAAAAAAAGTATTGGGTGGATTTTTACCATTATAGACTTGTTGTTTACACACACCGTGGACACACATCTGTGTTCACCAAAAGTGAATTTTGCATTATAGGTCCCCTTTAAGGCATTGATAAACTTGGAAAATTAGAAAGAATCAGAATCAGAAAGAGATTTATTGCCAAGTATGTTTGCACAGTAAGGAAATTGTTTCGGTGAGAGAAGAAGCTTCCAGTACACAGATAGTAAAATAACAAATATATATGAATAAGATACACGCACATACATACACACACACGTGTATATATATAAACACTCAGTTTCAGTCAGTCTCATGTCAATCTTGAGTACCTATAGAGTAGCATTGCATCCTGCATATCTCAGAAAAGTCTTTATTTTTATTATAATTATAAAAGGAAGATGCGCTGTTCCGAGTCTTTCCGAAAAAAGCCGTGCGGCTGGGGGCGTATCGTGTGGGCGGAGCTAAAGAATGTCGAGCGCGCGCCGCTGTTACTGTGTTGAGTGCGTCGGAAAGCTGCGTCATCCCTAAAAGCGGGGAAAAACTTTATTCAACATAAAAAATGGCTTTTAATCAGATACAGCCATACATCTATGATCCGGAATCAGACCCAGAGGCTGAAGTTGAACAGGAGCAGCAGCAAAAACGACTAGAGCAGGACATCTCTATGTGGTATAAGTTACACTAATTATATAATATGCGTAGCGGCTTGTGTTATTTACACATTTATACTTTAATTATATCGTGTGTGTGTGTGTGTGTGTGTGTGTGTGTGTGTGTGTGTGTGTGTGTGTGTGTATGTGTGTGTGTGTGTGTGTGTGTGTGTGTGTGTTTACGCGTGGTTTGTGTAGACATGATTTGTAGTAAGTGGACTGGTTTTGCGCGTCAGGCTAGTGTTTACATAGAAAGACATGGAATAGTAGCGCATTTGAATGAAGAAGCGCGCTTATTTAGTTCAACATATTTCCCCATTCTTTGTGTATTGTTGTTTGGAGTGCTTTTACAATACACAAACATACACATATAGTGGCCAGCTAAACAAATGTACACACTATACATCGCATGCTCCATTGATCAATACGTGGTCATGTTTGGGCTACTTGATGGGCATAGGCAAAAACAGACATTTGAAGCAGTCTTACTCACTGCCTGCGGTTCCAACGTTGGGACCTTTATCCTTGGGACCGCTCCATCCTTCAGTATTAGGCGATTTGAAAATCCGGAAAAGCAAATTCCATCCACTTTTGCCTTAATGCGGGGTTATTTGGCTACGAGCCAGCGCTTTGATGGGCGTATTTCTCTCTCTCGCGCGCGCGCGCTCGCTCGCTCTTCCGGTAGAATTGTCCGTACGGCCCATACAAGGAAATTCCGCCCTGTTGACGTCAAGCGGACCCATGATCGAAAAAAACTTTCCGAAACTTATGACTAACAGGAAGTACTAATTTTGGCAAAGAAATACTCCCATCAAACGTCCACCTTAGCTTTTGAAACTGTGTCCATGTTTGGCATGGGAATCCAAGTCTTTAACAGTGCAAAAAGATCAGTATGCATGAAACAGCATTTCACCCCCCCTTTAAAGAGCAAAGAGTTATAATAAGATGAAGAAAAAAGCTTGATAGAGCTACAATAGCAAACCATCCAGTGTCATCTTGTATTGTAGAAGCAATTCACTCCTCAGGTTACAGATCATCTACATTTCGTAATTTTTCTGTAATAAAACACAGATACACACACAGTAAAAGACATGAACAGGACTGATGATTCAGTTACACAAACACAAAAATACTAGAGACTTGGGGCCTCATTTATCAACGGTGTATGCACAGATCTGTGTGTAAGAACGGTTTCACGAAAAGTGTGGGATTTACCAGCTTGTACTTATACATAGTGTAAATATAAGCACACCTCTGAGCATGCTTACGCAGATCTAGTGGTAGAATAGCGACACTACACATAAAAAAGCATTTAAGTGTCACAGTATGCATTAATCAATCTTCATGTGTCCTATATTTCTTTTAATTATAAAACACTAAATTTATATATACATATTTTGTCATTTTAAACACAATGCATAATTGGTGTCAAACCCTATAAAAGACAGCTGTGACAAATGTTGGATGCAATTATTTCCTTGGACCCAACCTACATCCAGTTCCCTTACCGAAATCCTCAACAAGCCGAAATTAAATGGGGCTTTTGTGCTATCGCCAGATTCCTAAACATTATTGGAGCCATAGACTGCACCCACATCGCCAGAAAAGCACTATCCAGCGAATTTAATGATGTAAATAGAAAAGTGTTTCATTCTGTTAATGTGCAAATCATTAGTGATGCAAATTTGTTGTTGTTAAACGTCGTTGCGCGACTCATTGTGTGTTTGTGAAGTTCCTCTTCTTTGCCATTATTGTGGTGAGGAAAAAAACACATCACGTGATTTTTAAAGGGAAGTGTTGTCACCATATATGGTTGATTGGAGGCGTTTCTGAATGCTAATGAATGTGAACGAGATGGGATTTATCAACAATGATTTCTTACTCATGCGTATAAGAACTGTATGCGCACATTTGATAAATATGCATTTTCTTGTACTTAGGCACATTTAAAAATTCAGTCGTAGGACAAAATATAGAACCTTTTCTAAGCACTGATGATAAATGCGGGCCCTGGGGCCTCATTTTTAAAATGTTGCGTAGAAACTGTTTGATCTAAGATCATTTCTCAAATGTGTGCATGTGTGATTCCGAAAAAATGCACACAAAAACGTGCATATGCCTCTCTTTCGCATGTGAAATATATAAATCGTAAATGTTCTTGAAATTGTGCGCAGCTGAATGGTTTCAGATCTTCGCCTTGTAAACGCCCCCTAATTAATATCATTAGCATATAAAAGAGCACATTCAACATCCACATGTTTTACTTGAGAATGGCGAGCGGCAAGAAAAAGAATTTTAGCAAGGCCGAAATCGGGGTCCTGCTAAATAATGCTAAATAATTTAACTTTAAATGCTAACAGGATTTTGAAAAACCATGCAGGCTATAGGCTGTGTTTTATTTTGAACAAGTAGCCTAGGGTATTCTTGTAATTGATTTTTTCAGGCTATTTTTAAAACGTTTCCTTCATGGTTAAGCTACTAAATATCAGCCAACTGAAACTGAAACTGCTGGTTTACTTTTATTTGTGTACACACAATAAAAACTAAATATTGTGCTTCAATTTGTAAAACATTTCTTTTAACTTGTGGAGCGCGTCAGTCAGTGTAGCCTACACTTGTTTTTCTTTCTTTCGTTTTGTTAATGTGTTAATTATTTAAGTGAAACATATTTTGTGTAAAGCCTATTTATTTTAGTCCTATATATCCTATATATATCACATCAATTTCACAAGTCTAGTACAATTATTTGGTTTCATTTATACAGCAGGGCTGGCCCAAGCCCTTATGGGGCCCTAAGCAGAATTTTATTTGGGGACCCCTCAGTGCCACCAATACGTTTGACTATTGTCAATTCTTGATGCGCACACCCAGTAGCAATGTTAGTAATTGTAGCTGTGTTGCTTACATCATGTCTGGCTGTCATGTTTTTACCCTTATAGGTTTTTAGTTGTGACAGTAGCAAACCCACAAGAGTGATCAGGTGTTAATATTCAAAGCCTTACAGTACTACAGTTCAGACTGGGATATGTACTTTTTTATTTTTAAGTAGTCTTATGCTAAATATGCTCACTTTTCCCCAGGATTGATGAATAGAAGGTTCAAAAGAACAGCATTTCTCTGAAATAGAAAGCTTTCAAAAAAAATCCTAAAAACATTGCACACAACTGTTTTCAACACTGATAATCATAATGTTTCTTGAGCATCAAATAATCATATTAGAATGATTTCTGAAGGATCATGTGACACTGAAGACTGGAGTAATGATGATTCAGCTTTGATCAGAGGAATAAATTACACTTTATTCATAAAGAAAACAGCTGTTTTACATTATAATAATATTTCACAATATTACTGTTTTTACAGTATTTTTGATCAAATAAATGCAGCCTTGGTGAGCAGAAGAGACTTATTTTAAAAACAAGAAATGTTGATTTCTTTCAAACAACAGAGCTTTTATTTTTGCGAAAATAAAATTTGATTTTGTTTGCATTCCATTCGACGGTGTATAAAAACCTTTTTATTTTCTAAATATAAACTTCCAAAATGTAGGCCACACAACTTATAATTCCAAGGGGACGACATAGCACTTGAAGAAAAACATTTACTGAGAAACTGGAAGCTGTCCAAAACATGCAGCACGTCAGACAAGATAGTCATACTAAACCATAGCGCATTCTCAAATCCATCCATTCATAAAAAGGTTACAGGGCAACTGACGAGTAACGTTACGTTTTAGAACTGAGTTTTCTCGCACTTTGGACTTTGAACCCACAAGCGAATAGTGTCCGGCCGATGGCGCCGCGAGCTCGTGCAGCGCTATCAGAATCAATCCGTGCATATATTAGAAAACTTGACATTTTGCAGTTTATTTAGTAATTGTTTAAGGCCATTTCGCGTTTTCAATCATCAAAATAACATATAGCAAAAAGTCATGTGCTCTTGGGAGCCCCCTGGTGGCCACGGGGGCCCTAAGCAGCCGCTTTGTTCGCTTATGCCTTGGGCCGGCTCTGTATACAGTGAATACTTTTTTTCTTGATTTACCCCAAAAGAATGGAAGTGAAATGTGACAACATGCCCCATAGGTAGCATGACCATATGACAGCTTAAAATGTTATCTTATCTAATAAAAAAATATATTCAAGACGAACTAAAATATTTTGTCAATAAAATACAATTATTTAACTTTTTCAAATAAAATTATGGATTTTTTTATTCATTAAAACAACAAACACACTGCAAAACACATACAGCATGGTTCAAAACATAATAATAATGAATGATTTCTGAACATTGACTATAGAATATTCATATTTATATAGAATAGAATAGCATAATTCTGATAGGGGCACATTGTAACGTAACAATGTCTTCTGCTGGTTAGATCAGCATTAAAGAACGTTCTCAACTGTTAAATTACTGTCACAATCACAAGTGAGAGTGCCCCTGATTACCACCTGAGGGCACTCCACCCCGGACTGTCACTCCATCACAAACTACATTACCCATAATCCTTTGCCCGAACTCATCTTCACTCACTGTTTGGACCCGTCTCATGCTGCATTCCAGGCAGGTTTTTGAGCCCGTAAATTACAACTTCAAACCACGACTCACGACTTTGTAGTGTTCCAGGCAAAGTCACGCCAAACTGCCTGAGCGCAAGGAATTGTGTGGTAGTTAGATGTAAACAAAGCATGGTGGACCATACGGGGTGTATGCTCATTTACAATCATTTCTATCACCAAAGGTGCTTACTCCTTGCTTGTTTGAGGGAAATGGAGGAGAAAAACAGCGCAGAAGGCAAGAAAAGCTTGTATACCTTTTATTTTACGTTATTTGTATATTTGTTTCATAAACACTGCATCCGTAGGGGGCTGCCATTGTTGCTTCGCAGGCTATGTGACGTCAAAACTCGTAACTGGGAGTACATCGATCTAGTACGAGTTCACGGGTGGGAAGTCACGGGTTTGACTGCCGTTCCAGTCCACTTTCACGGGTAGAAGGTTGGAAAAACACGGGTTACGGGTTGCCTGGAACGCGGCATCATCACCTCATTACCCCAGCCTATAATAACCATGTTCACTCTGTGATTCACTGCGAAGTCTTGTTTGTCTATACTGCATTTCTGACCATTCTCCCTGGTTTCATGTCTCTTGGTTTTGGATTTCTTGCATGTTCTGTGGATTACCTGTTTGCCTGTCTCTCTTGTCTTGTTTGCTGTATTGGACTGATTACCTGTTATGACCTCTTGCCTGTTTGTTGACTACAAGTGTGGATTACCCTTTAATAAAGCTGCATTTGGATCTTCTACCTTCTGTCTCAGAGCAGTACGTTACAGAAGACTTCGCCAACAATGGATCCAGCAGCCAGAGCCGGCCCAAGGCATAAGCGGCTGCTTAGGGCCCCCTTGGCCACCAGAGGGCCCCCAAGAGCACAATAAATTACTCTCCGTCAAAGTTATTTTATGATGATTGAAATCGCGAAATGGCCTTAAACAATTATTGCAATAAATTGCAAAAAGTTTTCTAATATATGCACGGATTGATTCTGACAGCGCTGCACGAGCTCGCGGCGCCATCGGCTGGACATCATTCCCTTGTTAGTCAGGGTTCAAAGTCTAAAGTGCGGAAAAATCGGCACTAAAACGTACTCGTCAGTTGCCCGGTAACCTTTTTATGAATGGGTGGATTTGAGAATGCTATATGGTTTAGTGCGAATATATTGTCTGACGTGCTTCATGTTTTGAACAGAGTAGTTCCAGTTTCTCCCTTGAAATTATAAGTTGTGTAGCCTACATTTTGGAAGTTTTTATTTAGAAAATAAAAAGGTTCTTTCTACACAGTCGAATGGAAAAATATATTTTTTTTTTATTTCCGCCAAAATAAAAGCTTTTATAAAAGTTTAATGTTTGAAAGAAATCAACATTTCTTGTTTTTAAAATAAGTCTCTTCTTCTCACCAAGGCTGCATTTATTTGATTAAATATACAGTAAAAACAGAAATACTGTGAAATAATATTATAACGTAAAACAGCGGTTTTCTATGTGAATATATAGTAAAATGTAATTTATTCCTGTGATCAAAGCTGAATTTATCATCATTACTCCAGTCTTCTGTGTCATATGATCCTTCACAAATCATTCTATGATTTGGTGCTCAACAAACATCTCTGATTATCAGTGTTGAACAATGTTTTTAGGATTTTTTTTTTTGAAAGCTTTCTATTTCAGATAAATGCTGTTCTTTTGAACCTTATATTCACCAAAGAATCCTGGGGAAAAGTGAGCATATTCAGCATAAGAGACTACTTAAAAAAAGTACATATCCCAGTGTGAACTGTAGTACTGTAAGACTTACTGTAAGACTGAATATTAACGCCTGATCACTCTTGTGGGTTTGCTACTGTTACAATTAAAAACCGTATAAGGGTAAAAACATGACAGGCAGACATGATATAAGCAACATAGCTACAACTAATATCATTTATTCTGGGTGTGCGAATTATCAAGAATTGACAATAGTCAATCGTATTGGTGGCAGAGGGGCCCACAAATAAAATTCTGCTTAGGGCCCCATAAGGGCTTGGGCCGCCCCTGCCAGCAACAGTCACCCTTGTTCGACTACGCTAAGGAACTCACTCACTCGAGGACCACATCAGAGACTTTCTGAACATCACAAACACCACCAACCTCCCGGACTTTATGTTGATTGTTTTTTTTTTTTGCTATGGACTCAACCAACACTTACAAACCAAACTTGTCCGTGATGGTCCTCGAGGGTCCTTGAGTGAGTTCCTTGACTATGCCCTTCAGGTGAGCGGCTCTACATTTACTGTGGGTGTTGTGGAGGAAGGTGACATCTATGCAGGACCTGCCAGTCTATCAGCGGCTTCAGCCACAGAGCAGCGTCCAGCGACGGCATCAACCACAGTGCAGCGTCCAGTGAAGGCTTCAGCCACAGAGCAGCGTCCAGCGACGGCATCAGCCACAGAGCAGCGTCCAGGCACAGAGCAGCGTCCAGCGACGGCATCAACCCAAGAGCAGTATCCAGCGAGGGCTTCAACCACAGAGCAGCGTCCATCGACGGCATCAGCCAAAGAGCAGCGTCCATTCACAGAGCAGCGTCCAGCGACGGCATCAGCCATAGAGCAGGGTCTAGAGACGGCACCAGCCACTGACCAGAGTCCTGAGAAATATATATATGTGACCAGTCACGGAAAGTAGAGACATGTCGGCAGTACAAGTTTCGAGCAAAATGAGAAAGAAGCGGGGGTTTTTTTTCAAAATTTGTGATTTTCGCTTTTTTGCAGAATCTGCTTGTTGAGATCACGAAGAAGCCTCTCCGTGTTTGAGATAGCAGTATTGGTATATTTAAAAGCATACACTTTGAGGTTGAAATCGGCTTGTTTTTCGGAGATTCTAGCATGCAGCAGAGGCGTGTTTCTTTTGTTATTGCCCCACCCCCCACCCCCCACCCCCCAAGTCCGCGGTTGGGCTACTTCAACACTGTTGCCGCGGGCTGTTTTTCATGTCCGTGGGTTGAAGCGACCCCAATTATGTGATATTTAGCCCCGGGAATGCAAATTTTAGTAGGCAACCATGCCAAAAAACATGCGATTTTTAACGGAGAAGCCCCCCTGAAACGCGATTGGGCTTGTTTTGGGCTAGTTTTGAGTAGCAATTGTGTGGGTTTTGTTGTGAAAACCTGGCAACCCTGGTGGCTGGCTGCGCACTGAACAGTGCTAAAGCAACGACAACTACAACGACATGACTGAAAATAAACATACATACTAGGGGTGTGCCATATCATATCGTCCACGATAATACTGGTATAAATTTTACATGATAAAAAAGTGTCATATCGCGACATCAATGATATAGCGATGGCGTATGGAGCATTTACGTTCCCTAGCGCGCACAACAACAACACCTGTCAGAGTAGGCTATACACAAAGAGCAGCATGTCAGCCTCCGATAACGACTTAGTACCTAAAAAGGGAACTACTTGGTTACAAGAGGTCAGCCCTCTTTACAACTGACTAAACATTGACAACTTAAAGCTGCTATTGATGTTTGCAGCGCAATATTTGACCAGAAGGGAAACATTGAGTGTTATTTTCGTCAGTTACGGCTCGTTAGATCTAGTATTCTGCCTTCTTTGAATCAGACACAGAGATAAATTAGTGCGTAAGATTACATTTATTTGAAGGAATGGATTATAGCATTTATTTGGATTCAAATAAATAGTCAATATCAGTGTCAATAGCTTCAATAGCCCCGTTTACATGCATACTTTTATGGTACTTTCCACTTTTATGGAAAGTGTGTGTGCGCGTTTCTGTGGCCAGTTTACACGAGACTTTGTCTAAACCGATCGGGTTTTCCTGTAAGAAACACCTCAGAAAAATAAATTCTTCTGTCAGGCGCAGTTGAAGTAGAAAGTACCTGGGAAAAAAACGCTGTCAGATGAGATGGCGTAGCCAGGCTATGTCTGTGTCATTATTTCAACATTATCTCCATGACTTGTAACAAAATAAAAAGTTTTACACTTCAGAAATATTAGTGTATCCTTATGAAAGCAGTGCTTATATGCAGCATTTTCATTCGGACTTTTAAACCGATTACAGTGCTCTGTCTAAAGACACCTGAAATGAAAACAGCGCATTAATATAGAACGAGGATTCATCTGACTTGGAACTACCTGTGCATTAAACGATTTTATTGCACACCTTCCAGCCAATCAGAATCAAAAATTCAGACAGACCATGACATAAATTACATTAGTTATTGTTAAACTAAAATGTTATGTTATGGTTTTGTTTGCACTAATAAATGCTGTTGCCTACCAGCTGCAATAACCAATAAAACTTATTAACCATATATTTTTTTTCATATCGTCATCGCAAATATATATTTTTGAGGCTATATCTTCCACCCCTAATACATACAGGTCCTTTAAAGTGCTTGAATTTATTTTGTGCAAGAAGTTTTTTGGAAGAAATTCCATATTATTCTCTCCGGTCCGATAATGTGTTATTTCGCCAACACTTCATGAACTATGCTTGATTTACGTTTGTTACTTGCATTTACGTGTTACATTAAGTGTTTCCCGCGTGAGGTACTTTGAGTTGTACATTGCCATGATGTTCACACGCGCACAAAACTACTACGGTACCTCAGCGTTTCACAGACACACCGTGAAATATTGCAAAAATAGACTGGTTACATGAGCCTAAGCTCTTTTCAATAAAATCCATGCAAAAGTTATTATCAGGTCATTTTAGAATACAGTATAGGATGTACCGAATATTCTTCAGTTTTATGCAAAACAGAAATATGACAAATAGAATATCAGTCATATGGCCAAAAATAAATGCAACCATGCAGCTTTAGAGGGGGAAGCTTTACAGGGGGTATGGCTTATCTAAATGACATGTAAATGAGCCCTATTGTCACTCCCAGCAGGTGAGAACTGCAAAATCTTTAGAGGTCGTTTCTCCCTTTGGTTTTTTGAGTGCCTACTTTCAAATGGCCACAACTTCTCCAAATATGACCAGATTTCCATGTGTTACACATCACTTTCCGTGACTGGTAACATATATATGTATATAGACCGGACAGAGTCGGGTTATAATTTGGTATACTGATAAGACCAGACAAGTCAAATCATATAACAAAGTGTATGCTTATGACCTTACACAAGTACTTAACCCAGACCAGAATATTCGGGCCATAAGGAGTTAATATGTGTTTATACAGCGAGAAGCCCAGCCTGTAAGGCAGGAACATCCAAATTATAAAACCTGATAAAAGTGAACGGGGAGGCCCAGCCTGCCGCCGCACAAATACCGTTCAGTGAAATGCCAGTGGACCATGCCCATGAAGAGGCCATGCCTCTAGTAGAATGAGCTAAAAGCCTATAGGGCAGCTGAGATTTTTAGACTCGTAAGCCAGAGAGATAGCGTCCACTACCCATCGTGACAAAGTCTGCTTTGTGACCGCGCACCTGTGGGTGCGGCCGCCAAAGCATATACAGAGCTGTTCAGATTGCCTGTAAGTGGCAGAACGCTCTACATATACTCTCAGTGCTCTAACGGGGTGAATTTGCATCTTTCTCGTCTTGCGACGAAGGAAGTGCTGAAAGTAAATGACCTGTGCTCTGAACGGAGTAGAGAGCACTTTGGGTACATATCCATGTCTTGGTTTGAGGACGACTTAAAAGTCGTTTTGCCCAAGATCTCAGGCTGCCTTGGCGATTTATATAGGCTACCACCGGCATGTTGTCCGTTCGGACCAGGACGTGGTGGTGTTCATGTACGGAAGAAAAGCTCTCAGCGATAGTATGACCGCTTTCATCTCCAGACAGTTTATGTGAAGGCTCTTTTCTGAGTCTGACCAGAGACCGGAGATTGGCCTGCCCTCGTGAAGGGCTCCACAACCTAGGTTGGGTGCATCTGTCGAGATAACTTTCCACTTCGTAATAGTGTCCAAACTCACGCCCGTCTGATACTAGACGGGACTTTTCCAAGGAGCCAGAGCTAATATGCAGCTGTGGTTGACCTTGATTCGTAATCGGCCCGAAGCCATGCGTGAGCTGGAACGCGGCAATTCAGCCAGCACTGAAGGGGGAGCATGTGTAACAGACCCAGTCTGAGAACTGGCGCCACCGAGGCCATGAGACCTAACATCCTCTGAAAACATTTGAGAGGAGTGTATACACCGGTCTTGAAAGAGGCTGCTCGACTCTGAACAAAGAGTGCACGCTGTGACGTCAGTCATGCGCTCGTCTGTAGTGAGTTTAACATTATTCCCAGAACGGAATGTTCTGTGTGGGAGACAATGAGCTCCTTGCCACATTGATCCTGAGACCCAAGCATTTCAAATGGTTGAGAAGCCAAGATCTGTGGGTTAGCAACTGATCTCTGACTGCGCTACTATGAGCCAATCGTCGAGATTGCAAATTCTCAACTATCTCCGTAGTCTCAGCGGGGTTAATGCCGCGTCCATGCACTTCGTAACCGTGCTGGGCGCCAGAGATAGACCAAAGGGTAGCACTTTGTGTTGTAAGGCTTTCCCCTCGAAGGCGAATCTCAAGAATGGCCTGTGATGAGGGGCTATTTGGATATGGAAATAAGCATCCTCTCGATCTGCAGTGAAAATCCAATCTCCCGGGCGAAAGTGCCAAGGATTTGTTTCATTTTTAACATTCTGAATGGGCGCTTCATAAGGGCTTAGTTCAGATGTCTGAGATCTAGAATGGGTCAGAGACCAAGTAGTGACTGTAAAAGCCTGACTCGCTTTGTGAGGGGTGCACGGTTTTGACCACTCCCTTTATTAACAGTTTTGATATTTCGGTTTGAAGCATGTCCTCATGTCGCTTCTCACCGTTGTCTCTACCACGAACTGTAGCGAGTAACCTTGTTTTATTATGTTCAACATCCATGTCGAAATGCCGGGAATAGCATGCCAGGCCTCGGCTTGCGAAGCCAGGGGTTGAATTAATTTGTGGGGCGTGTCACTGAGTAACAGGGACCTGTTAGCCCGGTTGCATTGTGCCAGTGGCACTGTGAGAGGCGGTGTGCACTGAATGGCGGCGCGCGCTTCATTTGGGTCGCCGTGGAAGTTGCGCTTACCAAGGAGATTGTCTTTTTGTACAGGAGAGCGCGTTTGTTCACAGGCTCATGGACTGTGGAAAAATGTTTCCCGCTGCCTGAGTGCAGGGAGCTGGGGAACATAGGGGAATGCTTGACTGTAGGGGTACAACTTTGATGTTGGTACACTGCCTACAGATGAACTCGTAACACTGTGAGGATAGTGTTTATGTTAGGCGGCGCACACCTGCAGTGGGCGTGTGCCTGGCCTTCCTAGTTGTGCAGACTGTAAATTGGACGCATTCCTTGCATAGAAAAAGCTCTTGTGATTCCTTGTAAATAATGTGTGGTGGCGCACACTGTGTAGTGGGCGCAACTTACATTAGAGTACTCACAGCGTAAGCCGGTGAGCGAGTCCACAGAGGTAAACGCGTAACAGCGTCAGTGTGCAACCGAGCATGTTTGACCACAGGCTAGTTAATTGCAATATTTACATCTCCAGTCACCTGAACCAAGGGAACTGGGAGAATATAAGGAAGTCCAGGTGGTATGGAAGCCATTTCACATGCCATTATGCTTTAGTCTAGACCGTGGCAGATTATGAGTGATTTTGTGGCGCTGAATTAACAGTGCTTATGCAGGAGTGCATACTATGCAGTGGGCACATAACCTACAGTGTTGAACCACTCTAGACGCCTGAATAGAGGGGACTGGGAGAAGTGATATAGTGAAAAAAGGCGCAGGACACCGTTAAGCTCTAGACAGAGAGTGCATGCTATGACGTAGGTTGCGCTCTAGTCAGCAAACACGCTCTGTGGAGAGGGCACGCACGCTGCCATAGGGCAGCCATTTTATAACTCCCTTGGCAGCAAGCGCGCGCTGCAGCGAGAACGGCTGTGATGTAAGCCGCATTCTCGATATATTCAGCAGCCTAAGTTCGTTCGCTTGATCTAGCATTCTCTGTCATTATCAGAGCGGCGAGAGCGAGAGAAAAGGAAGAGTAGAAAAGAGGAAGAGTGAGGAGAGCTTAGGCTTGAGTTCGCTCGTCTTCTGAAGACTGAGGGACACCGGAATAAAGACAGTTGCAATAATCTAATCGTAATGTTACAAGAGCATGAATCACAACTTCTAAATCTTTGCTTGAAAGGAGATGCTTCAGTTTTGCAATAGATCTTAAATGGAAAAAATTGTATTATTATAAAATCATCAGAAGATATGTGCAATAAACATTTGTTATGCCTATCCGTTCTGAACAACCCAATGTCCAGGCTTCATATGAAAATCAATTATACTAGCTAAAAAACTGAACTAAACAAACATAAAAAAACTACTCACTTGTTTGTAAGGAATTGTGAATTAACCATAGACTGTAAAGGAATTAACTCATTTCTGTATCCAACACGGCTGTCACGTGACAAAAGATTGAGACTCGAGAGATGAACTGTTTCTGCATTCAGCCTATGGGGACTTGAACTAACGACTCGAATGAGAAGACTCAAGAGATGAACGAATGACTCAAACCGGAAGACTCGAGAGGTGAACTAATCAATTCTGTTTCCTGTACAGAACACATGGGATGTTGCACGTGCAGTCAACACAAAATGAACGAATCACTCTCTGAGACAACCCGTTGTTCTCGAGTCATATTAAAGATTCGTTCAAAATTAATGAATCGTTCATGAACGACACATCACTAATGCCTAACTAAGTATTCTTCTCTACGATTTCTTGGCATAAACGCTGTCAAAACGGCAACAACCAATCAGAAACAGCATAGGCGTTGATTACGCGGGGGACGTGTCCCCCCACTTTATATAAAATGTAAATTCGTCCCCCTCACTTTTTCATTGGGCAAACTGTTCAGTTGATGTTTTCACGAGGCATGTATGTTGGCATGTATCCGAAATGAGTTCATTCCTTTACAGTCTATGGTTAATTCACAATTCCTTACAAACAAGTGAGTAGTTTTTTTATGTTTGTTTAGTTCAGTTTTTTAGCTAGTATAATTGATTTTCATATGAAGCCTGGACATTGGGTTGTTCAGAACGGATAGGCATAACAAATGTTTATTGCACATATCTTCTGATGATTTTATAATAATAAATATATTACAACAGGCAGTCAATAATAGGACTGTAATGGTGTATATGTTGTGAGACACTGAACAGGGAAGCGGTCACGTGAAAAAAGAACGAACAACTTGAACGAGAAGACTCGAGAGATGAACTAATCTTTTCTGTTTCCAATGACTGCTTGGCCTTGCATTTGGGTCTTGATGAACTTGATAAACGAATGACTCAAACCCGAAGACTCGAGACTGGTGAACTAATCAATTCTGTTTCGGACGCATGTATAGCATATGAGGCTGTCACAGCCCAGATCAGACATATTGATGGAATTAACGGCTCATACCCAAAGACACGAGAGGTGAACTAAACTTTCCAGGGAACAGACGTGATTAAATGTGAAGTGACAAAAGAAAGACATTCTGGGACCTTTATTGTTTTCCCTTTATATGCTTCCCCTGGCCCTCATTTTTCAGAAATACATTTCATATCACTGTTATGCAGACGATTCCCAGTTTTACCTACCAGTAAGGCTGGACACTACTGGTTCATCTGATGTGTTATGGAAATGTGTAAATGACATCAAGAGGTGGATGGCAAATAATTTTTTGGCAGCTAAATGAGGATAAAATAGAGGTTTTAATTCTAGGTTGCCCTGCAAATTCCTCCCCTGCTCTGGAAGCCCAGTTAGGTCCTCTTTCAACAAACGAACACAAACAAATCAAAAATCTTGGAGTGATTTTTGACTCTTCACTATTTTTTGATAAACAAATTAATGCTGTTATTATTGGAATTTTTTTCCATTTAAGATCTATTGCAAAACTGAAGCATCTCCTTTCAAGCAAAGATTTAGAAGTTGTGATTCATGCTCTTGTAACATTACGATTAGATTATTGCAACTGTCTTTATTCCGGTGTCCCTCAGTCTTCAGTATCACGATTGCAAGTTGTTCAAAATGCGGCTGCTAGACTGCTGACTGGGTCGAAAAAGAGGGACCACATCTCCCCTATTTTAGCATCTCTTCACTGGCTTCCCATTAAATTTAGAGTTGATTTTAAAATCCTTATGTTTATATATAAGGCGTTGTCTGGCCTTGCACCAAGGTATATAAGCACCGGCGGCGCCAGGGGCGGTCTCAAGACCCTCCTATAAAACGCCTTGACACCCCATTTGACCCCCCCCACCCTCTTCCTGATTAAAAAAATATATATATCCGGGATAAAGATGTAAAAATGTTTCACTTCAAACTACAGAACAATAATAATTAATAATGTATTCGACATATAAAAAATATAAACATAAGAATCACTGACACCCCATGAATGTCGGTGCGCGTTGCAGATCCGTAACTTATGGCGGACCCTGGTGCAGCCACAAATATCATAACTAGCCTGTCTATAATAGACCTACTGTAATTAAGATATATATTCAAAAAATGTATTAAAAACAGAAAGAGGGCTTAGACTACTCAAAGGCTGCGAAAACAGGCCAGTGGGTTCGTTACGCACGTCAATACATTCCTAACGATCTTGGACTTGGTTTGCGTCTTATTTTTTTAAATATTCAGCCATTTAGTGGATGAAACCTTGATCAAAATGAAAATACAATTTATAGAAAATGAAATTCACTTTAAAGAAAGAATTTCAACACAACTCAATGAAGTCTCCAGGCATATTGCACATCTTATAATGAAGTTTATCTTATGCTGCTAACTTTTCATAATCAACATATGAAAAAAAAAAAATAATAATAATATATTATATATATATATATATATATATAAACATTTTTTTTTTTTTTCATATGTATATATGTATATATATATATATAAATAAATATATAAAAAAAATTAAAAAAAATAGGCTACGTTTTCTTTAACCCTCTGTCCGACAAAAGCTCCAACGCATTTTTTCCTTTATGACAGCGGAAACAACTCGCACTCCGTCATTTTTAGCCATACAGATAAGTTCAAGACATAATAATTATAAACTATTAACTGTCTACTTTTATATTATTTTGCATGTGCTCCACTCCAAATAATGTCTTCATTTCAATTTTCATTTTGTTTATTAAACGCAAAGTTTTTAATTTCAAAAGCATTTCTAAATTCAGTTCATATTTCCAACAAACGAAATTACAAGCCAAATTAACGAAATGGTAAAAAGAAAACCTTTGAGTTACCACCATGCAAATTCGAACATTTCGCCCTTCTCTCCCTAAGCGATGACTACAACCCGACATGAGAACGGCATTTAACTAAATGTTCTAAATACATATGCACATATAGCCTAATAATAATAATGATAAACAAATACACAACTTATAATAAATATTTTTTCAAATAATTCTCTCTTTGTAAACTTTGTTCAATGCATGTGAGTGCTGCCGTATGTTCGAATATTACCAGTGATTTTCGCCGTCATCACCCGGCTGTGGTGCCAGAAGACACGAATGAGAAGTTGCGCGTGCTGTGAGAAAATTTGTCTCTGTGCACTCATCCGAAAGCACACGTCTCAGGGCACAAATACTGAGTTCTCTTTCAATTCTTGCTCTTGAACGGACAAATTCACACAAAAAGTATGTCAACATGTCCATCTTGATGAGTATTGTAGCAGACATAGTCTGTATATGCCTTTAGTAAACTTTATACAGTCGAGAAAGATGACGCATATCCGAGCATTAGGTCTTAAAGGGACAGTAGCCTTTACTGCTGTCTGTTTAATGTCAAACAACAAAAGACAAGGACATCACTCACTGCTCTTGATTGAATAGCTTTTGTTAGTTTAATAGGATTAATCTTAAAGGGTTAGTTCACCCAAAAATGAAAATTCTGTCATTAATTACTTACCCTCATGTCGTTCGACACCCGTAAGACCTCCGTTGATCTTAGGAACACAAATGAAGATATTTTAGTTGAAATCTGATGGCTCTGAAAGGCCTCCATTGGCACAATGCACGGTTCACTCTCAAGACCCTTAAAAGGTACTAAAGACGTCGTTACAAAGTCCATCGACGTCTTTACCTTTTAAGGGTCTTGAGAGTGAACCGTGCATTGTGCCAACGGAGGTCTTACGGGTGTCGAACGACATGAGGGTAAGTAATTAATGACAGAATTTTCATTTTTGGGTGAACTAACCCTTTAATACAGTCAAATATGCTATTTTACATTTGATCAATTTCTGTACCTGAAAACTAATGTTAGACGTACCTGAAAAACCTGAAAAGCATAGTTTATTTTGTTAGTATCTTTGCTCAATAGTATTTATTTGTGCTGCTGCTTGTATTTAAATTATTTGTTCTTATTATTTTCTTTATTTTTATTTGACAGTAGTCCTTTTTTCCCTGAACATAGCAAATACTGATCCGTACCGAAACCGTGAACCTAAAACCATGATACAAACCGAACCGTGAGCAATCTGTACCGTTACACCCCTAGCGTGACGTATGCGAGGGGGTGCCACAAAATGGAGAAAATTTTCAAAGGGTGCCATGACTGAAAAAAGGTTGGGAAACACTGGAGTAGGCTATAAGTTGTTACGCTAGACCTAGGGGAAAATCCAAACTTCACAGTGTATTCATCATCAAACTAAAAATGCGGTCAACCAAATCGAATTTTTGTTGTTGTTTAGTAGCAGTAATATGCAGTTATTAGCCGTGTCCACTGTATTTTTTGTTGGTTTTCATGAGACCCCCCTTGAAATGACCAGGACCCCCCATTGCCCCCCCAATCAAAATTGTCTGGAGCCGCCACTGTATATAAGTGATCTTCTTGTGCCTTATTGTCCAGATAGGACACTTAGATCGTCCACTCACTTGCTCTTAACTGTGACGTTAAGTGTCGCTATAAATCAACGGGTGATCGGGCCTTTTCTGTGGCTGGGCCCAAGCTTTGGAATGGTCTCCCCTATCATGTGAGGTCTGCTCCTTCCTTGGACATTTTTAAATCTACTCTTAAATCGTATTTTTATTCTTTAGCGTTTGAAAACCTGTAATTATTTTTGTATATGTCTGCTTTGTACTCTGTACAGCACTTTGGATCAATCCATATTGTGTTTAAATGTGCTTTATAAATAAAGGTTGTTGTTGTTGTTCTCTGAAGCACCGAAGCCCCAAACTGTAGCCTATGATAAATGCTTACAAATGACAGTCTTGTGTATAATGTTATTTTAACGATAGTCCTGTGGTGTATAGCTAATGTTATCTTGTTCAAATTATACATCGAATCAATGTAATTGGCCAGTGACAGGTGTTAAAAACAGCAACGGCTGCCGGAGAAAGTATTGGCTGTTGGAGATGCCGCTACGAGATGCCGCAATTTGAGCTTTGGACAGCTTTATTTAATATAAAAATTGTGCAGCACATATAGAAACTTGTTCTGTAGGCCTGAATAACAATTTATATTCATATTTAATAACGTTACATTTCAAATTAATATTTAATAAAAAGCCTTTTTTTTTATGAAGGCGTGAGACATACATTTTGTCGGCACTGAAACATGAAGGTGATATTGAAACTTCTTGCTGGATATGTAGGGGGAGACCAGGGATGGTTGTAACATGGGTTAGTTGTAACACTTCCGATTTCTCCAATCAGGAACTACAAATCACCTGATTCACTTCAAACATGCTCAGTTTAGTCCTTATTCCACATGTGATAAAGTAGAGCCATGTGGCAGACACAGCAGACGTTGAAAAAAACTATTTTGAGGTAAGAAAGTAACTTTTTTTACTTTGTTTATTTTTGTTATGGGAATTTCTGCTTTGTAGTTAAACTCATCAAAGTTAAATTATGTGTAATGTGTGTCTGTGTAGATATTTTTCACTCAAGTTGTTAGTGTTAATGTTTTAGCTTTTAGCTGTAAGGTGAGCTATATGGCTACATGACATAAATATCCATAAAAATACTTGATTGAAAAAAAAATTCCCACCACATTAATATAGCGTCATGTTTTTTCTACAAAATATTGTTTTTATGTTTAGTCCTGCTGTTTGAATCCCCCACAATAAGCCACTTTTTTGTTTTTCATTTAGATATCGTTAACAAATAGAGACTGTAACATAAAAGTGTCTTACCATTCACACGTAAACACAAAAACAATGAGATCAAAATAAAGAGCTTCATTTTAAAAACAAAAAAGCAGATTCTGATACATAAAACTGCACGTGCTCTGTTGTTCCTCTGCGTTTACGGCGACGGAATGGTTTCATTCAAAGAGGAAGTGAAAGCAATTTGAAAGTAAGGTTGCCAGGTTGTCACAACAAAACCCGCACAATTGCTACTCAAAACTAGCCCAAAACAAGCCCAATCGCGTTTCAGGGGGGCTTCTCCGGTAAAATTCGCATTCCCGGGGCTATCACATAATTGGGGTCGCTTCAACACCACGGACATGAAACACAGCCCGTGGCAACAGTGTTGAAGTAGCCCAATTCCGCGGGAAAACCGCGGACTTGGCAACACTGTAGGGCGCGCTCATAGACACTCTGATTGGCCAACCCTGGTCCCACCCCCAACAATCCAACAATTCTCTAAAGGCAGTTTTTTCTTCTTCTTCTCATTTCACCATTCAATTCGCATTTTCTACTAGAATAGAAAGAGGAACAACTAACGTGCGTTGCTGTGTACGTTGCAGTGTATACGCACACACTCACATATAGTTTCCCCACTATATCACGGGTTAATTGTCACAAATCGTTGTTAATGTTGACTACTTACCGACTTCTAGCCTGGAAGATTATGTATTGTGCATTTTTCAGTACGTTTTTCTGGCTTTGTTTTATTTATGAATGTTTTAGAGAAATGTCCAATAAAGACACAACCGTGAACTGCTTGTCTAATTTGATTTATTTTTTATTTAATTTTTTTTAAATATGCCATTTTGAAAAGAACAATGGAATTATACAAGAAAAACATGACATGTAGTACAAAGAATCATGTGCTGGACAAGTATAATGCTTCAGAAAGGCAGACCCAGTCAAAAAAAAGGCGAAGGCTCCTTTTAAAATGATTATAATAATACAAGTTTAACTGTATTAACATGTAATAATGACCTTGATTAGCAGGCCTACAACTTGTACATGAATTGTGACTTTTGTGTTAATACAGGTTTACTCGTGGCAAGGTAAACAGCCCACAAGGTGGCAGTGTTGTATTATAGCAAGAGATCAGCGACAGAGATTCTGCTGGTGAATATGGCACATGTTGCTCCAGATGAGACACACAAATCAAGATGCAACAGGTTAATTCAATTCTGTAAATCCTTAGGCCTACTGATTTATGTATTTGTTTGGGAATTAAGGCTAATGCGTATCTGGCTATCACCAGACCAAGCTCACCCACCCAGCACCAGACGTCTTTTGGACGTTGTTTTTTGGGCTAAATCAAGTCGGCCCGTCATAGCCTTCATTTAGCCCAAAAAAAGACGTTGAAAACTGGGCTCTGTTTGGTCCGTCAGATTTGGTCCAAATTTAGCCCAAAAAAGACGTCGAAAACTGGGCTCTGTTTGGTCCGTCAGATTTTGTCTAAATTTAGCCCCAAAAAAGACGTTGAAAACTGGGCTCTGTTTGGTCCGTCAGATTTTGTCTAAATTTAGCCCAAAAAAGACGTCGAAAACGGGGCTCTGTTTGGTCCGTCAGATTTTGTCTAAATATAGCCCAAAAAAAGACGTTGAAAACTGGGCTCTGTTTGGTCCGTCAGATTTGGTCCAAATTTAGCCCAAAAAAGACGTCTAAAACTGGGCTCAATTTGGTCCGTCAGATTTTGTCTAAATTTAGCCCAAAAAAGACGTCTAAAACTGGGCTCAATTTGGTCCGTCAGATTTTGTCTAAATTTAGCCCAAAAAAGACGTCGAAAACTGGGCTCTGTTTAGTCCGTCAGATTTGGTCCAAATTTAGCCCAAGATGCGCGTCTGTTTCGGACCACATAATATATAGGCTAGTCCTAATATAGCCATAAACATAATTAGTCCGTCTATTAAAGCAAGTGAAGAAATAGATTGTTGTAGAAATGGTTTCAAGTTACGAGCGTGTCATCGCACAACCAGCAGATAAATGATTTGTGTATAAGCAGTACGTTCGCAAACCATATATAAACATAGCCTACTGTATGATTTGGCATGGCAGAAATCCAGCAAGAATCGCCCCTAGTGGGCCATATCTCTTTGAAAACGCTTGTGCTGTGTATTAGTACATCTATTTCTGAACATTTAACAATCACTACATTCAGTAGGCTAATATGCCTAATGCATCGTTGCATCCATAAAATAGTCTATCACAGTATTTTAAACACTATTAGACCATAATAAACCGGAGCACTTATATAGCCTATTAATAAATTAATTTTAATTGCACCCATATGTAATATATGTAGGCTAATATATTCACATTTAGCTATAGGCCTATGTGAAGTGCACTGTTAAATATATTGAAATGCTTTAAAAAATATATGTAAAAAATACATAGAAAATGCTTCATTTACATCTGTAATTGTACATATACAGTATGAGAAAATATATTCATGCCTTGTGTAGCATATAGCATATTATAACCTAGGCCTATATATAATCTGACTTCAAAATAGTTTTACATTCTTAATACTGCTTTATTCTCATTCAATTTACAGTTTGATGTAGGCTAGGTTCACAGGCCTGCTATCCACTTAATGTATCAAGTTTCAGGACATTTGATCTGATTATCAAATAATTCACTCCCTCAATTTGACATTTATGTAAATCCTACGTGACTTCTACGTGTTTTAATGGGCGCGCGTGCTGAACATTCACGTCACATTTGAACTGGCGCAGAGGGCGTTACCAAGGAAACGGAGCGTCAACTCAACTCAACTGACAAGAGACAAGCTGCAAAACTCCGTCTCTCATTGTTGTTTTCATAATTTCAGGTAAGTTTAGTGCCTAAAATTACACAAATAGTACATACAAATGTTACTGACACTTTCTTTCATGTAAATGACACGCTTGCGTTGAATATTAGCCTACTTTATAGAAATGGTTTAGTGTCTTCGGAAAAAGTCCTTTAGCATCTACTGTTGCAACCGTTATGCTAACGTTAACTAAGTTATAGACTTGAGCTCTTGTTTATGGAAGTTGGGGCTTTTAAAATCAAATCTTATGTGTAGATGAGATATTTTGATAGTTTTGTTTGGAAGTAAGCTAATTAATGTCAACCTAAATATATATCACCATGCATTTGTAATTTTCTTTTGCAAAATTATATATATATATATTTATATATAACGTTATATATTTAATATATATACACACACACACACACACACATTTTTTGTTCTTTTAAAAAGGCTTTTATTGTTTACACTGTATTAGTATTACTAAATAAGTAAACCTAAAAATGTAAATTCTGTTATTTTAGGATAATTTTTTTGCATATCTGTATATTACTCTTTTTCTACTCTGCATTTTACCTCTGCTATAGTTTATTTCTAATAAACCTGGTATTGTATAGGCTACTAAATATTTTTGACTAATGTGTGTATATTCTTCCTGGCTGATGGCCATAGATGGAGCATACTCCTGTCGAAGAACATCTCTAGACATTATGAACCATATGACTGGTAAGTAATACCAAAGTCCCTTTATAAAAACATACATTAGCCTAACTCTGTCTGTTTTACGTGTTGTTATTTTCAAAAAAAAATATTATAGATGCGAATGCGCCATCAGATTTGAGATGAACCGCGGCGCTGAACATGCCAAACCGTGGGTGGAAAGCAGTACAGTTGGCTTTCTTTTGCTGAGAACTTTTACACCTTTACACTTTTACTGTTAAGTTAAAGCTACATATTCATGCATGAAGTTAAAATCATTGTTATTCTGTTAACAAAGACATTCTGACAAGATTCTGTCATTTACTCACCCTCATGTTGCTCCAATATGACTTTCTTCTGGGGAATACAGACAAAGCCATTTGAGATTTGAAGAACTGTTTTGCCCATACAATGAAAACAATGTTGTGTCCCATTGACTTTCATTGTATTGACAGAAAACCCATACATTTTTAAATCATATGAGGGTGAGTAAGATGACCGTATTTCCAGTGTACTGTCCTTTTAACATTTCAGCAGTTTACTTTTTTGTAGTACTTGCATAGTCATTTTAATTGTGCAACATTTGCAATGTATAGGAAGTAACAAAACTGTTGAAAATGTTAGTAAATTGTTCTCATGCTATTAGTCAGTTTCCAGTCTTTTGTGCCCTGAGGTGGAAATGCCCTAACAGTGATGGTGTATACTTTACATTTTGGACAACCATTGTTTTTTTTTGTTTTTTTGTTTTTTCATTTACATTTCTGTTATTGTTTTCTTTCTCACTTTAGATGCTGGAGAAAAACAGCCAGGCTAAAGCATTCAAAGTGGAAGCTTCTGTCGTGATTGGGATGGTGGAAGGAGCAGAAGAACAAGAAGATGATTGATGTTGTCTGATTTACCTAATGTATAAAATTTAACCAAAAAGTTTCATCACTCACCTTCATGTTGTTCCAAACCTGTAAGACTTTTGTTCATCTTTGAAACACAAATGAAGATCTTTTTAATGAAATCTGAGAGATTTATGTCCCCCCATTTCACAGTTTACCCCAGAAAGGTAGTAAAGACATCATTAAAGTAATCCATATGACTCCAGTGGTTTAACCTCGATTCTATGAAGCGACATGAATGCTTTGTGTGCGCAAAAAAACAGCATCTTTATTCACAAAATGTATATCTGACACATGTTCACCCCCATGCATCCGTGTTGTGTTGCTGTGAGAGCTGGTGCACTTGTGAACATGCGTCAAAGATACATAATTTGTGAATAAGACGCTTTTTTTGTGCACACAAGGCATCTGCTAAAAATATCTTCATTTGTTTTTTGCACAAAAGTCTTATGGGTTTGGAGCTACACGGGGGTAAGTAATTAATGACAATTCATTTTTGGGTGAACACCGCTTTATTGAATTCTAATGTTTTTATAATTGGCCATTGTTCTGTTTTATAAATATTTTTAAAATTTAAAAAAATATATATATCTTTATACAGAAAAGATGGATTCATTTTATCAAAAGTCACAGTAAAGACTTAAATTGTTAAAAAAAAAAATCTGTTCCACAAAAATGTGCAGCAGCACAACTGTTTTCAACATTGATAATAATTATAAATGATTCTTGAGCATCAACTCTAGAATGATTTCTGAAGGATCATGAGACTCTGAAGAGATCAGCTTTGATCACAGGAATAAATGTCATTTTACAATGTAGGGGAGAGCGGGGTACAACCTAACGCTTTTTGACTTTCTCAGTTTGTGTAAATCCACTTGGGGTTCAGAGTATTTATTTTTTCCCACATTAATTGCACACATGTCTAGTACAATTATGTGGTTTTGTTTCATTAATACAGTGTTTACTTTTTTCTTGATTTACCCCGAAAGAATGGAAGTGAAATGTAACATGTGTACATTGTAACATGTGGTGGGGCACAATGTAACATTACCAAATAACAGCTTAAAATGTTACCTGTTATAATCAAAAAAATATACAAGACAAACTATAATATTTTGTCAACAAAATACAATTATTAACTTTTTAAAATAAAATAATGCCATTTTTTAATCATTAAAAATATAAGCATTTTTGAGTTTGACTACAAACACAGCTAAATACAGCTATACAGCATAGTTAAAAAAATAATAATAATTAATAATTTCTGAACATTAACTCTCAGTCATTATTCACCATTTTCTCATGGTTTCTCAAAAAAATTCATAGAAGTATAGAATATAATGGCATATTTCTAATAGGGGCTCATTGTAACCCCACCTGCACAACTGGGATGTAAACCCTGGCTCGTGTCTTCTGTTGTTAGATCAGCATTAAAGAACATCTCAACTGTTAAATAACAGATATAAGATTAAGATATTATCGGATTTGTCTTATTTTAAATAAACACAAAAAACAGAGATGAAAACTAAACTTAGGTAAGAAATGTACTTTTGATATGGTTAAATACATGTTCACTAATATCTTCCAGAGATTTTTTAATTTTGGCGCTATTTTTTTCTCTAAATAATGTTGATATGGCAACTAGTAAATACACCAAGTTTAGTCATTCTGGCATGTGTGGAAAGGGTTAAAACATGCGTGTTACAACTAACCCCGCATTAGGTTGTGCCCCGCGCTCCCCTATTCATATAAAAGTTATTTTTATAGTAATATTTCACACTATTATGTTTTTTACAGTTATGTTTGATCAAATGCAGGCTTAATATGTGATCAGGAAAGTGTTTTTGATGTGTCAATAAACGGTATTCTTTTGTGAATTGTCTTATTGTGACAGTAATTATGAATATTAAATATAATCATGCATTCACGGTTGAAATTAGGCCTGAAAAAGACGTCTTTTAAACTTTCACTTTATAACCAAATTTAGACGTAAGTGGGACGTCCTTGTATAGACGTCTTTTCAACGACTTGAAAAAGACGTCTTTTCACCTTTCACTTTTCAACCAAATTTAGACGTAAGTGGGCATCCTTTTATAGACGTCTTTTCAACGACTTGAAAAAGACGTCTTTTCACCTTTCACTTTTCAACCAAATTTGAACGTTGTTTAAACGTCTGGCAATGTCGTCTTTTCGACGTCTTTTCAACGTGTTTTTGCTGGGTGGGCAATTTAAAGGCCCATTTATACTTCTGCGTCGAGTGTACGCCGTAGTGTACGCCGTAGGCTACGCGCGTAGCCGACGCCGTCGTGAGCATTTATACTTCTGCGCTGTTGTCTGCGTCAATGTGCAATTCCACATGCAGACACTAGAAGGCAGTGTCCTCGGGCATGTTGGTGTAATCAAGAGAACGGCCGAAGAAGAAGCAGCTTGATGTGTAGAATCTGTACATTCATGTCGGAATATCAGCAGCAGTGAGAGAGCGGCTTTTCTTGCAGCTTGAGTTGTTGTATCTAATACAAATTAAGCACCTCTAGTTGATTAGTAAAGTTAAATAAGGCGATCTGGCGCTGGAATGCATTTGTGAAACCATGCGGAGCTCGTGGCCGCTGTTTTCAGCAGCGGTGGCTCAGCAAGCGATTGTTGTTGCGGAGACTTCATTCACGAAATATACCCTAATGTGTCCCTGTTCTTGATATACAATTACTGATTAACATCTTTGGTTTTAATGAGAAAATAAATAAACTATATTCAGCGGATCTATGTATTTATTTACTACCATAAAGAATCGCTGGACTGCAAAATAGTGTGTTATAGCAGACGTAAGGAACTATCATCCAATTTCTGGACACACACACACTCCTATCGCAGATTTTTTATTTATTTATTGACCTGAGGGAAGGGTTCTGGCAGACCAATCACAGCGCTTGCGGTCCGCGTAGAATTGACGCGTTGT
Organism: Gobio gobio; assembly: GCF_949357685.1. Lineage (NCBI taxonomy): Eukaryota > Metazoa > Chordata > Actinopteri > Cypriniformes > Gobionidae > Gobio > Gobio gobio. The sequence goes on from NC_137120.1 coordinate 11,583,350, forward strand.
TACATTTTTGGAGAGGTGCGCGTCAGGCTACGGCGTAGGGTACGGCGTATCCAACGCGTCTATGCGTAGGGTACGCCGTACCCTCTGCGTGCACTCGACGCAGAAGTATAAATTGGCCTTTAGATTGAACATTGGTCTGGGGAGTCTGGGTCCGTGTAACGCTTCACAATTCAATTTTCAGACCATATCGTGCAAAAGCAAAAAATAAAATATTGAAACAAACGTCCATTTGTTCCATTTTCTCGGTTACTTCATCAGTGGATTTTTGCCATTTTCTCTCCTTTTTTCAAATTTCCTTTTGCTAAATTATGACTTAAGAAATTATCTTTTGAAAAAATTGAAATCTAACCGATTTTATTTTCCTTCTATATATGTCTCTATCCACATTAGAGAATGTATTTAGCCCATGCCTTTGTCACACTTGTTTGAAAGCATAAAAATATCTCATCCGCTCCCTGTATCAGTAGCAGTGCCCATAGCACGAAATTGTTGCAATTTATTGATTGAAGCCTGCAGTTCATAACAGCCATGGGTAGCAGGTGCCATGGATCACTAATGATAAGCGTGTAACTTTAACCTAGTAATGATGGACCCCGGTGCAGCCACAAATATCATAACTGTCTATAATGGGCCTAATGTAATTAAGACATATATTCAAAAAATGTATTAAAAACAGAAAGACGCTATTTCAGCCTTAGGCTACTCAAAGGCCGCGGAAACATGGCCAGTGGGTTCGTTACACATGTCAATCCATTCCCGGCGTTCTTGGTTTGCTTCTTATGTATTAAATATACAGGCAATTAGATGAACCTTGATCAAAATTAAAATACAATTGATAGAAAACGAAATTCACTTCAAAGAAATGATTTCTGCAAAACAACACTCAACAAAAATCATGTCTGACCCCACTCCATGTTTCCAGACATATTGCGCGTCTTATAGCCTATCGTACTCATGCCGACAAAAGCGCACGCAAATTCTTTAATATTTTTCATTTTTGCAGTTTTTTTTACCACTTCGTTATTTTGGCTCGGAATTTCGTTTGTTGAAAATATGAACTGAATTTAGAAATTAAATTTGAAATTAAAAACTTTGCGTTAATAAACAAAATACATTTTTGAAGCGTTTGGAGTGGAGTAGGCTAAATGCAAAACGTAGTCTATTTAGATTCATAGTTAGGCTATATGTTTAAATATTAGCCTATTGTATTATTGTTTTAATTTCATATGTTGATGATGAAAAGTGAGCAGCATGAGTAAGATATAGGCTATAAGACGTGCAATATGTCTGGAGACATGGAGTGGGGTCAGACATGATTTTTATTGAGTGTTGTTTTGCAGAAATCATTTCTTTAAAGTGAATTTCTTTTTCTATTAATTGTATTTTAATTTTGATCAAGGTTTCATAAACTAATGGCCTGTATATTTAATACATAAGAAGCAAAATAAGAATGCGGGGAATGGATTGCGTAAAGAACCCACTGGCCATGTTTCCGCGGCCTTTGAGTAAGGCTGAATGCGTCTTTCTTTCTAGAATATACAGTGAGGAAAATAAGTATTTGAACACCCTGCTATTTTGCAAGTTCTCCCACTTGGAAATCATGGAGGGGTCTGAAATTGTCATCGTAGGTGCATGTCCACTGTGTGAGACATAATCTAAAAAAAAAAATCCAGAAATCACAATATATGATTTTTTAACTATTTATTTGTATGATACAGCTGCAAATAAGTATTTGAACACCTGTCTATCAGCTAGAATTCTGACCCTCAAAGACCTGTTAGTCTGCCTTTAAAATGTCCACCTCCACTTCATTTATTATCCTAAATTAGATGCACCTGTTTGAGGTCGTTAGCTGCATAAAGACACCTGTCCACCCCATACAATCAGTAAGAATCCAACTACTAACATGGCCAAGACCAAAGAGCTGTCCAAAGACGCTAGAGACAAAATTGTACACCTCCACAAGGCTGGAAATTGCCAAGCAGCTTGGTGAAAAAAGGTCCACTGTTGGAGCAATCATTAGAAAATGGAAGAAGCTAAACATGACTGTCAATCTCCCTCGGACTGGAGCTCCATGCAAGATCTCACCTCGTGGGGTCTCAGTGATCCCAAGAAAGGTGAGAAATCAGCCCAGAACTACACGGGAGGAGCTGGTCAATGACCTGAAAAGAGCTGGGACCACCGTTTCCAAGGTTACTGTTGGTAATACACTAAGACGTCATGGTTTGAAATCATGCATGGCACGGAAGGTTCCCCTGCTTAAACCAGCACATGTCCAGGCCCTTCTTAAGTTTGCCAATGACCATTTGGATGATCCAGAGCAGTCATAGGAAAAAGTCATGTGGTCAGATGAGACCAAAATAGAACTTTTTGGTCATAATTCCACTTAATGTGTTTGGAGGAAGAAGAATGATGAGTACCATCCCAAGAACACCATCCCTACTGTGAAGCATGGGGGGGGGGGGGGGTAGCATCATGCTTTGGGGGTGTTTTTCTGCACATGGGACAGGGCGACTGCACTGATTTGAGGAGAGGATGACCGGGGCCATGTATTGCGAGATTTTGGGGAACAACCTCCTTCCCTCAGTTAGAGCATTGAAGATGGGTCGAGGCTGGGTCTTCCAACATGACAATGACCCGAAGCACACAGCCAGGATAACCAAAAAGTGGCTCTGTAAGAAGCATATCAAGGTTCTGGCGTGACCTAGCCAGTCTCCAGACCTAAACCCAATAGACAATCTCTGGAGGAGCTCAAACTCAGGCCAGAAACCTGACTGATCTAGAGAAGATCTGTATGGAGGAGTGGGCCAAAAACCCTCCTGCAGTGTAAACCTGGTGAAAAACTACAGGAAACGTTTGACCTCTGTAATTGCAAACAAAGGCTACTGTACCAAATATTAACATTGATTTTCTCTGGTGTTCAAATACTTATTTGCAGCTGTATCATACAAATAAATAGTTAAAAAAAATCATATATTGTGATTTCTGGATTATTATTTTTTTAGATTATGTCTCTCACAGTGGACATGCACCTACGATGACAATTTCAGACCCCTCCATGATTTCTAAGTGGGAGAACTTGCAAAATAGCAGGGTGTTCAAATACTTATTTTCCTCACTGTATGTATTACAGTATAACATACAATATATTACAGTAGGCCTATTTTAGATAGTTATGATATTTGTGCACCGGGGTCCGTGATTTCTAGGTTAAAGTTATGCCACTGATGCGAACATGAGCGGTCCATTGCACCTGTTACCCGTGGCTGTTATGAACTGCAGGCTACATCAATAAATTACGATACTTTCGTGCTATGGGCACTGCCACTGATACAGGCAGCGGAAGAGTCTATTTTACGCTGAGCTTGCTTCTGCTTTTCAGACATGGAAGTGTGACAAATGCACAGTGCCGCCGATCCCATTACGCGCAACACGCGCTGCGCATAGGGCACCAAGTGCTCAGGGGGGCACCACAAGAAAATGCTCTCTCTCTTTTTTCACTTTTTCTTCTTGTAGAGTAGAAGAAGTTATTATTAATGTTTAAAATCTATCTGAATTGGTAGCCTATGTCTGTGACTGTCTTTCACTTTTTCTTTCTTTATAATTTTGTTAAAGTTATAAAGTTCGGCAAATTTTTGTTAGCTTTTATTCACATCTTAGCCTAGCCTACATGCAAACATACAAAATATTTGGGCCTAAATAAACTCCTTTGCCGATGTTATTGTTTTCACTGAGTGATCATCATTCTTCGTTTCCACGGCAACATTGAACTTTTCATTGAATATACTGCTTCTCACATCTTCTCGTGCCCTTAAATTTAGCAGTCATTAACTCGGTTCATTACAAGCCGTTAATTATCAAATGGCGAGTCCTTAAATCATTCGGGTACATTGAGGCATGCATCAATAGGCCTATAATAAAGTAGGTGTGTGTGTGTGTGTGTGTGTGTGTGTGTGTGTGTGTGTGTGTGTGTGTGTGTGTGTGTGTGTGTGTGTGTGTGTGTGTGTGTGTGTGTGTGTGCGTGAGTGTGTGTGCACGTGAGTGTGTGTGCACGTGAGTGTGTGTGTGTGTGTGTGTGTGTGTGTGTGTGTGTGTGTGTGTGTATGTGTGTGTGCGTGCACTAATAACAAATAAGTATAGATAAATACAAAGCAGCGGGCGAAATAAGTAGCCAGGCCACCGGTTTGCCCGCTGCTCCCGATGGCCAGACCTGAATTCTACATTTAGCACAGTTATTAACAATAAAAACTATGGCGTCCTCTGTGTTAGCCTTTTAAACTATAAGTTAGCCTACTTCTCAACGTGCACGCAGGCTATAGCCTACATAAACGATGTAAAACAGTCCGCGACCTCCCCCCGCTATATGGCACAGTCCACGTAAATTGGGGGAAAAAATAGAAGGAAAATAAAATTGGTTAGATTTCAATTTATTCAAAAGCTAATTTCTTAAGTCATAATTTAGCAAAAGGAAATTTGAAAAAAGGAGAGAAAATGGCAAAAATCCACTGATGAAGTAACCGAGAAAATGGAAAAAATGGACGTTTGTTTCAATATTTTATTTTTTGCATTTGCACTATATGGTCTGAAAATTGAATTGTGAAGCGTTACACGGACCAGTCTGCTATGTATTTTCTACTACACAAGAGGCGTGATAAAAGAGCATAAATTAAATGACTGTACGCAAATGGATAGTCCTTCAACCAATCAGACCACAAAAGAGGTATGATCAACTGGCAACCCATCCCTGTCCCAAATGGCACATTTCATGTGCACTTTCGGCCATTGCAGTTTATGCAACTGCCACTTTGACACTTCAAAATGTTGATATAAGAGTCTGTGACAAACGGTTTTGGAGTTAGTTTACCTGGATCATCATCCAACACCACTAAGGTTCCTTTCTCTGTTGTGATGCTGCATTGTGGTGTCCCATAATTGTGTCCAATTTTTCTAAAATGTTTCATGTATAAAGAGAGATATATTTATAACACACCCTACTGGTCAAATATAGATGATTGTTCTGCTAAAGTCTTATTTTGGAAACTATGCCTTTGTTAGGAAATTATGCTGAAACTTCACATAGTTAAGCAGACGTTCACACACAGGATAATATCTGGACTTCAATCGAGGCGTTTCAGGGAGGTCTGGATCAGTGTTCTCTGTTAATAAATAACTTTGTGGGTGACTATATGAGCTTTGTAACTTATATCTTACAGATCTTACACATAGATACATACCAATCAAGGAAAACATTAAAGTGCCCATATTATGCTTGTTTAAAGTCTCCTAATGTTGTTTTGGAGGTCTCCTACAACAGGTTTACATGCATCAAATGTCAAAAAACTGTTTCACTCTCTCAAAATATACATCACTACATTTTTCAATGATTCTCAAACGACTCAATGGATGAATCCGTCTGTCTAAATGCCTCCTTTCCATTAGCCTTCTCTGCTCTGATTGGCCAGACAGCCCAGCCTGTTGTGATTGGTCTACCGCTTAAAGCGCTTGTCAGAAACAAGTGGCAACTTTCCACAGTGGCCCTGTCCCAAAAGGCACACTTCATGTGCACTTTCGGTCTTGTGGACTTACAATGTCCGTTAAGTCCACAAGACCATAGGGTGTCCCATTTGTCATTTCAGGTCTCAGAAGGGTGCTCGCGAACGCCCCCCCTTTCGAGGTCGATATGCACCCTCGATGTGCACTTGTGCCGAGCCTGCACTGATGTGGGTTACTCAGCCGACTTCTTACTGGCAGTCAAAGCGGCATTACGTTGTGAAAGTGCTGACTCGTAGGAAGACTGTGAGGGTTTTGGGTGTCATTTGGGACAGGGCCTATCTCTCTTGAAACCAACACGGAAGTGACTTAAAGGGGCACTTCAGCGCTGGGAAGATGAATGTGTATTTAAACTGGGTCATTTATGTAGTAGAAATGTGAAATTGTTTTTGAATTTGGTGCCTTCTGGACTGAGAAAGGACAGAAAATTTATTTTTGTCTCATGTGGATGAAAGACAACAACTCCCAGAATTCCCTACAAGACCACTCCTGAAGCCACGGCTAATGGTTTATCACTTGCCCACCATGACACCGCCCCACCATCGTTTTTATTTTCATAATACAATCATTTTGTTCAGTTAGAGAATAGACACTACAATTAAAAACTGAACGTGTCTTTTCAATAAAGTGTGAGTGAGCCGAACTAAAGTCACGGCACAAATGCAGCAGGAGTCCGATTTCATTCATCACGAGAGCGAAGAGCTGAGTAGAGCTGAGGTAAGCGTGACAGTCATTCACGACGCGTGTCCAGTCTGGCGCATTTTCAGATCATGCCTATAGAAGCTAAACTTTCATAGGAATTCATTGAAAAGTTGAAACACTCACTTTGCTCCGCACCGCTCCATTATCAATGCCCGATCCGAGTGGCCGTGTGCATTTACATTCTGTGCGTGAGATCTCTCCCCTATGGGCGGGTTGATAACGTGGAACAGCTCCTACTACTGGCTGTAGTCTCTAGCCTCTGGCCAAAAAAATCCTCTGATGACTACAAAATGACAATATTTGCGTCATCGGAGGATTTTTTACAGAAATAAACTGCATAATTCTCTCGTCTCAGGGGGATATGAGGGGGGAAAGTACCATAATTTGAATATACTACCAGTTTTCTACCGATACAAAGCTTAATGCTAAATCGCTGAAGTAACCCTTTAACTGTGACGACTGGAGTCAAATCTGTATCTCCCCCATTGTTAAAATGACCAACTTTAGAGCAGAAAATAACATGTTTACAGCCTGGTACAAAAATTGGATTTGGTCTGTACAGCTAATTTTGCCCTTCATGACAACCGTGATGGGGAGAATTTTTTTTATAACTCATCCGTCTAAATTATATTAAGCCTTAAAGTTCTGCATAATTAAGGGCGTGGTCACTTGAGTGACAGGTGGATTGCCACTATGGTCGAGCTAGGCGGGCATGGTTTCAGCAACCAGGCACCTCAGCTCCACCCATGTCCTGCCTCTTTGTCAATTTTAATTTATCCGGGAGTGACGCGCGTTGACGTGCTGCCAAGATGGCAACAGACAACTTTTAGGCTTAAAAAATGCTCTTCGGAATCCTACGGGTGATGTCATGGACACTACGTCCATATTTTTTTTAGTCAACAAAAACGGCCGTTACCATAACTTCAGCTCCATCTAGAGCAGGGATGGGCAAACAGTAGACTCTTTTAACAGTTTAAAAAAAACGTGGGTGCATTACATCATGAGGATAGAAAGAGGGTTTAAGGGTGGCAATAGTTTCAGTAAGGGATTATAAGGAAATGGGATTCAAAAATCTCCTATGAGGCTAGCAGCAAAGTAGAAGCAATGGATTCATTAAATGAAGTTAACACCTGAGGCCTTAAATAAGAGATTTTATCAATAAAGAAATTCAAGAAGCTTTTGTACGTTTGAGGGATTGGGAAAATATTGACAGGTGGATTTAAGGCAGCATTTATGACTGAGAACAGGACCTTTGGTCTTTGATATTCATTAGAAATTATATTATAAAAAATATGCAGCTTTTGCATACTCTGCAGGGTGCAGCAATCCTTGAGCCACTTAGATGATGTTCGAAGTGTGTCCTTTTTCCATTTCTACTTTCCTACAAGCTTGTTTTAATAAGCAAGTCTCAGATGTTTACCACCGATCAGTTCTAGATTTTGGTTTAAAAACTATCATGTCTTGTTTAAAACATCCTGCAAAGCGTCATTGGGCAGCTCCAGATGTTGGTCGACATCTAGGTCAGGAAACACAGAGTCCAGCGACAGTTGTGAACTTCTTAAAAGAGCAAATTAAAATGTACATGAAATTGAGAAGAATAGTAGTGGGCATGTGATTGAGCGTTGACAGATAAAGATAACACGTTTGACAGGGATATAGAAAATAAAATAAGCTTATGGTATGAGATCATTGGATCCGATATTTCAATCTCACTAGATCCAAAGTATATGAGTGGGTTCTAGAAAGCTCATTCAGAAAATAAATTTGCGAGTGAGTAAACAGAAATGGCCGTCTCTGTGCTTCTAGGGGTGTGTCTATGCCAAAAGGGCAGATCGTCAACAGTCGTGGGCGGGGTTTCCCTACTCTTACGTAGGGGGAAATAATAAACAATGCGCTATATGAGAGATTCATAATGATTGATGGGGAATCGGATTATTTAAAAAAAAGTATTGGGTGGATTTTTACCATTATAGACTGGTTGTTTACACACACCGTGGACACACATCTGTGTTCAAACACCTTATAAAAGTGAATTTTGCATTATAGGTCCCCTTTAAGGCATTGATAAACTTGGAAAATTAGAAAGAAGCAGAAAGAGATTTATTGCCAAGTATGTTTGCACAGTAAGGAATTTGTTTTGGTGAGAAGAAGCTTCCAGTACGCAGATAGTAAAAAAATAAATAAAAAAAAATACACACACACACACACACAATTATTTTGTATTTCTGTATTTTACTATTCAGATTGTTTTATAGCAGCTAAAATAATGCAACAAAGTTTGTTCTGGCTGTACAGCAGCTCCAGAAGAAAACAGTGTCACTGTCCAATTTAATAAGTTCCGTGTTTATTTAGTATATTGTAAAAAAGTTATTAATTTAGTTCATTTATCCAGCAGCTCTAGAGTAAACAGTGATGTCATCGTCCAGCTCAGTCCAGTTCTCATACAATGGTGTCAGATCAATATTATTGCTGAATATTAAGTGTTTCCCCCCAGTAAGAATAATAGAGAATTACAAGAATAAACAAACAATACATAACAATAAAGTGCAATCGGTCGTACAGTGGCACAGAGCTCATTCAGTAAAACCGTTATTAAAAGAATTACAAGAATAGAGACAATACATAACAATAAAGTGCAATCGGTCGTACAGTGGCACAGAGCTCATTCAGTAAAACCGTTATTAAAAGATTTACAATAATAAAGAGACAATACATAAAGATAAAGTGCAATCGGTCGTACAGTGGCACAGAGCTCATTCAGTAAAACCGTTATTAAAAGAATTACAATAATAAAGAGACAATACATAAAGATAAAGTGCAATCGGTCGTACAGTGGCACAGAGCTCATTCAGTAAATGCACAGCTTTTTTTTTGAGTTTTGCGTCTGGATTTGAAAGTGGTTTCTGTTAAAGCACTTCATTATAATTAATTAGCAAATCTGAAATGTATTGAGGTCCTAGGCCTCAGTGATTTATAAACCAGTAACAGTGCTTTAAAATCCCTTCTGAATTACAATAGCGTCCTCACACCATCGGAGCTTGGGCCCTAATAACTGGAAGCCATTTATAATATAAATTATTATCTTCACTAGCTGAGAGAACAGCCTTTTTTACATAAATAAGGCAACACAAAAAAACAACTAAAAGGAAATCGCCCCCACTGCCGTGCCGTGTCACCAACACCGACCTAAATTTAGCAATTTAAAGAGCAAAGACTTATAATAAGATGAAGAAAAAAGCTTGATAGAGCTACAATAGCAAACCATCCAGTGTCATCTTGTATTGTAGAAGCAATTCACTCCTCAGGTTACAGATCATCTACAGTTCATCATTTTCCTGTAATAAAACACAGATACACACACGGTAAAAGACATGAACAGGACTGATGATTCAGTTACACAAACACAAAAATACTAGAGACTTGGGGCCTCATTTATCAACGGTGTATGCACAGATCTGTGCGTAAGAACGGTTTCACGAAAAGTGTGGGATTTACCAGCTTGTACTTATACATAGTGTAAATATAAGCACACCTCTGAGCATGCTTACGCAGATAATCTAGTGGTAGAATAGCGACACTACACATAAAAAAGCATTTAAGTGTCACAGTATGCATTAATCAATCTTCATATGTCCTGTATTTCCTTTAATTATAAAACACTACATTTATATATATATTTTGTAATTTTAAACACAATGCGTAATTGGTGTAAAACACTATAAAAGACTGCTGTGACAAATTTTTATTTCCTTGGACCCAACCTACATCCAGTTCCCTTACCGAAATCCTCAACAAGCCGAAATAAAATGGGGCTTTTGTGCTATCGCCAGATTCCCAAACACAATTGGAGCCATAGACTGCACCCACATCGCCAGAAAAGCACTAACCAGCGAATTTAATGATGTAAATAGAAAAGGGTTTCATTCTGTTAATGTGCAAATCATTTGTGATGCCAATTTGTTGTTGTTAAACGTCGTTGCGCGACTCGTGTGTTTGTGAAGTTCCTCTTCTTTGCCATTATTGTGGTGAGGAAAAAACACAATCACGTGATTTTTAAAGGGAAGTGTTGTCACCATATATGGTTGATTGGAGGCGTTTCTGAATGCTAATGAACGTGAACGAGCATGGTACTTACGCACATGTGGGATTTATCAACAATGATTTCTTACTCATGTGCATAAGAACGTTTGATAAATATGGATTTTCTTGTACTTAGGCACATTTTAAAATTCAGTCGTAGGACAAAATATAGAACCTTTTCTAAGCACTGATGATAAATGAGGGCCCTGGGGCCTCATTTTTAAAATGTTGCGTAGAAACTGTTTGATCTAAGATAATTTCTCAAATGCCAGATTCCATATCCAGAGATCGGGTCGTCGGGGGCCTCGCCTTCGACTGTCGCCTGATCCACTAAGCACCAACTCCTTACGATCCCTCCTGCAGGTGGTGAGCCCGGCCACCAGGCGCTCGCATACGAGCCCCAACCCCGGGCCTGGCTCCAGGGTGGGGCCCCGGTTGAGCCACGCCGGGCAACGTCACGGCCCTTGTTATTACTGTGCTCATAGAGGGTTTATGAACTGTTCTTAGTCTGGCCCATCACCAAGGACCTGTTTGACTTGGGAGGCCCTACCAGGGGCATATAGCCCCAGACAACATAGCTCCCAGGATCATTCGGGTACTCAAACCCCTCCACCACGATAAGGCGACAGTTCAAGGAAAGGTTTGGGGACCATGCGATTTCGTCACTGCTTTTTGCGGATGATGTTGTCGTGTTGGCCTCCTTAAACCAGGACCTTCATTGGCACTGGGACGGTTTGCGGCCGAGTGTGAAGCGGCTGGGATGAGAATCAGCACCTCCAAGTCCGAGGCCATGATTCTCAGTCGGAAAAGGGTGGATTGCCCACTTCAGGTTGGTGGAGAGTTCCTGCCTCAGGTGGAGGACTTCAGGTATCTCGGGGTCTTGTTCACGAGTGAGGGGAGGATGGAACGGGAGATTGACAGACGGATCGGTGCAGCTTCTGCAGTAATGCAGTCAATGTACCGGTATGTCGTGGTGAAGAAGGAGCTGAGCTGTAAGGCAAAGCTCTCGATTTACCGGCCGATCTACATTCCTACTCTCACCTATGGTCATGAGCTGTGGGTCATGACCGAAAGGACAAGATCCCGGATACAGGCGGCCGGAATGAGTTTTCTCCTAGGGTGGCTGGGCACTCCCTTAGAGATAGGGTGAGAAGCTTGGTCACTCGGGAGGAGCTCAGAGTAAAGCGGTTGCTCCTCCACATCGAGAGGAGCCAGCTGAGGTGGCTCGGAAAATCTATATCGGATGCCTCCTGGACGCCTTCCCAGGGAGGTGTTCCAGGCACGTCCCACCGGGAGGAGGCCCCGGGGAAGACCTAGGACACGCTGGAGGGACTATGTCTCCCGGCTGGCCTGGGAATGCCTCGGGGTTCCCCCGGAAGAGCTAGAGAAAGTGGCTAGGGAGAGGGAAGTCTGGGCGTCTCTGCTTAGACTGTTGTCCCCGCGACCCGGCCCCGGATAAGCGGAAGATAATGAATGAATTAATTAATTAATGAATTTCTCAAATGTATGTATGTGTGATTCCGAAAAATGCACACAAAAACGTGCATATGCCTCTCTTTCGCATGTGAAATATATAAATCGCAAATGATCTTGAAATTTTGCAGAGCTGAATAGTTTCAGATCTCCGCCTGGTAAACGTCCCCTAATTAATAACATTAGCATATAAAAGAGCACATTCAACATCCACATGTTTTACTTGAGAATGGCGAGCGGCAAGAAAAATAATTTTAGCAAGGCCGAAATCGGGGTCCTGCTAAATAATTTAACTTTAATGGCGTGTAATTATGCTAACAGGATTTTGAAAAACCATGCAGGCTATAGGCTATGTTTTATTTTGAACAAGTAGCCTAGGGTATTCTTGTAATTGATTAATTGGTACAGTTATTTTTTCAGGCTATTTTTAAAATGTTTCCTTCATGGTTAAGGTACGCTAAATATCAGCCAACTGAAACTGAAGGTTTACTTTTATTTGTGTACACACAATAAAAACTAAATATTGTGCTTTAATTTGTAAAACATTTCTTTCAACTTGTTGAGCACATCAGTCAGTGTAGCCTACACTTGTTTTTCTTTCTTTCGTTTTGTTAATGTGTTAATTATTTAAGTGAAACATATTTTGTGTAAAGCCTATTTATTTTAGTCCTATATATCCTATATATATCACATCAATTTCACAAGTCTAGTACAATTATTTGGTTTTGTTTCATTTATACAGTGAATACTTTTTTTCTTGATTTACCCCAAAAGAATGGAAGTGAAATGTGACAACATGCTCCATAGGTAACATGACCATATGACAGCTTAAAATCTTATCTTATCTAATAAAAAAAATATATCCAAAACAAACTAAAATATTTTGTCAATAAAATACAATTATGTAACTTTTTCATATAAAATTATGGATTTTTTTCATTCATTAAAACAACAAACACACTGCAAAACACATACAGCATGGTTCAAAACATAATAATAATTAATCATGTCTGAACATTGACTATAGACTATTCATAAATATAGAATAGCATAATTCTGATAGGGGCACATTGTAACGTTACAACATGCCCCACCTGCACAACTGGGATTTAGTGTCTTCTGCTGGTTAGATCAGCATTAAGGAACGATCTCAACTGTTAAATCCATGTTCAGTGATATCTTTCAAAGATTTTAATTTTAATTTAATTTTGGCGCATTTTTGTCTCTAAATAGTCCTGATATGACAACTACTAAATACACTAAGTTTCGTCATGCTGATGTGTGGAAACTGGAAAGTTTTAAACCATGTGTAACTAACCCCAGGAAAAATAACTATTATTAGGGAAAATTATTATTATTAATATTGCTACTGCTTACAAATTTCCAAATACCTGCAGTACTCCGACTATGCCACAGGAAAAAGTGCGTACGTCTGCTCAGACCCTGACGTGGCCATGTTTTCCACATTAAAGACCATTTTTATAAATATGAACTTTGCTATGGATTTTAGCTTACGCACACTCTAACCACACTCTTACGCACACTTAGCTTACGCACACTTACGCACACTGTACATTTAAAGATTCATTTTGCGCAATAAATCTCATATTTCTTGTTAAATCAGCTGTATGTAATACTTACATTCCGTGCTGCTGGTGTATAGATCCTGTGGCGATAGTAAATCACAGCAGCAACAGCAGCAGCCACCAGCAGAACAACAGCAGCAACACATATTCCTGCTACAGCAGCCGAAGACACACCTGAACCTGGAACAGCTAAAGACAGACAATCATTATTTATTATATTTACAAATACTGAACTGTATTTTAAAATTCAGAAATTATACTCACCAGTTACAGTAACACTGAATCTCCTAATGCTGCTGACGCTGCGGCGACGGATGCCACTGCTGGTGATCAGTACCTGATAATCTCCAGAGTCTGTGGTTTTAGTGTTTGTGATGGTCAGAGATCCAGTCTTATTGTCCAGCTTCAGTCTGTCTCTGAATCTCTCTTTACACTGAACATCTGTACAGATCTGACTCTGATCTCCAGTGATTTCAGCGATGAGAGTGTCACTGAAATACCACGTCATTAAATCATTTGTGTTTTTCATCACACCAGGATCTAAAGTGACAGATTCTCCCTCCTTCACTGACTTTCTCTTCACTTCATCTAGTTCATCAGCAGAAACACCTGAAACACAAACCATCAGATGATGATCTTTCTGGGGAACAATCTACACATCTTGAGAAAACTGTGGACATGAAAGTGACTGAGCAAGCCCTTTCTTTTCAAACTTTAGGTTTGAAAAGCAAATATATCCATGTTTTGTGCTTATGAACACAATTCACACCCTTATTTTACATCAAATCCACATTTAAACAGATAAAAGAATGCGATAAGAGATGGTATGATGAGAAATGATCATCTACAGTTTATCTCTGAACAGTTTATAAACTGAGATAATTCTACAAAAAATTCCACATTCACAGCAAATGTGTTTGTAAAGAGATTATCTACATACTTCATGTGAATTAAAACAGAGAAACTGAGAAAAAACACATCTGAATGTCACTGCACAAAAAAATCTAACAATAATAATAATGGAATTATAACATAATTAACTTGCTTTTAACTGACTCACCATAGACAGTTACATTGAAGATCTTTTCTCTGCTGCTGTAACTGTTGATCTGTAGTTTATAGAGTCCAGAGTCTGTGGTTCTGGTGTTTGTGATGGTCAGAGATCCAGTCGCATGATCCAGCTTCAGTCTGTCTCTGTATCTCTCAGTACCTTCATTACACTGAACATCTGTACAGATAAAACTAAGATCTCCAAGTATTTCAGCTATACGTGTGTCATTAAAATACCACCGAATATCTTCTTGTTGGTTTGTTTTAGAATCAGTGTGTAGAGTGACTGAATCTCCCTCTGAAACTGAAACTTCAGCACCAGACACACCTGGAGAAGAAATCAACAATTCATTATAAGCCAAAATTATAAAACAGGAAAGTGAAGTGAAAATGTTTTTCAACAGATCATAAAGATTGTAGGAAGAGAAATATGTCTGGATTCATAATGTAACATGCAAACAAACAGCAGAAGATCATCACTGATTTACACATTCACACACCAGACAAACACACACGAGTCTCATGAACGATCTTAACTTAATGAACATCATACAAACCACATCATGATTCATATTCTGATCCCTTTCCCTATACATATTTGTGCATTCATTCAACAAAGTTTTATAATGCATAACAAATTATAAAGTATATAATGAATATTACCCTGTATGATTACTACATAGATAAACAAAAATACTTGACCATAAATAGCTTTTTCACCACATTAAAACTTAAATAGCGTCATGTTTTTCTACAAAATATTGTTTTTATGTTTAGTCCTGTTGTTTGAATCCCCCACACAGTAAATCGTTTTTTTCATTTAGATATTGTTAACAAATAGAGAGACTGTAACATAAAGTGTCTTACCATTCACACGTAAACACAAAAACAATGAGATCAAAATAAAGAGAAGCTTCATTTTAAAAACAAAAATGCATATTCTGATACATAAAAGTGCACGTGCTCTGTTGTTCCTCTGCGTTTACGGCGACAACATGGTTTCATTCAAAGATCGAAGAAGAAGTGAAAGCATCAAAGCTTGAAAAGGCGCGCTCTTTGGGCGCGCTAGACACTGATCGGCCAACCCTGGTCCCACCCCCAACAATTCATTCGCTACTGGCAGTTTGTTTTTCCTTCTCATTTCACCATTCAAATGGACGCATTTTTCAAATCTACTAAAGAGGAACAACATTAACGTGCGTTGCTGGATATGTTGCAGTCAGTGTGCGCACACACTCACATATAGTTTACACACAAATCGTTGTTAATGTAGACTACCGACTTCTAACCTGGAAGATTATGCATTTTGCATTATGCATTTTCAGTACGTTTTTGTGGCTTTGCTTTATTTATGAATGCTTTAGAGAAATGTCCAATAAAGACACAACCGCGAACTGCTTGTCTAATTTGATTTATTATTTTATTTTATTTTTAAAATATGCCATTTTGAAAAGAACAATGGAATTATACAAGAAAAACATGACATGTAGTTTAAAGAATCATGTGCTGGACAAGTATAATGCTTCAAAAAGGCAGACCCAGTCAAAAAAAAGGTGAAGGCTCATTTTAAAATGATTATAATTGAATAAAAGTTTAACTGTATTAACATGTAATAATGACCTTGATTAGTAGGCCTACATACATTTTGACCTTTGTGTTAATACAGGTTTACTCGTGGCAAGGTAAACAGCCCACAAGGTGGCAGTGTTATATTATAGCAAGAGATCAGCGACAGAGATTCTGCTGGTGAATATGCACATGTTGCTCCAGGTATGAGACACAAATCAAGATGCAACAGGTTAATTCAATTCTGTAAATATTAGACCTGCTTATTATGTGTTTGTTTGGGTATTAAGGCTAATGCAATTAAGCATGCATATATCAACACTTTATGTGTAGGGGGGACAAACACAGACTGAAACATGGGGGTAGACATTATGCCTCATTAACGGCTGTTATGGTGTCAGCTGTCCGCCATATTGGAATGGTCAAAGCCAGTCTGTGAAAATTCAAGAGCAAATTGACAAGAGTGTCTGTAACCGTAGTTACACACATGTATGAATATCGATCTGAATGGCATCGCATTATAGGGTTAGTTCAACCAAAAATAAAAATTCTGTAATCATTTACTCACCCTCATGTCGTTTCAAACCCTGACTTTCATTCAACTTCAGAACACAAATTAAGATATTTTTGATGAAATCTGAGCGCTTTCTGCCCCTCCATTGACAGTCTCCATTCAAAAAGTTCATGAAGAGAACGTACAACTAATCCATATGAATTGAGCAGTTTAGTCAAAATTTTCTGAAGAGACATGATCATTTTATATGATGAACAGTTTGTATTTACATTTTTAATTTACGTATAAACATTTGCTCATATTGAACCAAGGGTTCCAGTGATATAAGAGTCTGTGACGAACGGTTTTGGAGTTATGCTGCCTTCACGTGCTATCGGAATTATCGTAAATACGAGTTTCCTAGGTAAAAATTGCACATGAACGCCCTCTGATGTCGTGTTTACCACTGGGAAGTTCGGAAATAATTTTGATACCCCAATTCCCGAGATGGGCGTGTCATAAGCTTTAAACATGGTGGCGGGGAGGACTGGACTGCTGTGTCCAGTGCAGGACCAAAACAGCTTGGTCGTCTTGTCTTGACATTAACGTAGTACATATTTACATGTGAGTAATCATATGAAGTGTATTGTATGTTTGGTACACAGCGAAAATAGCCTGCATTTGACTGAAATTACAGAATCAGCAGAAAGCGGACTATGTGGAATGTTTATGGTTGTCGGTGCATGGAGACTACAAATGATGATGGTTTTAATAAGATTTTCCCAATAAATAGGCAAGAATAACCTGGTGTCCACCATGATTCCTGTTCACTCCGACAACAAAGCACTTGAATGCAACAAGCTCGTAATCACGACTTCTAAAGTGGGAATTAGGAAATTTCCGATAGCACGTGAAGGCAGCATTAGTTTACCTGGATCATCATCCAACACCACTGAGGTTCCTTTCTCTGTTGTGATGCTGTATGGCGGTGTCCCATAGTTGTGTCCAATTTTTCTACATTTTTTCATGTAGAGAGATCTATTTATAACACACCCTACTGGTCAAGTCTTATTTTGGAAACTATGCCTTTGGTAGGAAATTATGCTGAAACTTCACATAGTTAAGCAGACGTTCACACACAGCATAACATCTGGACTTAAATCGAGGCGTTTCAGGGAGGTCTGGATTAGTGCTCTCTGTTAATAAATAACTTTGTGGGTGGTTTAGGCTATGTGGAAAGATTTTGATGCTTTGTTATATGTACAGAAACAAGTAAATGTACATTCACTTGTTACTTTAATTATAATTTCAGACACTATCCAGTATAATATGAGAAAACAGGAAAACGTGTAGTTTGGTGTTGATATGTATGAGCATTTACACTTCACATACAGTATCATATACAGTGTGTTAACGTTGCAAACCATTGCCATCTTCGTGCTTTTGCAAACTGGATGCTCCGACTTGCCGTAGAGTCCTCAAACCCGGTAGAGGTGTGCCCATGTAGATGAGCCCATAAATCTGCATTTTGAGTGGCGTGTGGCGTCAACTTAGCATCTTTCGGCGAGTGGCGTTATTTTAACGCGTGGCGGCGTGAGACGTTAACTTAATGCCTGACGCCGCTTATTTAACGCTTGGCGGCGTTATGAAAACGGCGTTTTAATATTAATACGGCGATGAAAAGCATGCAAATTCTGACCAATTTGGCTTTCAATACTGATCGGCCAACCCTGGTCCCACCCCCAACAATTCATTCGCTTCTGACAGTTTGTTTTTCCTTCTCATTTCACTATTCAATTGGCCGCATTTTTCAAATTGACTAGACTAGAAAGAGGAACAACATTAACGTGCGTTGCTGGGAGATGCAGGAGAATAAATAGTGTCGCAGACGCCGCATAAAGGCCCGGGTATACTTCAGCCGTCCGCGTTCGTGCACCGCCCGCATGACGTAATTTTCGTCATGCGGAGGGCTCGCGGCCGGCCGCACACCCCGTCCGCACGCAGCCCAAATTTTGAGACCGCGCGGACGGTCCGCGTGCAACAGTGCATGCGCCACCAGTACAGAACAAGCCTGCAGTGCTCCTGTCAGAAATTGAAGCTTCCGCGCCTCGATCGCCCCCCGGTGGCCGGTCCCAGTATAGCTCCTAAACCCCACCCCTCCATGTATTTGAATGGACGCGAGACACACTAAACAATTCAAATACACTTCAAATAATTGTTTCCTAAAGATGGTTTCTGTCATTTTAGGCAGTTTTTATTTCGATAATTTCATTTCAAGTGTTCGTTTTTTAAATAAGTTTAGTTTTAGTGAGTTATTTGATGCTATAAAAACGGGGGGTGTGACGTCATGATTGACAGCTGAGATTGACGGCTTCTCTGAGTGAAGTTGTCACTGAGGCACTAACAGACTTTTTTCGGGATTTTTGAGAGGAGATTGGAGCTTTAGCTTTAATTTCTACATTTCCATAACTGTTTATTTCACACCAACACAATGAATTATTCTGCATCTGCGAGAGTGTGGGCGGGCTTTTGATAATCGCGCCTCTACGTCCTGTTCTCTACTGCGCAACTCCGGTCCCGAGATCGCTACTGCGCAGACTCGGTCCCAAGATGTCAGCGCCGTGAGCGGGCCTATGAAAGCTTCAACTAACTATGGTCAGCGGAAGTCAATGGAGTCGCGTCATCCATATTTTTTTACGGTCTATGGTACAGAAGAGTCCACAAGGTGGCAATACACACAGTATTGAGCACAGTGTTCAGACGTCGAAGAAGAGTGTGCAAAGACCGGTTTAAAAACAACACGCTTGAAAAAAAAGAGAGAATTTTTTATTCTTCAGTGTTTCTTCCAAACTATGTTGCAATGGTGGATGTACTACAGTTCTTCTCCGATCATGCCCAGCGAATGTCCAGTTGATGACAGGACTCAGTGCTGCCCTCCGATGTCTGGTAGAGCATGGACACTTTTTTACTGCGCATGTGTCAAACGCGATCCTCCGCGCGCATCCGTTGTGTAGTATACTTTGAAAGACGCGCGGACAGGGCTGCGCGCGTGACGCGTCCGGGCGCGGTAAAGGTGCTGATCCACTTGTCCGTGCAACACTTCTGTCCGCACTCCACTTTATTCCTATGGGTGACGTCAAGCGACTTTAACGCGCCCGCAAAGCATTCCGGGAAGGCGGCGCTGCATTTGAACAAATGCCGCGCGTCAAAAAAGCTGGCCGAAGCTCAACTTTATGCAAATTAATCCGTTGAACGCGACGCGACTATCTAATAGAAGTAGAGCACATGGAGACGGAGGTAAGTCTCTCGCCGGTCCTTTTGTTTTTGATTTACCCCCTTCGGCCGTCCGCGTTCGTGCACCGCCCGCATGGCGTAATTTTCGTCACTCGGAGGGCTGGCGGCCGGCTGGTAGAGCATAGAATTTTTTTTTTACCGCGCATGTGTCGAACGCGATCATCCGCGCGCATCCGTTGTGTAGAATACTTTCAAAGTATTCTACACAACGGATGCTATACTACACAACGGATGCGCGCGGATGATCGCGTTCGACACATGCGCAGTAAAAAATGTGTCTATGCTCTACCAGACATCGGAGGGCAGCACTGAGTCCTGTCATCAACGGGACATTCGCTGGGCATGATCGGAGAAGAACTGTAGTGCATCCACCATTGCAACATAGTTTGGAAGAAACACTGAAGAATCAAAAATTCTCTCTTTTTTGTTCAAGCGTGTTGTTTTTAAACCGGTCTTTGCCCACTCTTCTTCGATGGCTGTGTATATTCTAGTGCGTATTCCCACCTAGTGGACTCTTCTGTACTGCTGGCGCATGCGCTGTTGCACGCGGACCGTCCGCGCGGTCTCGAAATTTGGGCTGCGCGTGGACGGGGTGTGCGGCCGGCCGCGAGCCCTCTGAATGACGAAAATTACGTCATGCGGGCGGTGCACGAACGCGAAGTATACCCGGGCAATTTGGTTTCGTTTTATTTTTATTTCTATTTCTATTTTATTTTGTGGTTATTGTTTGTCTTTTATACCTGTTTTAGTAGTGTATTTTGTGTATCAACCCTGGCATAAACAGATTTTGTTGTATTGTATTGTTAATACTGAATAAAAATAAATAAATTTAAAAAAGTATACCCGGGTAAGAAAAGCAAGCACATGTTTTCTATGAGTGTACGCACACACTCACATATAGTTTCCCAGTCTATCACGGGTTAATTGTCACAAATCGTTGTTAATGTAGACTACTCACCGACTAGGCTGGAAGATTATGTATTGTGCATTTTTCAGTACGTTTTTGTGGCTGTTTTATTTATGAATGTTTTAGAGAAATGTGCAATAAAGACACAAACGCGAACTAAGTCTAATTTGACGTATTTTTTATTTTATTTTTAAAATGCCATTTTGGAAAGGACAATCGAATTATACAAGAAAAACATGACATGTAGCCTAGTTCAAAGAAGCATATGCTGGACAAGTATAATGCTTCAGAGAGGCAGACCCAGTCAAAAAAAAGTGAAGGCTCATTTTTAAAAATGATTATAATAATAAAAGCTTAACTGTATTAACATGTAATCCTGAGCTTGATTAGCAGGCCTATAACTTGTTCATGAATTGTGACTTCTGTGTTAATACAGGTTAACTCATGACAATAAGGTAAACAGCCCACAAGGTGGCAGTGTTATATTATAGCAAGAGATCAGTGACAGATATTCTAATGTTGAATATGGCACATGTTGCTCCAGATATGAGACATACAAATCAAGATGCAACAGGTTAATTCAATTCTTTAAATCCTTACTGAGTATGTGTTTGCTTGGAAATTAAGGCTAATTAGCATGCATATCAACACTTTATGTATGGGGGGGTGACAACTCTATAGCCTACAACTATGACAAACAACAACAACTGACAAACACTGACTGAAACATGGGGGTAGACATAACGGCTGTTTCTTTGGGCTGCTAATACGTATAGGCCTACGTCAGCTGTCCGCCATATTGGAATGGTCAAAGCGTCCGTGAAAATTTGAGAGCAAGTTGTGTCTGCAACTGTAGACGCATGTATGAATATCGTTTACCTGGATCATCATCCAATACCACTGAGGTTCATTTCTCTGTTGTGATGCTGCACGGCGGTGTCCCATAGTTGTGTCCAATTCTTCAAAAAATATTTCATGTATACTGAGAGATCTATTTATAACACACCCTACTGGTCAAAGGTAGAGCTATTATTGTTCTGCTAAAGTCTTATTTCGGAAACTATGCCTTTGGACGGACATTATGCCGAAACTTCACATAGTTAAGCAGACGTTCACACACAGCATAATATCTTCAATCGAGGCGTTTCAGGGAGGTCATAAATCACTTTGTGGGTGACTATATGAGCTTTGTAACTTATATCTTACAGATCTTAGACATAGATAGATTACACACTCAAGGAAAACATTAAAGTGCCCATATTATGCTTGTTTAAAGTCTCCTAATGTTGTTTTGGAGGTCTCCTACAACAGGTTTACTGTGCATTAAAGGTCAAAAAACTGTTTCATTCTCTCAGAATATACATCACTACATTTTTCAATGATTCTCAAACGACTCGATGGATGAATCCGTCTCTCTAAATGCCTCCTTTCCATGAGCCTACTCTGATTGGCCAGACAGCCCAGTCTGTTGTGATTGGTCTACCGCTTACAGCGCTTGTCAGAAACAAGTGGCAACCTCACACGTCTCCCTTGAAACCAACACGGAAGTGACTTAAGTGACGACTGGAGACAGGCTCTGAAAGGGAGTCAAATCTGTATCTCCCCCATTTTAAAATGCCCAACTTTACAGCAGAAAAATAAATGTTTACAGCCTGGTACAAAAAGTGGTTTTGGTCTATACAGCTAATTTTGCCCTTCATGACAACTGGGAGGGGGGTTAATTTTTTTATAACTCATCCGTTTAAATTATATTAAGCCTTACCCTAACAAAAATGAACCATGGTTTTACTACAAATAAAACCAAAGTGGATATTATAGTTAAACCATGGTAACCACAAATTAACCAAGCATGGCTTTGCTACTCTAACCATAGTTTAACCATGGTATTTGTGGTAAAACTGTGGTTACATAAATTGTAATCAATAAGCCAAAAAAAACATGGTTACTACACTTTTACTATAATAAAACCATGGTCAATTTTCTAACCATTTCCGGATAAAGTTCTGTATAATTAAGGGCGTGGCCACTTGAGTGACAGGTGGATTGCCACTATGGTCGCGCTAGGCGGGCATGGTTTCGGTTTCAGCAACCAGGCACCTCAGCTCCATCCACGTCCCACCTCTTTGCCAATATTAATTTATCCGGGAGTGACACGCATTGAAGTGCTGCCAAGATTGCAACGGCCGGCTTTTAGGCTTCAAAAATGCTCTTCGGAAACCTACGGGTGATGTCATGGACACTACGTCCATATTTTTTTACAGTCTATGATCAGAAACAAAAACGCCCGTTACCATAACAACTTCAGCTCCGTCTAGAGTAGACTCTAGAGCAGTGATGGGCAAACTCGGTCCTGGAGGACCACTACCCTGCAGAGTTTATTTCCAACCCTAATCAAACCCTCCTCAACAAGCTAATCAATGCCTTCGGGATTACTAGAACACTACAGGCAGGTTAGTTTGATCAGGGTTGGAGCTAATAGGGTTTGCCCATCCCTGCTCTTGAGGCTTCCTAAAACTCAGTGATTGTACACCCTTAAAAATAAAGGAAGAACCAAAAAGGGGTTTTCACAGTGATGCCATAGAAGAACAATTTTTAGTTCCCTGAAGCAGGGGCGTAGCTAAGGGGGGGAAAGTTAGGACGATTCTAAGGGCCCACACACTTTTGGGGCCCCCAGAGATCGGTTTTATTAGTAGTAACAGTATTAGTAGTAATGTATTATAAATGTATAATCTACCAAAGATTTAAGGCCTTTGCACACTGAGTCCGAAATTTTCGCATGCGTTTTTTCGCATTGATTCAACAAGGTGCTGAAAGCATTCTTTAGAAATGTTGGCCCATATTGATAGGATAGCATCTTGCAGTTGATGTAGATTTCTGGGATGCACATCCAGGGCACGAAGCTCCCGTTCCACCACATCCCAAAGATGCTCTATTGGGTTGAGATCTGGTGACTGTGGGGGCCATTTTAGTACAGTGAACTCAGTGTCATGTTCAAGAAACCAATTTGAAATGATTCGAGACATCGCTTTGTGACATGGTGCATTATCCTGCAGGAAGTAGCCATCAGAGGATGGGTACATGGTGGTCATAAAGGGATGGACATGGTCAGAGACAATGCTCAGGTAGGCCGTGGCATTTAAACGATGCCCAATTGGCACTAAGGGGCTTAAAGTGTGCCAAGAAAACATCCCCCACACATTACACCACCACCACCAGCCTGCACAATGGTAACAAGGCACGATGGATCCATGTTCTCATTCTGTTTACGCCAAATTCTGACTCTACCATCTGAATGTCTCAACAGAAATCGAGACTCTTCAGACCAGGCAACATTTTTCCAGTCTTCAACTGTCCAATTTTGGTGAGCTCGTGCAAATTGTAGCCTCTTTTTCCTATTTGTAGTGGAGATGAGTGGTACCCGGTGGGGTCTTCTGCTGTTGTAGCCCATCCGCCTCAAGGTTGTGCGTGTTGTGGCGTCACAAATGCTTTGCTGCATTTCAGGAGATTGTCTTGACCAAGACCACACCCCTAAATGCATTGAAGAAGCTGCTATGTGATTGGTTGATTAGATAATTGCATTAATGAGAAATTGAACAGGTGTTCCTAATAATCCTTTAGGTGAGTGTATGCTGGCTTTTGCTTGAATATGCTCATGTGTCATGTTCGCTTGTTTGTCGATTTGCAATCGTAATTTCGTTCACTTCATCGATGATAAAGATCCATTCATTTCCACACCGTAAGCCTGGAGCGTCTAAACCTCCTCCACTGTCAAGCGTCAGCTCCCAAAGAGTGTCAGAAAAGTAAGATAATTCATAATATATGTTTGTTTCCTTTGGTTCCTATTTTAGTGATCGATATAACCCTCTAATCTTGTCATAATTGTAATATATTAGTTAGTCGTGCTCGTGCTATCGAGTTGTTCATGAGCAGTGTTGCCACAGTTACTTTGAAAAAGTAATCTGATTACTGATTACTCCTTTAAAAAGTAATTTAGTTACTTTACAGATTACTTGATTTTAAAAGTAACTAAGTTAGATTACAAGTTACTTTCTTAGTTACATTCAGTAGTTGCCGACAACACCCCTGCCACCTCAACATAAAAATGACAACCATTTTTGCCAACACTCACTTTATTGGAAGTGCATTTTTAACAGTAACGTTCAAAAATGTATCTCCTGACATTTTAAGCTGAAATTAAAAAAATATTTCCTGAAAAACAAAAACATGTTTTAATAAAAAGTGTAATAAAGACAGTCTTTCTTGACTTCACTTAACATAAATACTCTCCCCGAGACGCAAGAAGAAAGCAAATATATATATTTTTACTAAGGAAAATGACAAAAATAGTAACTCACAGTGACTTGGATAAATTACTTTAATCTGATTACTGGTTTGGAAATAGTAACGCGTTAGATTACTCGTTACTGGAAAAAAAGTAGTCAGATTAGAGTAACGCGTTACTAAGTAACACGTTACTGGCATCAGTGTTCATGAGTTAGGGATATTTTTCATTGATATCGACCTGGATTACCATAGTAACACACATTGCTTTCACATATTGATGACATCATAACCTCGGCCAGCTGGCACAGCAGTCGTTGCCTGGGTTACATATGTGTGGGGCGGAGCAATCAAAATAGGGGTGTTTGTTTTGGTGATTTGAAATCAACATCGGTTACCAGAAAGCATTTACCCCACCTTTAAGCAGGACCTGTGGCGTGCACTGAGCCCCTGCCTCTGTAATGTTGAAGGTGGAAGTGCTCTTTTCGATCGTACCACGGTGCCTCCAAGAACACTATTTCTACTTGAGGCGATTTCAACAGAGGGGGACTCCCCACTGTTATGCTACTGATGAAATTGTTTGTTAGCAGCATTGCGACTTAGTTAATTACTCCCCAAAACTGATGAAAACTACACTGTAAAAAAATTTTTTGTCTCCAATTGAAAATTTTCTAGTGAGCGATCACATCAAAAATTTTCAGTTGGCCAAATTGAATTTCTTGAATTTTAATTGAATTCAATTGCATCCGATCAAAGAAATTCAATTTGGCCAACTGAAAAATTTAGATGTGATCGCTCACTAGAAAATGTTCAATTGGAGACCTGAAGTTTTTTTACAGTGTATAGAAATGATTAACAACTTTCAGACATGAAACCATAAATAATACAACTGTAAACCATAAATTTATTATTAAAATCACTCTCAGACACTGACAGACAAAACAGGGTATATTTATAAATAGGGTGAGGTCAAGAATAGCTCTTAGAAATAACTTCTGCTAACATTTTGATATTTTCACTGTTTGATTTGAAAGAATCTTTTATCTATCATTGATGGATTCAGTACTTTTTCTCACAGTAAAGCTGCTTTAGTGTGAAGCATAGGTTAAACTGTTAGCCTCATTTGAGAAGAAATGGAAAAAAAGCCCTTCAACCACATGCTATTCGCATAAACACACACCGCAGACATGCATACACAAACAAGAAGCACAAACATTCACAGACACATGCTCATGCAGAAGCTGTTTGTTCAGCCAACAGATCAAACTACATCTCTGTACAGATGTGAATAAATTATACCACAGCACGGTTCACTTTGACTCCCTTTGATGAGTATTTTGCATTTGCATTTACACAAAGTCTCAATTTGTTGAGACTTTAAGGGGATAGTTCACTCTGAAAGGAAGTCATCATTTACTCACCCTGGTTTTATTCTAATGCCGTATGCCCTTCTTTCAAGAACCACAAAATGAGAATTGAAAGAAAAAAAATGTCACTCTCACGCTTGTACTGTACATATAATGGTTGTGAATAGGGGCAAGTTTAAGCCAAAAAAATTATTGCCCTTGTCCGTTGGTCTTGTGCATGGCTGCATGACGTGCACATTCGTGAGACGATATTAGCACCTCAGTTCACTCCGTCTCACCCAGAAAAAACACACAAGTTGTGAGAGATCAAGACTCACAAAAACATGACATGAAATACAACACCTAGACATACCAAAAAAGTACCTGTGTACTTTCTCCACTGAGTGAAAAATCACCGGACCAGAACTTTTGTCTGAAGACAGTCAGAATGACAGTTGACAGATGTGAACACAACAACTTCTCATTACAACAAACACAACAGATATACTCATCTCAGAGAATGTCGAATTTTGTTCATCTAGAACTTGTGTGCTTTTTCTGGGCGAGACAGAGTGAACATTGTAGTTTCACAAACGTGCACACCGTGAAGCTGTGTAGAGAGGTCAAGAGTTTCATTAAATAATACACTAAAAGGTACACAACACACAGTTTCTGCCAGTCTCATGTTAATCTTGAGTACCTACAGAGTAGTATTGCATCCTTCATATCTCTGAAGAGTCTTTAGCTTTATATTTATAAAAGACAGATACACTGTACCGATTCTTTACAAAAACAGCCAAACTCGCGAAAGAGTGCAGTGGGGGCGGAGCTAAAGTGTCACAAGCATGTGCGCGCACACACAATATGTCATGGCATGATCCCTGGATAACTTTCTATTCACTATACGCTCGTGTTGTTGACATTATATGCACTTAAGTGCCGATTGCCAACAAAACACACAGACATTTGATGCAGTTTCACTCACCGCCTGCAGTTTCCACTCATGACCGGGAACAAACACACTTGCAGTACTCCGTTGCTGCTCCAGAGAAACAAACTGCATCCACTGTTTCCATAACACAGGGTTATTTGGGAAGCTGAACAAGGTTATCTTTCCCTCACGCACACTCTTTAGTGAAATTGTTGATTTTGTGGTCTAAAAACAAAATGACAGCGCTGTCGACGGCTTCTGTAACCCGAGCAAAGCTCGTTGATGGACGTGCTCTTGTTCTCTCTGGTTGATGTGTGCATTCGCTCATCCGGGAGAAGTACCCATACAAGGATTTCCACTATTTATGACCTCATACAGGGCCATACTCAGAAAAAAACGTTCTGAAACTTGTTTGAATCCTAAAGGAGTGTATTTAGCACAGAAATACTCATCCGTCCGACTCGTTTTTTGAAATTGGCAATGTTTAGCATGAGAATCCAACTCTTTAATGAATGCATGACATAGCATTAGACCCCACTTTAATGGGGTCATGAACTGGCTTTAAAAAAAAATTTATACTGTTGTCTGAGGTGAACTTATGACGTTGGTATGTTTTTTTACATTCAAAAACATCATAATGAATAAGTAATAGGCTATTGTCTGCCTTGGTTTTGAGGCTCTGAAGAAACGCTCGGTTTTGATGGGCGGCACGTGCCACACTGAAGACTTGGAAATAAACGCCCACGGCTAGGATTGAATAAGATTTGCATATTTAAAGGACAACTCCGGTGAAAAATGAACCTAGGGGTAATCAACACATGGTTACAGAGTAGATTGTTCTCTGGGATGCGTTTAATAAGAAGAATCGAGCCACGAACGCTGTGCTAAGTGAGCTGGTCGATAGGAATTAAATTCAGCTTAGCACAGCGTTCGTGGCTCGATTAGTCGAGACTGTTTTCCAAGATGGCTCCTGTCTGTATACGCGTAATGTACTGTCTTTATAAAGTATCTTCTTATTAAACTGTTTGTACACTTACAAAGTTCTCAATGCTTCAGTTTGCATGTAGGGACCCTCATTATGCTACCGTGTTAGTGTGAGGCTATTTTGAGCCTTGTTAGTGGTATTAACTAGCGATTTAATTTTACTTATTCTGTGCATCATAGACTAGCATTATAAGCTAATCTGTTTTTACAGATAAAACTCTTTACATTCGATTTTCATGAAAACGCATCCCAGAGAACGATCTACTCGGTAACTATGTGTTAATTACCCCTAGGTTCATTTTTCACCGTATTTGTCCTTTAATGAGCTTCAGCTCCCCTCAGTATATGTGGGAATTGTTTTGAAAGCGTGTGGAGAAACGCTCAGAGGACTCGCAAAATATCTTTCCCAATGCTAACAACATTGTGTTTTCATCTCAATATGTCTGCAAATCCAGTCTCGACCTGTATCTTGTTTACAATCTATTCTGCGGTGAAATGAAGCGAACAAACGCACAATGTCTTACGCACGTGAGCTGGAACCGGCATGTTTATTGCTCGATAGCGCGACCCGTTTAACTCCACGAGTCGGTGGGCAGGGGGGCATATTCTATGTTCGAGCCTTTTCTGGGCCTGGTGTCAATAAAAGCTTTTCTTTGACTAACAAGGAAGTTTTCAGCTCCGAAACTTACAAGATATTCTTATATCACGATTAACTTTTATATATCAAAGGCTCAAAGGAAAGTTGAATTCTCAATTCATCCCCCCTTTAAATTTTGGTTTGTTTTTACCAAACCCTATCGTTAACCTAAAAAAACTTTGACGGTATACGTCATGTGTCACATAGGATCATTATGGACTCCTTTTGTGGTTTACAAAAGAAAGAAGGGCATACGGCATTTGAACAACTCCAGGGTGAGTAAATGGTGACTTAATTTTCATTTTATGGTAAACTGTCCCTTTAACAGTCAAACCATGTTTAGACCATTTGTTAAAAGTCCTTTTATAAAAAAGAGCTAATTCTTGAGGAAACTCAGAATACCCCTCAGAAATGTACTGCTGTTTGTCTGCTGGAATTTCTTGATCATACTCAGAGTGAAACTAGAGCAAAACTGAAAAATATTAAGTTTTTGTTCTGGCCAGAATTTGTGCTACATTCATTGGACAATTCGTAGGGATTCTCACCAATCCCAGAACTTAAGCATAGACTCAGACTCTGAGGTTGCCTCAGGAGGTTCCTTGTAAAAATGATTTTCTACTCAGAAGAAGACTGAAGTTTGCTCATCTCATGGAGATAGGGGCATAATCCACATGATCCTCCTCTTTGACTTCCTGTAAAAATGCATCACATAAGATAAAATATTTTAATATTTAAAACAAGGCAAATCAATTTTTGAAGACTGATTGAGGGTCAATGTGAAGTCATTTTGAAGTTAACAGTGATCGTCATTGTTATTTGAACCTGAGGTATCTTGAGGAAACGCCATCAAACATCTACTTCATTTACTGTATATCAGTGGTTCTGCTTCAGGGCTTAAATGTTTCTCATCGTGTGCTGACCCAACATAGCAGTAACATTGTTAAACTTCCAAAAGAAACACATTTCTTTAAAATTAAATATTGAAATGTAGTAACATTAACAGACCTGTGTGACCCACTTTTTTTGTGGCTTTTGCAAAGGATATTGCGCCTTTGTGGTCAACATTATGTGGTATCAGTTGCTGCAAAATGTGTTGACATCTTGTAGCTCCAGAATTACTTCATTTAAATATGCAAATATATAAACTCTGGATATTAATGACTTAAAATTGTGAAATTTTATACTTATCTGATTTAATAACATCTACTGAATACCAAATTAGACACTAAAATCTGATATGTGTTTTTGTTGTATATGGTCTGTCAGATGTCTGTGTACATGCAGCCTTGTCATAAAGCTTTGAATACAAGAACAAGGTTTGAATACATGAATCTGATTTTCGGATATAACTATATGGGCAGTGGATTGCAGTTCCCAGCATGCTTTGCATTGGACTGCATTAGAAGATTAAGGACCCTATCATACACCCAGCGCAATACGGCGCCAGACATGCAAGTGTTTTTTTGCTATTTTAACTCCGACTCAGTTATCATTTTCACATCCTGCACAACATGGTTTAAATAGCAATTGCAAAAAAAAAAGCGCGAGTTTAAGCGCATTATTGGCATGTTACTATTTTGAGGCAACTGAAATAGACTGTGCCTTTGACCAACTGAAACCTGAAGTCTAAGGTCAATGGCACAATATTGTTTTGTCACTTAAAGGAACACTCCACTATTTTTGAAAATAGGCTCATTTTCCAACTCCCCTAGAGTTAAACAGTTGAGTTTTACCGCTTTCGAATCCATTCAGCCGATCTCCGGTTGTGGCGGTAGCACTTTTAGCATAGCTTAGCATAGATCATTGAATCTGATTAGACTGTTAGCATCTCGGTCAAATTTTTTTCTAGGCCAATATGTCTAGGAACTATACTCTCATTCCTGCGTAATAATCAATTAACTTTTCTGCCGTACTATGGATGCAGCAGCGCAATGATATTAGTTCCTAGCCATATCGGCCTAGAAAAACGTTTCATTTTCTGTCGGTGAGTTTATGGTGAATTTTAGAGATCCGGCACTCTTTCAGTGTTTCTCGGTTGCTTTAACAGAAGCTAAGAAAGTTATTTATGTTTGTAAGGGTGTGATTTCATTATACAGACAAAGAGACAAGCAGACACATCTAAATCTTACTCACTGCTGAAATGAGACACTCAGAGAATATATGATCTTACCCATTTATGTGCGTTTCTTTTGTAGAACACTGGCTCAGTGTAAGTGATCTCTTCTGCACGAGTCTCAACTGTTTCTACAAAAAAAAAAAAACAGATGCATTAAAACAGCGAAACTCAAAATGAACCTATTCTTTTACTTCATAAAATATTATGTATTATTTTTATCAAGGCTCAAATGTAAGCATTAACACACACACTTAAAGGTGCAGTGTGTAGTAATTATGAGGCTCTATTGACAGAAATGCAATATAATGTACTTAACTATGTTTTCAGTTGCGTATAAAGACCTTACCTAATGAACCATTATGTTTTTATTACCTTAGAATGAGCCATTTCTATCTCCATACACCGCGGGTCCCCTTACAGTGAAATCGCCATTTTGCGGCGTCATGTTTCTACAGTAGCCCTAAACGGACAAACTGCTGTCTCAGATGACAAAATTTTTGGCCCCGCTGCTTCTCTATTACCCCTTTTCCACCAAGGCAGTGCTGGTGCTGGTTCGGAGCCAGAGCCTAGTTTCCAATTGGTTCTTTGTCTTTTGACAGCCAAAGCACCAGCTCCGAACCAGGAAAAGTGGTTCTTAAAGGAACACTCCACCGTTTTTAGAAATAGGGCTTATTCAACATCTTTCCTACATTTAGATATGTGGGAAAATGCATTTTTGTCTCAGTGCATGTATTGTTTTAGTTTGGCAGGGTCGCCGCTAGCTTAGCTTAGCTTAATTAATGAAATCCTATGTTGCCAGCTGGCATGTCCCGAGTAAAAGTGATAAAAAAAACAAAACAACCCCCACCTAATTTCTTCTTGTGGCCTGCGTATTTACAACGAGTACAAATAGCGATGCAGATTAAGACTAGGCGATTTCCTAGGCAGATATTGACTTGGGACTATATTATGGGGAAGCACAGTCGAAGCACTGCTACTTGGGCGCAGAGATACACGCAACACATGAAATCCCCAAGTTCCGTCAACATACCGGCGTGCAACGCGACAAAAAACGGGGGGAAAAGTATAACACCGGCGTGACCTGCACCAAGGGTCTTATCTTTTGGATTGTTTATTTTGAGAAGTTACAGCAAACTGGTAATTGCCTGGTAATTGCCTGGGTAGTAAAAGGTTGTGAGAACAAGCAACGGACATACACTAATGTAATGTTTCACAGAATTCCATCGAATGTGGAACTGATAAATAAATGAAAAAGTATCGTGTATGCGAAGAGCATTTTGCACTGGAGGACTACTTTGATTCGGTCGTCCCATCCATTTTCAAAGCACAGGCAGAACAAAGTGCACTTGTAAGTTGTTTTTTATTACTCTTCCTTACCACCAGTTCGTGTTGGCTCGCATCCTCACGTCCTCCAGCTGTTGAGCGATCGCAACCTTCTCCTCCTGTCGTTCTATTTCCATAGCACGCAGGCGTAACGTTAGCTTGTCTTCTTAAAATCTTGACTGAAGTAACCCTCTTCGTCTCTCACAAAATCAGCCATGTTCATCACCATTCATGTACTGTATGAAAAATAGCCAGCTACTATTCACGCCGGTATGTTGACGGAAGTTTGGGGATTTCATGTGTTGCGTGTATCTCTGTGCCCAAGTAGCAGTGCTTCGCCTGTGCTTCCCCATAATATAGTCCCAAATCAATATCTGCCTAGGAAATCGCCTAGTCTTAATCTGCATCGCTATTTATACTCGTTGTGAAAACGCAGGCCTCAAAAAGAAATTAGGTGTTTTTTTGTTTTTTTGATCACTTTTATTCGGGACATGCTAGCTGGCAACATAGGATTCCATTCATTATGCTAAGCTAAGCTAGCGACGACCCTGCCAAACTGAAACAATGCATGCACTGAGACAAAAATGCATTTGCCCTCATATCTAAATGTAGGAAAGAAGTTGAATAAGCCCTATTTCTAAAAACGGTGGAGTGTTCCTTTAAGTAGCACCAAAACATTGCTGGTCTAGAAGTAAGAACCGCTTGTGTCAGGGGCTGGGGGCGGGGTTACCGTGACAAACACAAACAAACTCCTGACCGCCATTTTTGAAATAGCAGCTAATGGAGCTAATAGCTGCTCGATTGTAATCCCCATTCAATGTGTTGGATTGACTGTGTTTTGATGCCGATGTAGGATTGTAACGCCATGTGCATTAATAATAACACAATGTTTGCCATTGTTGATGGAAGGCTTGTTTAAGACGCTGTGCAGACCGATCGCTGTTTGAAGTACAACGAGAGCATACGACTTCTTATGCTTTTGAATTGTTCTTGTGTTTTTTATATCATACGCGGATCGGTCTGCGCAGCGCAGATGCATCAGCGTTGCTGAGAAAGATGAGACGTATACAGTGACGTAAGAACTGGCTCTGTGGTGGCTCTCTAGCATGTGGAAAGCAAACCAGTTCTTAGAAGGTTTGTCAGTCGAACCAACGCCGAACTGGCACTAGCTCTGAACTAGCACCCGGTACATGCTGGTGGAAAAGGGGTATATGTGCTTCGAAATGCAGGGGTGAGCGGTGTGTTATTGCAATTCACAACTTCACCACTAGATGCCACAAAAATTCCTAAGTAGGAAGAGTTTTGAGATAGTAATTCATGCTTTTATTTCATCACGGCTTGATTACTGCAATTCGCTGTATCATGGGCTGCCTGTCTCGTCTATTCATAGACTTCAACTGGTCCAAAATGCTGCAAGCCCGCTTGCTCACGGGCAGTCGAAAAAGGAACCACATTACGCCAATCTTACCTTCATTGCACTGGCTACCGATTCAATATCGTATTGAAATTAAAATCTTACTATTTGTCTACAAAGCCATAAACAATCTTGCTCCTCAATACCTGTCAGATTTGTTTACTGCGCATAATACACTCAGAGCACTCAGATCACAGACTATAGTCACCTATTACGGGTACCCAGATCTAGACTGAGATGCAGGGGGACAGAGCCCTGGCTGTAGCTGGCCCAAAGTTATGGAACAAACTGCTTTTATCTATCAAAATTGCACCCACAGTATCTGAGTTCAAAAGTCTTTTGAAAACCTATCTGTTTTCTTGAGCGTTTAATGTCTTGTGAATGCTATTTTTAAATTTCAGTAATGGACATAGGTAATTTCTGTACAGCACTTTGGTCAACCAAGGTTGTTTTAAATGTGCTCAATAAATATAATAAACTTGAAATAGGGCTGTACGATTAATTGAAAAATAACCGAAACCGACATTCAGAACCTCTAACCGACGTATTTTTCCCATGTCGGTTATTTCGGTTTTCACGTGACTCCAACCCGTCAGTCACATCTAGTGCAGTTTGAAGGCACACAGACAGATGCAGGAGCGGTTATCTGTGTTTATAGATGCCCAGAATCACTATAGTAACTGCATCTTTTACACAGTTTATACAGGTCAGTTAATTGCTGTTCTTATAGCCTACGCGCTGACACACACACACACACACACACACACAGACGGCGCGCGCAAGCCCTGAAGCCGCTTTCACTTTCGTGCTCATAAAGTTTGTCAAGTAAATGCATTTAAAGGCTTGCCAGTTTCAACATTTAAAGCGATTGTGAACTATTCAAAAACAACAATACGGAAAACTTCTCCGGTCAGGGCTCAGCTTTTTTCAGTGACACAGAGCCGAGCCGTGTCGCGTCTCTGAAAACGCGCGCGCCCTGAAGGCAGACCTCTTTCACCTGCATCCTCACAAAGCTTTGTCATTTGTATGTGGTTTAAGCCCTGCCAGTTTGAACATTAAAGCGAGTTTCGACCATAATATGTGTATTATGTTGAACTAATGCCTGATATATTTTGACAAACGAACACTCAGACAGAAGCTGTGACTAAAGTAAAGTCACTAAAGTAGCTTAGAAACTCAACCGTTATAGGCATACATTTTAATACCTTTGAAGTCAGTACAAACCATAGCTTCATAATGAATAGAGACAGTAAGAGTAATTCACACACACTATCACTCTCTCATTAATGCATTCAAATAAATGTAATGTAGGCCTACAGTGTTAATTTATCTGTATCTGATGTACAACAAACAGAAATCTGCTCCATAGACAATAACTGCTGAAAGTGAACCGTTTCCTTCAAGTATTTTAAAATCACAATGCACTTTTTCATTAGAAAAAAAAATTCCACCTTTAATAGTAGAAAATATTTACTGTACAAACCTTATCAGTGAACTTTCTCAAAAACCTAAAAAAAAAAAAAAAAAAGGCAAATAATCGTTCATTAATCGTAATCGAGGTCAAATGTTCAATTAATCGAGGTTTTTATTTTTGGTCAAATCGTTACAGCCCTAACTTGAAACTTGAGAATTCACACACTGCACCTTTAATTAAAATACTTAATACTGCATTTTTTTTTCTAAGCAGCATTAGTGTTTTTTAAATTTGTACTTGTTTTACGCACACAAAAATGTCCTTAGAGTATGCAATAATAATTTTTTACACAATTTTCATTAAATCTTTAGAAATTTTATGTTGAATTATATTGGATTATGTTGAAATGTCACCCGGTGAAACATCATTATTCATAGAGATATTTATTTGAACACTGGCAGTTTGCAGCTTTGCATAGGTAAGATTATGTTCATAAATTAGAGAAAGTTGTTTTACTATTGAATTAATGCAGATTTGCATTTCTGGGTTTGTATTACCTGTGGGTTCTAATTCACTCTTGTTTTGTGCGACAAGCAAAGAGAACAAACCAATGTCATTATATGCATATCTATTCTGTTATGAGTGTAATCTACAGAAGTTGGCAAACACAATAACTACACATTTTAGTTTGGTAAAGGAACTAGAGGTTGTTAACGGTATCGTTTCAAAACTATTTCAAAACCTGTTTCAAGGTATGCATTCTCTAGCCGCCGGGCGCTGTTGCCGTGCGGATGAGCTGCTGGAACGCATTGAGAGTTTTCTATTTTAGTTTAAATGGTGTTGTGTAAGTGACCCAAAGTAAATAACTAATGATTTTTACAACAGAAATTAATCGAAAAAAAATCTCTCTTCCATGAATTCCCAAAGCTGCTTTGAAACAATCTATATTGTGAAAAGCACTATATAAATAGGTATATATATATATATATGGTAATTTGTCTTGACTACAAAAATTACGAGAATAACTGATTAATCAATCAATAATTCAATAAATTTAAATATTTAGAGTATTTTTTTTTATAATACTTGTTAAAATCAGTAGGTAGCACTCGCCTTCTTGATCTTTTTTTGTGTGTTTCCTGTAGATCCTGAAGATCCCAAATCCTGCTACAATCATCAGAGATCCAGCAGAGATCAGCACTATCAGAGACACTGAGACTGAGGGGTTTGAAGGCTCTGTGGTGTTGTAATGACAAAGAGAAACATATCAATATGATCACAAGACAGAGATCAGCTGAGTAAATGATCACTGGCATACCTGGACAGGTGTCACAGAGTTGAGTGATGTCCAGATGTCTGGTCTGGTTGCTGATGGGATTGTTGAGCACACAGCTGTAGGTGTTTTTATCCTGATATTCCACCTCCAGAGGTAGAGAGAAACTGATGCTGAGATCAGACACACTGATGCTGGACAATAAACTGTTTCCTTTGTACCAGGAGAGAGTCACATGACTCACATTCACCACTGAACACACCAGTGAACAATTTGATGATGATGAAGAACATTGTGAAGAGTTACTGCTGATGACAGGAACAGGCAGACGAGCTGGAGAACACGAGTGTTTAGTGTATCATTTCAATATGTAAATATAAAATAAGAGTATGTGAAGGACAGGACAATTGATCTCTACTCACCATAGACAGAAACACTGAATGATTTTGGTGACGATTTCGCTCCACTTATATCTAGTTGATAAACTCCAGCATGTTCAGTCGTGATGTTTGTGATGGTCAGAGATCCAGTTTGATTGTCCAGCTTCAGTCTGTCTCTGAATCTCCCATCAGGAACATCGGATGTGGGGAAGATTTGCTTCTTTCTTCTGATTTTAGCTATCAGAGACTTTTCAGCTCCAAATCTCCACAGTATGTCTTCGTCTTCATGTATTACAGTAACATTAGCCTCTAGAAGAACAGAATCTCCCTCCATCACTGACACTGACTCACCAAACACACCTGGAGAACATGAAGAAGAATGGATTAAGGCTCCTATTGGCTTAAAAAGCCTGAAATCAGTTCTAGTTTGTAACATGTAAATGTGAACTGAAGACCATCTAGAACATCAGCACAGATAGAAATAGCTAGGGAGGGTTTGCAATTTGAATCCTTGAAATTGTTTTCACTCTTTCTCAGCCAGGTATATTTACATTCAGTGTAGAAATCGGCATTATTTTCCATAACGTATTACATTTACATGACTATTCCAGGCCTAGAAATCACAAAGTTTAAGTTTCTGATCGCAAACAGAGACCTGAATCCTAAGTTAGTAGATGTCACAATAATGATTAATCTGATAACAGCAGGTGAAAATAGGCTGATTCTGACAGTAGCAGAAGCTATATTACCCTGAAACGGAAAGAAATTATGTTGTAAAAGAGTTTTTATAACTTACCAATCAGACTCCACCAGCACAAACAGAACAAAACAAGCATGTGAAACATTGCCTTCAATAGTTTAGTGAAAAGTCTGACCTACAATTCGCTGAAACATGTTCATGGTGTGTAAATCCTCCTCCCCCAACAGAATCTGACGACCTTCCTCATGCACACACACTGACACACACACTTGAACACAGACTGAACGCATGTCTAGTGTATAGTTACATGCAGATGCTCTTCTGGCACTTATTACGGCTTTAACTGTTCTTTAACTGTAGTGAGCATTCTTCATTTTTATCATTTAACATTTATAGTTTTTGAAAGGTTGTTGTCTGACTGTGTAAAAGTATGTAAAAGTAGATTATTGTGTGAATATTGGATGAAGTATTTCATGCAAAAATAAAGCCTAACAAAAATGGTTGTATATATTTACTCAGTTTTCAGTTTTTGTGTACGGAAAATCCAAAAGTACAAGGTTAAAAGCCTCTGTCAGCTCACTGTATCAGTTTCACTGAAGTTCAGCTTCTGAGTCAGACCGAAAGTCACTGCGG
This sequence comes from Gobio gobio, assembly GCF_949357685.1. Classification (NCBI taxonomy): domain Eukaryota; kingdom Metazoa; phylum Chordata; class Actinopteri; order Cypriniformes; family Gobionidae; genus Gobio; species Gobio gobio. The sequence goes on from NC_137120.1 coordinate 11,621,483, forward strand.
TTGGTTTTCTTCAGAAATGCTGTTTGATCTGTCGCATGGACAGACAGCTTGTGTAAGTTAAGCCATAGGTGAAGGGCTTCTTCTTGCTTTTCTAAAAAACTATGAGGAAACGTTCAGCCAAGATGAGAAACTGTTTGACACAAAAGGAGAAAAACAGAAACATGATGATCATATTTAACTATGTTTATTTTGTAAAAGTTGTCTCGTTTTGTTTTGTGTTTTAAAAGGAATTGATACGTCTATATCAAGGTAGTAAAAAAGCACAAACATTTTCACATTCAAAAGGTTGTAGTTGGATCACAGGGAGATGCCCTATTTTTAGATTAAATTTAGTCAACAGCATCTAAGGTGCATTAATGAATCCTATGATTGCTGATTACAGGTAGAAGTGATCGTTCCCTTAACCTGGAATTCTGCACTGCACATTTTGGATGTCTCCCACATCTAACACACCTGAGTCAACTCATCGTGCAGCTCATCAGTAGAGGCAAGACCTGAATTGAGTGTCACCAATGAGAGACATCCAAAAGGTGCAGTGGTGGAGGTCCGACAGGACTAGCCTGGGTGCCAGCCGAACTTAGCCCCGCCCACAACATTTGATTTCAGGAAGTTCGGTCTGGACTTGATCCATTGTGGAGCAACTATGATTGAACCAGAGCTGGCTTTATACAATGATGGAGAGATGATCAACAGTAACGTAATCATCCACGTCATCAAAGAGCGCTTGGGTTGAATTTGTTCTAATCCTAAACGGAGAACTCGTATATGCATTCACCTTTACTATTTCTCTCAAAACTGATGATCGTGTTGTTAAGCACTCTGTGTATCCTTAAACTCTTTTTACAACACCGGCAAACATAGTTTACACTCATCTTCCTCTACTTCTTTCAGTGTGCGTGCATTTGAGTTCTGTTGACAACTATGTGTCCCTCAACATACGTCACTTCCTATTGGTTGTAGGCCTATCCAATTGACCTATCGGTAAGCCCCTCCCCTCGAACGCAGATGAGCCAATGGCAGTTGAGTATCAGTTGCACTGGGACTGGAACTCGGACATCTTTAAGTTTCAGCGCTATTGAGAAACAATGGAAAATCTGAAGCTCGCATCGGTTTGGTGGTATTTATGCTACAAAAATGGTAAAAGGATGTGCCTGGGGTACTGTAACACTGATTCCAGGTATCCTGAGAGAATTTTCTGGTTGTCATTACTTAGGGTGCTTTCACACCTGCCTCATTTAGTTTGTGTGGCGAGGTGGACGAGCGAGAGACATGGGAGGAGCGAGCGAGAGAGATCGGTGTGCGTGATTGAGAATGAGCGTCACCTGCGAGGCACACCGGTCTCGAGTCCTCTCATGAGGGAGCATGGAGGCATATAAGGACTAGCGACTCCAGTGAAGGACGAGAGAGGACCATGCCTGGATTTTAAGTTGTGTTTGGTTTATGTTTGCTGCCGCCAGTCATGTTATTTTTTGTTTATTTTGGAATTAAAGTCTTTTAAATGTTCGCCGGTTCCCGCCTCCTTCTTCCCACACGAACAATCAACGTTACATTGGTGCCGAAACCTGGGAGGAAGGAGGGACATGCTGTCGAAGAGCCCTCGCTCCTGAGGGGGACCGCGGTGCTGATGAGGTCGGGCTGTGCGGATGGATGAGGACCACAAGTGGCTGCCCGAGGCAGTGCTGCTGGAGAGAGTGAATATCCGGTGAGACGGAGAGCTCACTGCCGTGCCCCTGGGTCGAGGTGGGGTGGCTGCTGTCCGAGAGGGAGCGGAGGAGTTGCCGGCGCTTGCTGTGGCCCGGAGCCTGCTGCCGTCCGCCATTTCGGGGAGGAGCAGGAAGCGCGGGACTCGCTGCCAGCTCCCTCAATAGGAGGAGCCACCGCCGGCCGCCAGGGGGCGGAGGAGGATCGAGCCGTCCACCGATCGTCCAGTACCATTGCATGGCACCGCGAGGAAGAGCCTCTCGGCTGGCTGAGGAACCAGAGCAGATTTTTTTTTCTCCCTCTCTTCACTCTCTTGTCCGGTCGCTCTGGGGGTCTCCGTCTCCCGTTCTCTCGTCTTGCCAGCCCATATCCCCGAACACAGAGATTGGGCTCCCGGGGGGGGGGGGGAGTAGGCGTAGGTGTGGGTGTGGGGTACTCCCCGGCCTATGAGGGGTGTTGGGGGTATGTGGGGGGGTGGACGAGCGAGAGACATGGGAGGAGCGAGTGAGATCGGTGTGCTTGATTGAGAATGAGGTCACCTGCGAGGCACACCGGTCTCGAGTCCTCTCATGCAGGAGCACAGAGGCATATAAGGACGAGCGACTCCAGTGAAGGATGAGAGAGGACCAGGCCTGGATTTTAAGTTGTGTTTTGTATGTTTGTTTTGTACGTAGGCGGCAGTCGTCTGTGAGGGGCTGCCGCCGGTTATGTTATTTTGTGTTTATTTTGGAATTAAAGTATTTTAAATGTTCGCCGGTTCCCGCCTCGTTCTTCCCACATGAACAAACCACATTACAGTTCGGTTGAATGTACTAGAGTTCGTTTTCCTGTTTGGTGCGGCTCGTTTGGTCAGGTGTGAAAGCAGCAATCGCACTCGGATGCGCACCAAACAAGCGTACCGAGACCTCCTTGAAGAGGTGGTCTCGGTTTCAAACAAACTCTGGAGCGGTTCGTTTTTGGTGAGAACGTGATCCGACCTCGAACAGACCCAACTGCAAAAAGTCCTGATCATTTTTGGACTAAACCAGCTGCCGTAGTTAGCTGCGCTGTGTATTATGTGATGAGGAAGTGTTTGTTGACAGTTTGCACTTTAATGAACCGAACTAGAGATGTGAAAGCACCCTTATTTTCTTTAAGTTACGATTAAAGTTAGTGAGTCCCTGCTAATGTACAAACCGAAATAACTAACTGTTCTCGCGTCATGTACAGTGTAGGTCAAAAACACATAAACAAAGGTCTACATTTCGTTTCCTCTCCATATTAAACTGGTTAAATGTAGATTAATTTAATTTTACCTTACATTAGTGTTGATCCTGGATGTTGTCATCTGCGACCATCATGACGACCATAACAAGAGGCTTCTCCCACTTGCATTGAGATCTGTAAACCCTCGCTTCCAAATTCTGTGAGTTTAGATAAGGTCTGCATTATCTGTCTTACTAAGGAGGGACTCCTATTTTGATGGGTATTATAGTCTAAGGAGTGATACAGAGTGAGAGGGAGAGCTCAACAGTTGTTTTGCAGATAATAAAGTTTACAGTTTATTACATGTATAATATGGTATATGTATAGGTATATGTTTGTTGTATGCGTGTTTTTGTGTAATTTGCTGTGTATGTTAATGATAATGCAATTTTTTTTAATTACGCTTTTACGCCTGCCGTTTTGCGCGTCGATAGGTCAATTGAGTGCAGAGGCATTTTCTTTCCTGATTCGGTAGAAACACACCTCATAATCACAGCCCAATGGAGCAGTATCAGACTCATAGTCTGCGTCCGAAATTGCGTACTATGTGAGTAGATACTACATTTGAATTTAAACAAACTATACGACTGTTAAAAAAGCACGTTCTATATAGTATAAATGAATGAAGTATGAATGTAATCCGGACGTACTACAGCCGTCATGTTGTCATGATCATGTGACCTACCAGCATCAGTTGCGTCCAAGGGGGTAATCCAGCACCCGGAAAGCATACCTTCCATAGGGGCAGCCATGCTAACCAAGCCATCACCTGCTGTTAGCATCCCATTGACTCCCATTCATTTTGGCGTGGCCCGAGGTAGCCCGGGATACACTGCCAGATTTTAGCAATCCTATAAGATCATTACAAATCACATTGTGCGACATGGATCTATTAAAGGGGTGGCAAAACACATTCTTTTGAAGTCTTGATTGTGTTTGTGGGGTGCACTGTAACATGTGTTCATGCTTCGTTTAAAAAAAAAATGACCTTTATTCTACACTGCTCTGTCCCTCCTTGTAAAACGGTCTGAAGGTTTCTGGGTTGAATGAAGCCAGTCCCTCAAAAATACGCGATGGGCTCAGATTGGTTAGCTGGCCCAGTGTGTTGTGATTCACTAAACGCAGTGCACGTTTATCGGACACGTGACGCCCCTTACCTGGAGGCTGTGCTTTGGTCAGTAATAGAAACAATGGCGTCAATAAAACCATACCAATCTGAGCCCGAATCAGACCCAGAACATTTTAGTGAAGATGATCGAGCAGAACCTGTTCAACCTGTTCATTCCTCAAGAGTAAAGACTGCAGATCTATTGTGATCGCTACTGAATGGCACTGTTACTTTTGTATTTTTAGAACGATTATAGCCAAATATCTGTCGCAAGAACTATTAACCCAAAAAGAACACTAAACATTGGCTTTACTAGTAAGTTAGCCAAATCACACACAGAACCATGTTTAGCAAGCCTGTAGATAAATAATACATAAAAGCTCTAATCAAAGAATCATTTACACTAATGCCAAGTTCGCTGTTGAGATTTTAACGTTAGTGTTTGTAACGTTAGGTGTTCGTCGGATAACGTTAAGTATGAATGAGCATTTAACAGACTGGTTTGCAGAACAGTGTTGTCATCTGTTTACTTCCTTGCTACAACCTATTACAGGAAAACACATCGATGAAAAATAAATCAGACTTACAGGTTGTGGCCCGTAAACAGCTTCTGTTTGTAAATCCAGCTTTCAGGACAAGCCGTTGTGCATATCCTGCATTGAACTCGCAAACATTGTGGAAGTTTTCCTCCATGAGATGTGCTGCGGGAGCCCCGCACGCGCCTGTTCCCCTCGGTCTCATACACACATGTGCATATAACATGTTGTATGTTAAACGCTCTGCAACGCACCCCCGTCCCAAGGAAGGCTGAACAAAGCAAGTACCCCAGACCTGAAATCCGGATGAAAATAACAGCGTTTCCTCGGCATCGCGGCAACAACACTCCAGCCTAACTATACCACAACACCACTCCAGCCTAACTATACCACAACAGCGCCGCGATACAAAATGGCCTCACCCCCCCTTATTTAATATTCTCGGAGGAGGGGTTTATGTAAATGTTGGGACTGGAGATGTCACCAACCCTGGAGGAATGTCTGTAGTCGCCTACTGGCCGTTTGCTGTAGTTCTTAGAAATTGATTTCTTTAAAAGCAAATATCTCCCTTTGCTTTAAACTTTGAACGTTGTAACTTTGCAGATGTTGTTTATGCTCAAGCAGCAACATTACACGCTAGCTAAAGTCAGAATAGTGAAATCGTGGTTTACCACCCCTTTAAACTTGGGTACAACATGTGCGATGATGACACCTATAACTCGTAGGGTATTATGCAAGTTTCTATAGAAGAATAAGCGTGTGCTAGAGGTAAACAAAAAGACCATGATGAAGGGAAGGGAAAAGAGCTTGCGGTAAGCAGTTTTAAGTTTTAGCGCCATGTTGCATTGATTTCATGTCGCATTTTTATTGGCTGGTCAGTAGACATAGGCCATAGCAGCTAACAGACTGCGGTGATCATGCTGAATTTCTGACACTGTCAGATAATTATCGTATAGCTATCTTTGGTCTCAAGACTGTGACAATGGCCGTCTTTGTACCTCTCTCACTGAACGACATGGGACAACCAATTAGGATACACGATCACAGATGGCAATCTTTCATCTGGGACAGCAGAAAATCATGCAGTGTATCCCGGGCCTTAAGTGGCAGACAAGCACAACCTTAAAATAAACAGAACGCTATTGTCTGCTGATGTGGATGCTAATATAGTTATATTTATAGTTATAGTTCTTAGTGTGAACGGGACTTTACAGTTTTTTTCCTAAGAAAGATAGCTATGGGGAAACTAGTAAGAGTATGCTAGTAGTATAGTTATACAGTATGAAAAATGTTTCAAAAAGTGGTGGGGACATGCTGCAAATTATGCCTATTATACACTATATTGCCAAATGTATTGGGACACCCCTCCAAATCAATGAATTCAGGTGCTCCGATCACTTCCATGACCACAGGTGTATAATCAAGTACCTTTCTACAAACATTTGTGAAAGAAATGGACACTCTCGGGAGCTCAGTGAATTCAAGCGTGGTACTGTGATAGGTTGCCACATGTGCAATAGTGATGGGCAGACCGAGGCTTCCTGAAACACAGAAACAGTTTAAGAATATGTGCCATATTGTGTCAAAGCTTCAAAATAATCCGACACGTCTCCACGGCGACCCCTGCTGATCAGAACAGTGTAAATGCAACAAAAACCCAAGTCAAACATACATAAAAACACCTTTTACAAATCTATTGCAAATGTTTTATTGAACTGCTTATTACTTACAACGCACTAAATGGTTTAGCTCCACAAAACTTGAGCGAGCTCTTAACACATTATACTCCATCACATCTACTGCAGTCTCAAGTAGGTCTTGTTAGGCTGCATTAACAATAACACCTGATGTATTCGTTACATCATAAAAAAAATGGCATCTATGCCAATTTTAGTCTCTCTGTTTTATCCCGAGGTTTACTGCAGTCAGCCGTATCCAGGCCGTATCCAGATGGTGGACCTGCGCCCAGACATGACCAACGCATCCCTGAAGTGTCTGCAGAGACAAAGTGTCAATTACACTCCCCCTGAAATTGCCTCACAGACACGCATCCTCAATCAACCCATCTCTGGTGTGATGACTCCGATCATTCAAATATTTCGATCTAATATGACCCCTGACCTGTAAAGTTGCCAGAATAATAATCATATGGTGTTTGTTAATTGGCCAGAGGAGAACTGGCATCCCGACTGAGCCTGGTTTCTCCCAAGGTTTATTTTTCTCCATTAGGACACTTGATGGAGTTTTGGTTTCCTTGCCTCTGTCGTCTTTGGCTTGGCTTGCTCAGTTGGGGACATTAAAATTTTCTAATTCTAATTAGTAAACTAAATTAACCATATAAACTAAATTACTGATCTGCCTACATTGTCACTGTATGATAATTGAAATGAACCGATGACATCACCGTTTTCTCCGGAGCGGCTGTGCGGCTGAATAAAATTCTGTTGCATTATTTTCCTGTTTAACACTGACAAGCTGCCTTGAAACAATCTGCATTGTGCTATATAAATAATGTTGACAAAGTAAAATCTTTCTAATGCAATTAACTAATCGTCTAATACAGTTAAATATGAATTGTCTGTGTTATTTTATCAATTGTCAGGGCTTGTTTTGTTTATTCCCTGGATGGCTCAGATAAACAGGCCAATACAAGACTATTAACTAGCTACTATTATTCCTTTTAATTATACTAATGTCTAATTAAAACATCTACAAATGTATAAAACTGATCAGAGATCAGGTAAAACCCACAGACACTTCAATGGTTCAATGGTTCTCAGTGACTCCTCATGATTCATGGGTTCACAGAGATCATCGCCCCCTAGCGGTGAACCATTTCGAAGTGTTTCAACAGAAACACTTCAGTGATGACATAATGAAGCCTCGTTAACTGAAATCACGTGACTTTGGCAGTTTGATACGCGCTCTGAACCAATTGATTCGAACTTCATTCGGAAAGCTTCGAAGCTTCATGAAGCAGTGTTTTGAAATTGACAACACTACTGAGCAATAAGTCCATTTGTGAAATTTCCTCACTACTAAATATTCCACCCTCAACTCTTAGTGGTATTATAACAAAGTCGAAGCAAAAGGACTAATCACAGAGCGGGGTCAGCGCATGCTGAGGCACACAGTGCACAGAAGTCTCCAACTTTCTGCAGAGTCAATAGCTACAGACCTCCAAACCTTGTGTGGCCTTCAGATTGGTTCAAGAACAGTGCGCAGAAAGCTACATGGAAAGGGTTTCCATGGCCGAGCAGCTCATCCAAGCCTTACATCACCGAGTGCAATGCAAAGCGTGGGATGCAGTGGGGTAAAGCATGCCACCACTGGACTCTAGAGCAGTGGAGACGTGTTCTCTGGAGTGACAGAGGAGTCTGGGTTATCGGTTGCCAGGAGAACGGTAGCTACTTGCCTGACTGCATTGTGCCAAGAAGAATGGTCACTTCTAGAAGAATGGTCAAAAAGTCCCATAAACACTCCTAAACCTTGTGGAAAGCCTTCCCAGAAGAGTTGAAGCTGTTATAGCTGCAAAGGGTGGGCTAACTACATATTAAGAATGTAATGTAATGGGATGTCATTAAAGTTCATGTCCATGTAAAGGCAGCCGTCCAAAAACTTTTGGCACCTTTCTTGATCATCCGTTGGATGAGACTGATTTAAAGCTACACTGTGTGATATTTTCCCCCATCTAGTGGTGAAAAGGTATATGACCATCCAGTGAATTTTAGTTTCTGTTCCTCTCAATTCCGATTTCGTTTTAACTCCTATACGGTGGCCGATTTAGTCCAAGATTAACATGGCTTCCAGTTCGACCTCGTCCACATTCGACACGGTGCCATCGAGTGTTAAAACGCGAAAGGCGAAGCTTGAATTTACGGGTATGTCCCTCTTTGGCTAATGTACTTTCAAGATGGAGGGGCAACATGGCGACCGGCATTCGAACCCCTTACCCGTATGTATTTTCAATGGCATATTATAAACTTACGAGAATGCTTTATTACTTGAAAGAAGTAAATATACATTAATGAGCACATATATTAAATATAAGAACTAAGTGTTTTTAGCTAAGAATAAACTAAAAAAGTTACACAGTGTAGCTTTAAATGATAAATGGTGCCATCTAGTGGGTTTTTGAGAAACAGTGCTAAAACATCATCACAGTAGTGCGAGCTCAACAGGAAACATCAGCCAGATGGCAGCCCCTCAAACATAGAAATAGGCTCTCTGTGAATTATAAAGACAATACAACAACTCGGAAGTGATCCAGTTCAGTCAAATGATACACCGCACACACCTGGTGAAGATATAGCAAGATATAGTTTTAATAGACCTACAACATTTCAATGGATTATATTGTTTAATGATCACTGCTGTCTGTTTAAATATGGCCATGTCTACACACTGTAAAGTTTCAGGAGTGACAACTGCATTTAAACACAGAAGTGAATTATCATTTCGTGTGAGTACACAACTCCCGAAATTGCCATGACACCGTGGTAACCACAGCAATGTTCCACAGTTATTGTGTCCCTGAAGGTGATCGAGATGATCTCAGTTATATTATTTGTTATATAACTACATGTCTCATGGATGATTTTGATTAGCTTAATGATCTTAATCCTGATTCATATCCTGCTTCTCATACATTTGCACTGGGAACCTAAAACCATTAGAATATAACATATTATTAACATAGTCTATAACATTAGAGTAGATGAAAGGGTTAAAGGCCACAAGTTGTTGTTGTTTTTTGCACAGTGGGTGGAAACTTCACAAAGTCTGTTACAACAGATGAGAGTTTGCTAACAACACCACTCATTATACCTCTGTTTCTGTTTGTTATATAGTTTCTCTCCCTGTGTCAGAAAAAGTGTCATCTTGTTTTTTTTTTTGTAAATGAAAGAGTCTTAAAAAGCTGCTAGCAAGACAGGAAGAAACTCTTCACCTAAACACACACATGCTCTGAATGCACACTCTCACCTACAAGACGTTTGCCCACCCAACAGATCACACCAAATTGAGAAAACCAGCCGCTGCAGGTTTCAGTTTGACTCAGACGATGAACCACAGGGAAACTGGCACTGTGAGATACCTGATGGGTTTCACTACCTCACGCGGGAAACACTTCATGTAATGCATAAATGTAGGTAGCAAACGTAAATCAAGCATAGTCCACGAAGTGTTGGCGAAATAACACATTATCGGACCGGAGAGAATAATATGAAATTTCTTCCAGAAAACTTCTTGCACAAAATAAATTCAAGCACTTTCAAGGACCTGTATGTATGTTTATTTTCAGTCATGTCATTGTACTCAGCCCTCTCTTTCTGCACAAGGGAAAAATGATCGTGTTGGTTCTTTACTGCTTCAGACATTGTGTTATCTGGGAGGTTTGCACTTCGTCTCGCTGCTCGTGTATCAGCCACCAGGGTTGCCAGGTTTTCACAAAAAACCCACACAATTGCTACTCAAAACTAGCCAAAAACAAGCCCAATCGCGTTTCAGGGGGGCTTCTCCGGTAAAAATCGCATTACAGGGGGTAAAATATGTGTTTTTTTTTGGCATGGTTGCCTACTAAAATCCACATTCCCGGGGCTAAATATTACATAATTGGGGTCGCTTCAACCCGCGGACTTGGCAACACTGAGCCACCCATAGAGGGCGGGACAATAACAAAAGAGAAACACGCCTCTGCTGCATGCTAGAATCTCCTAAAAACTAGGCGATTTCAACCTCAAAGTGTATGCTTTTAAATATAACAATACTACTATCTCAAACATGGAGAGGCTTCTTCATGATCTCAACTAACAGATTCGGCAAAAAAGCGAAAATCACCAATTTTGAAAAAAAAAAACCCCACTTCATTCTCATTTTGCTCGAAACTTGTGCTGCCGACTTGTGTCCCTGGTTGCCGTAAACCCATTAGAATATAACTATTAACGTAGTCTATATATATATATATCCTTATGCTCATCAAGCCTGCATTTATTTAATCAAAAATACAGAAAAAACAGTATCCTAATATTGTGAAATATTATTACATTATGTTCTTTTTAACTTTTTATTAATCAAAGAATCTTGAAAAGAGTATCACAGTTTCCATCATTGACATTAAATCCTCATATTAGAATGATTTCTGAATGATCATGTGACCAGTGGAGTAATGATGCTGAAAATCCAGCTATGATCACAGGAATAAATTATATTTTAAATTATTTTAAAATAGAAAACCATTATTTTAGTAATATTTCACAATATTGCTGTTTTTTATCAAATAAATGCAGGCTTGATGAACATAAGAGACTTATAATGCGGCATAATATTCAAAAATGGTAAGTTAATATAATAAAGTCATTTCACGTAACCATGTCGCCAGCCTACACTTCACATAATAGGCCTGTAGGAGCCGGTGGGAAGCTTTCTCTATTTCACTGTAGATCATTAAATGGTTACACTGTCTAAGAAGTCTGTCCGAAATCAGTTTTGTGAGGTGCCTTCATACACAAACGCTGCCTTACAAGCCAATGTCTGATAAGGCAGCAAGGCAACGAGTCAGCTGCCTAGGTTTTCGGACACAGCCAATATATTGCCAAAAGTATTGGGACATGGACACCCCTCTAAAATAATTTAGTTTAGGCCTGTCGCGATTGGTCGATACAATCGACTGAGTCGACGCTGTTAATTAGTCGACATCAATATTTTTAGTCGACTGGGTAAGTTGGTTACGATAGGAAATTGTATTAGTACCGGTACTTTAAAAATGACAGGACTCTAATAAGAGCAGGATTTCTTAATGTGTGTCGATGTGTGACAGCAGGAGTGAGGACGTGTGTGAGCTCTGCTTCCACCGTTCACTAAACAATGGAAGCAGAACAGTCAAATATATGCGCAGCTCAGGAAAAAACGCAACAGAAAAGTGTGCCGCGGCCGGGACGTGCTCGCGCGCGCTGCATGACTCTGACCTGAAGCGCATGCGCACACGTCTTTCACTCAGACAGATCGCGACGCCAGTTTCGTGGATTATTGGGTTTGAATGGCAAAAAACATGTAAAAATGCACGTCCTGTCGAGTATTCGGGTAAACGCAGTTGGGTATGTCTATAGTGAACATATACAGACTAGAGTTGAATGAGAAATCAGGTGTTACAATGAATTTGTTCCGTACAGCTTTTAAAGGGCCGGACCTAATATTCTGTGTGAAGCAGGACAGGAACGAATTCTGTAAGAATAGTAAGTTCTGTCATATTATTCAATTACTTTTACAGTTTTTATGCCATGATATCAATTCAGTATCGGTATTGAGGTATTTTAATCTGGTATCGTATCCAATGTCCGTATACATTTTTACTCTTTTACTCTTTATTTTGTCAAGGGCTTGTTTACATTTATACTGTTTTATAGTACACTACTAAAAGCCAACGTTGCAAGTTAAATTAAATGTTTTTAAGTAAAATTTTGGGAAACAATATCGTAATAAATTAGTCGATAGATTAATCGATAAATTAGTCGATAGATTAATCAATATAAAAATAGTCGTTAGCGGCAGCTCTAATTGAGTTCAGGAGTTCCAATCACTTCCATGGTCACAGGTGCATAAAATCAAGCACCTTGGCATGCAGACGCTTCTACAAACATTTGTGAAAGAATGTGTCGCTCTCAGGAGCTCAGGGAATTCAAGCGTGGTACTGTGATAGGTTGCCACCTGTGCAATCAGTCCATTCGTGAAATGTCCTCACTACTAAATATTCTACAGTCAACTGTTAGTGGTATTAAAACAAAGTGGAAGCAATTGGGAACAACAGCAACTCAGCCACGAAGTGGTAGGCCATGTAACATCACAGAGCGGGGTCAGCGCATGCTGAGGCAAACAGTGCGCAAAGTCGCCAACTTTCTGTAGAGTCAAAAGCTACAGACCTGCAAACTTCATGTGGCCTTCAGATTAGCTCAAGAACAGTGCACAGAAAGCTTCATGGAATGGTTTCCATGGCCGAGCAGCTCATCCAAGCCCATCACCAAGTGCAATGCAAAGCGTCGGATGCAGTGCTGTAAAGCACGCCACCACTGGACTCTAGAGCAGTGGAGACGTGTTCTCTGGAGTGACCAATCACGCTTCCCTGTCTGGCAATCCGATGGACAAGTCTGTGTTTATCGGTTGCCAGGAGAACGGTACTTGCCTGACTGGATTGTGCCAAGAAGAATGGTCACTTCTAGAAGAATGGTCAAAAAGTCCCATAAACACACTCCTAAACCTTGTGGAAAGCCTTCCCAGAAGAGTTGAAGCTGTTATAGCTGCAAAGGGTGGGCCAACTCCATATTAAGAGTGGGATGTCATTAAAGTTCATGTGCATGTAAAAGTAGGCGTCCCAAAACTTTTGGCATTATAGTGTATTTACACCTTTCTTGATCATCCGTTGGATTTAATGATTTAATTGATAAATGGTGCCATCTAGTGGGTTTTTGAGAAACAGCAGCTAAAACATCATCACAGTAGGAAACATCAGCCAGATGGCAGCCCCTCAAACATAGAAAAAGGCTCTCTGTGAATTATAAAGACAATACAACAACTCGGAAGTGATCCAGTTCAATCAAATGATACACCGCACACACCTGGTGAAGATATAGCAAGATATAGTTTTAATAGACCTACTTGAACATTTCAATGGATTGTATCACTGCTGTCTGTTTTGATGTGGCCACGTACACACTGTAAAGTTTCAGTGACAACTGCATTTAAAGGTCCAGTTTGTCCTGTTTTTTTGAAGCTTTGATTGTGTTTACAGTGTGCAATATAACATGTGTTCATGTTTCGCATGTAAAAAAACACAGTATTTTTCACACAATTTACTTATCTGTATACCGCTGTTTTCACTGTCCTAAAAACGGCCTGATGAAGTTCTATGAAGTCCCTCGTTCAGAAATACGTAACGAGTTCTGATTGTGCCAGCGGTTCCCGTGTCGTGATTCGACAGCAGCTTAGCGCACGTTGCCCGGAAAGGTCACGCCTCTTACCATAACGGGGAGATGCATGCGCTCAAAGTACAGCGTCCCTGGGAAGGCCACACAAAGGTGATTTGACTCCGGGATGAAAATAACAGCGTCTCGACGACATGGCGACAAACACACTCTACAAACGCAACACTTCCTCTTCTCCAGGTGGGAGCAACAAGACCACGCCCCCTTTTTTGCGTATTCTTGTGGGCGGAGGTTAGTCAACAAACTGCTCTTTAAAGCAGGAAGTACAGGGATGTAGTCCAAACCGGACGTTCGCTGTAGGCTTTGAAAGGGAACTTCTGTTAAATAAAATATCTCACTTGGCATTGAACTTTGAGCTTTATAATTGTACAGGTATTATTTATGCTCTAACAGCAACATTACACACTAACTAAAGTTTGAAAAATGGGATCACGAAGAACAGGACCTTTAATCACAGAAGTGAATTATAATTTGTGTGAGTACACAACTCCCGAAATTGCCATGACACCGTGGTAACCACAGCAATGTTCCACAGTTAATGTGTCCCTGAAGGTGATCGAGATGATCTCAGTCATATTATTTGTTATATAACTACATGTCTCATGGATGATTTTAATTAGCTTAATGATCTTAATCCTGATTCATATCCTGCTTCTCATACATTTGCACTGGGAACCTAAACCCATTAGAAAATAACATATTATTAACATAGTCTATAACATAAAAACAGTAGATGAAAGGGTTAAAGGCCACAAGTTGTTGTTGTTTTTTGCACAGTGGGTGGAAACTTCACAAAGTCCGTTACAACAGATGAGAGTTTGCTAACAACACCTCTCATTATACCTCTGGTTCTGTTTGTTATAGTTTCTCTCCACGTGTCAGAAAAAGTGTCTTTTTTTCTTGTAAATGAAAGAGTCTTAAAAAGCTGCTAGCAAGACAGGAAGAAACTCTTCACCAAAACACACACATGCTCTGAATATGCACATGCACATGCACCTACAAGACGTTTGCCCACCCAACAGATCACACCTAATTTAGAAAACCTGCCGCTGCAGGTTTCAGTTTGACTCAGACGGTGAACCACAGGGAAACTGGCACTGTGAGATACCTGATGGGTTTCACTCTGTATTTTTATTTTGGTCATTGCACACACTATAATTGAGAATTGAATAAATACAACCATTATAAAATCACTAGGGTTAGGCTCCATTTCACTATGAAGTTAATCTGACATTCAATGTTAGTTTTCTACTTTTAGCCATTTAACAGCCTGAGAACTACCTTTCAAAAAGTATTTAACTGATAAAAACATATTTCCATCCATTAAAGACAGTAAGGCCTGGTTTCACAGACAGGGCTTAGATTTAGCCAGGATTAGGCTTTAGTTCAATTAGGACATTTAAGTAGCTTTTATAAACGTTACTGATGTGCATCCCGAGACAAAACAAAGGCACTGACATATTTTAAGATAAAAGTTAAAACAAGCTCAATAATGCATTTTAGTCTTGGACTAGCTTAAGCCTTGACTCGGAAACCGGGGGTTAAAGTGTTAATAGGTCCCAGATAAACTATAACATTATATCATATGTAAATACAGCATGTGAAACAATAGGAGGGTCAAACTCTGTTGTGGGAGGATTCACATAGTGTAGGTGTTTTGATGAACAGTGTTATTACATCAGATGCAGAACAGTTAAAGACAATGTTTCACATGTTAGTTTTGTTCTGTTTGTGCTGCTGGAGTCTCATTGGTAAGTTATAAAAGCATTTTAATTGTTTAATTTCTTTCCATTGTGGAGTAATAAAGCATCTGCTATTGTTCCAATTAGATCATTTTCAGCTGCTGCAATATGTACCAGATGAAAAATTATTGCTAGATCTGCTAGCTTTGAATTCAGGACCCGATGAAGATATTTGGAAGAATGTTTGCAGATCTCGGCAGCCATTGACTACCAGTGGGGAGAATAATGGTAGTCAATGGCTGCCGAGATCTGCTTGGTAAATGACAGAAACGACAGCTGATTTCAGCCATTGTAACCCTTATGAGAAATAAGTGTACGCAAGTGTTTTATTAGTATACGTATTTTAAACAAAAATAAGAAAGTATGCTTTCAAGTCTACTTTTTATATACTTATTATATAATAAAATTGCACTTAAGCATACTTGACTTATACTGATAGAAAAGTCTAAGTATATTTGGCTTATACTTGTACTCAAGATATACTTAAAAGTATAATTACATTTTCAAAGTATACTTGGCTTGTAATTGTGTTTAATCTTTTGATTGAGTAGCCTATTAAATATCCCCTATTTACATAGTTTTACATATGGTCTTATAAAACTTACATTGTTTGAAAATATTGATTAGAATATTGATTTGAGTGTTCCTAATTCTGCGTATCTGAATATTTGTGTAGGCGAGTCTCTGGTATGTGTACATAGAGGAAGAGGAAACGACTGTGAAGCTTTGGGGGTGTTGATGGACTCGATCTACTAGTTTTGATCATGATTTTGTTTGTGGGCCCTTATGTATGAATCTTCTCAGAAATGCTCTTAAGAAAAGTCTTAAGCTTTGACTTAAGTGTCAAAACATTCTTGGTAAAAAGTAGGACTTGTCTTAGAGTAAGAGACTTTGAAGCTAAAAGCAACTTTCAGTAAAGTCAAAGACTGATTCTTAAGTGTTAACTGAGGTGGCACTTAAGTGTTGCAAACTACGGACTACAATGATATCAATCCAAAATGGCATGTGCAAAATGATCATGAATTGGTTTTGATGCTGTGGGATCCTTTTGTATTGATATCCGTCTCCTCATTTACAGTCGGAGCAATGATGTTTACACGAGTTCCATCAACGGCTCCAACAACTCCAGGGAAGCCTGAAATCCCCTTAAAAGTGTCTTGCTTTTGCCCCATGATTTGAATGTTAGTTGGGAAAATCAATGAACTGCCGTACAGTAGTGGCCAAAAGTGATCTTCACCCTTTATGGAAATATTATTAAAATGTGTTAAAGATTTTCGAATGTTGCGTAGTTGTGATTGGAGTCAATTGTTTTATTTGCGCGCAATGAAACATGCCAAATTGTATGGAGAAAATGTTCAGGCTGTTATACAAAGAAATTATGAACACATGCAACAACAAAAGAAGACCAATGAAATATTAAAAACTGATTATGTTGCAGTCAATGTAAGCTTTTTTTGTCCTGTGAGCTTTTTGTTTTTCTAGTAGCTGTAGTTTGCCTTTTTTGCCACATTATTTTGTCAGATAAATACCTTCACTAAGTTTAGTGTTTTGTTATTCCCTCATATTGTAAAATATTTAAAATATACAAGTATAAAAATATTTTCCTCATATTTTGATGGTTTAAGCAAACTTGTAGGGTCTTTTTTTAAACTTCCACACATCACTTTTGGCCACTAATGTGTGTTTGGTGTGGTTAGTGCCACAATAGTGATATTTAAGACACTGTATACTGTGTGCTCTTAACTAGGTTAGGATACATCTCCGGCTCTCTAAAATAATTTAGGAGCTGGGAACTAGTCTTAACACTTAGGAACCTTTATGAACCACACATATTCTGAAGTCTAGGAATAAGAGTAAGATTACATCATTCTTAGAATTCTGACACACTTAAGAGTAAAATGTTACTTTATACATACGGCCCCAGGTCAAGGCATAGACTTTGACAAAAAATGTTTTCAATGTTATGAAACTTACCCACATTCAAGTGTTGATAAAAAAGGATGCATAAAGCTATAATGACATTTTTTTTAAATTAGTTAAATGTATATTTCAAGTATAAAAAAAACAATAGCTACATTTGAACATAGTATACTGAAGTGCTTACAAATATACTTGAACAACTTAAGTACTGCTTAAAATGAACTTGAAATATACTTCTTTTTCGTAAGCTAAACCAACAGGAGGCTTTATCTGTGACAAAACCTGTTCATGTTCTGCAGGTGTTTATGGTGCTGATGAAGAGAAGTCAGTGATGGAGGGAGATTCAGTCACTCTAAACTCTGATGTTACTACACTATCTAAAGACGATAACATAGTGTGGAGATTCACAGCTGAAAAGTCTCAAATAGCTAAAATCAGCATTGAAAAACTAATCTTCTCCACATCTGGGAGATTCAGAGACAGACTGAAGCTGTACGATCAAACTGGATCTCTGACCATCACAAACATCACAACTGAACATGCTGGAGTTTATCAACTAGAGATAGATGGAGTAAGCCTGACATCAAAAAGATTCAATGTTTCTGTCTATGGTGAGATCATTTGTCCAGTCCTTAAATTATTCTTATTTTATATTTACATGTTGAAATGACACACTAAACACTCACTCAACATACTGAAACAAAAATAAGATTGTTCTATTGATTTACCATTTTTTTCTGATGTTTTTCAGCTCGTCTGCCTGTTCCTGTCATCAGCAGTATTTCTTCACAATGTTCTTCATCGTCATCATCATCATCAAATTGTTCTCTGGTGTGTTCAGTGGTGAATGTGAGTCATGTGACTCTCTCCTGGTACAAAGGAAACAGTTTATTGTCCAGCATCAGTGTGTCTGATCTCAGCATCAGTCTCTCTCTACCTCTGGAGGTGGAATATCAGGATAAAAACACCTACAGCTGTGTGCTCAACAATCCCATCAGCAACCAGACCAGACATCCCAACATCACTCAACTCTGTCACACATGTGCAGGTACGCCAGCACAGCTGATATTAGTGATTATTTACTGACCTGGGGCCGTATGTTTAAAGCCGCTCAGAGTAAAATTTTACTCTTAAGTGTGTCAGAATTCTAAGAATGATGTAATCTTACTCTTATTCCTAGACTTCAGAATATGTGTGGTTCATAAATGTTCCTTTATGAGTAAGCTCTCAGCTCCTAAATTATTTAAGAGAGCCGGAGAGGTATCCTAACCTAGTTAAGAGTAACACGATGGCAGCAGAGAAGAGGAGACACACACTTTCCAACGGAAATATAATGTATTGGAGTTAAATGCTGACAGGGAATTTATAAAATGATAAAAGCTTGATCGTCAAGATATTCTTTTTGTAAGTGACCGTTAGAAATTGATTTTCTCTTACTCTACCAATCAATGCTCGTCTGCAGGAATATAAAAGTAATAATTACATATTTTGGTGACAGAAAAAAATGCAGCGGTGTTGACTTGGACCCAGGGTCAGGGTCAATATTATTCATTATTAACAAGTAATTATTATTATTAACAAGTATTTTTTATACTTGTATATTTAAGTCAGCGCTGTTTAACTGGATTTAAATTAAAACAAATCACAGAGAGATTTGCAGTTCGTACCGGAGACCTCTGCGCCGAACTCCAACACTTCTCACGGAAAGCACAAGTAGCGCTGTTTCGTTCCGCTTTGGGCGCTGTTTCCCTGGCCTAAAATCTAGTACTGCCACCTTGCGTTGACAGCGTGAAACTGAAAGATTGTACATTATCCGTGGCGGGCCACATATAATATATTTTAATAGACACGCAGTGGGCCGTTTGAAATTCATCCCCGGGCCGGACTTTGGACACCCCTGCCCTATATCTTGTGGACTTAACGGATACGCGGCAGCCGTTCTAAGTCCACATAGAAGTGTGCCATTTTGGGTTGATTGTAGTCCGTAGTTTGCAACACTTAAGTGCCACCTCAGTTAACACTTAAGAATCAGTCTTTGACTTTACTGAAAGTTGCTTCTTTATAAAAGTCTCCCACTTTTAGACCCACTCCTACTTTTTACTAAGAATTTTTTGACACTTAAGTCAAAGCTGAAGACTGTTCTTAAGAGCATTTCTGAGAAGATTTATACATACGGGCCCTGGGGCCGTATTCACAAAAAGAATTTAAGGCTTAAATGAGCTCCTAACTTTCCGATTTAGGAGGAACTATTATAATTTTTTTAGTATTATAATACTATTATGTCCTACATTTTTGCTCTAAGAGTATTTCACAAAGCATTTTAGAGCTAAACCAAGCTCTTAAATTTGTGAAACATTAGGAGTAGTCAATAGGACTTCTAAGTCACTTAGACCAAATCACAAACAATCCTAATGGGTGTTGCGGACCTTTCTCCCCTTTCTCTTTTCCACTTCGCTTCCTGTCTAGTCAATGTCCTATCATAATAAAAAGGCAAGTCAACAAAACACAGACATCTCTCTATTCCTTAGTAAAAGTTGCTCACAGCAGTTTTGTGTTTTAAGAGAAAAGTCTAAGCTAAGAACTTTTACTGCTATTTAGGAGAACTCTTAGTGCTAAGATAAAATGTTTTGTGAATACGGCCCCGGACGGACATATTTACTTATATTAATGAAAATGTGTTGTATTTTGTATGTGTTATCGGGACCTCCTTGAAAATGATGTTACATCTCAAGGGGCTATCCTTTTAACAAATTCTCTCTTTTTCCTTTAATATCACTACAGTCTCACTCTCAGTCTCTCTGATAGTGCTGATCTCTGCTGGATCTCTGTTGATTGTAGTTGCTGTCGTGATGTGGTGCATCTGCAGGAAACACAGAAAAACTGATCAAGGAGGCAAGTGTTACCTACTTTTAAGAAGTATTATAACAAATAACAATAGTATTATAATTTAAATAATTCATTATTCATCATATATTTCAAGCTCTTGAGAAATAACATCACATTATTCCATCAAGAGGTGCACATACATTTTTGGTCAAGACCTTGTATTGACAATGTAAGAGTCCAGCACTCATTCTCCTAACTATTCTTTCACAGTTTGAGCCTGATGAATCGTGAATTGTCATCATGAAATGTGGCCATGATGTGTCTTCCTAAATTAAAAGCCACACACTCCATCAATTAGTAGTTTAAAAAACTTCAGCATTAAATAATTAATAGCATACATTAATGGTTTAACTTTGACAGCCCTATAAGTCAATGAGTTTTCTTGTTTTAATGCATCTATTTTTGTTGTTGCTAAAACAGTTCAGACTCGTGAAGAAGAGATAACATACGCTGATCCCACATTCCACAAAAGAAAAACATATGGTAAGGGAATTTATTCCTAATTTATGTTCTGTGTCTCTGTATACAAGTGATCGATTGTATAATGAACGATCAACAGCATCTGATATTGTCCATATTGTTACAGCAAAATCACATATCAGATCAGAATTTTAGTGTCCAATTTGGCATTACTTCAATGCATCTGTGAAACACTGAAGTCAGAAAGTCATATGCTACATCACAACCGAAATAAATATGGCTCCCGCATACTTCCACTCGCTCCTACGAGTCTACACCCCCACCAGAAGCCTCCACTCAGCTAAGGAGCGATGGCTCGTGGTACAATCACAGAGAGGCATGAAATCCCTTTCCAGAACATTTTCATTCACCGTTCCTTGCTGGTGGAACGATCTCCACACCTCCATCCGGATGATCCGGAATGCAGAATCACTGTCAACATTCAAAAGACAGCTGAAAACTCATGAGCACTTAAAGGGTTAGTTCACCCAAAAATAAGAATTCTGTCATTAATTACTTACCCTCATGTCGTTTGACACCCATAAGACCTCCGTTCATCTTCGGAACACAAATGAAGATATTTTAGTTGAAATCTGATGGCTCAGAAAGGCCTCCATTGGCACAATACACTTAACACTCTCAAGACCCATAAAAGGTACTAAAGACGTCGTTACAAAGTCCATCTCACTACAGTGGTTCTACAATAACTTTATAAAGCGACGAGAATAGTTTTTGTGCGCAAAAAAAACCTAAATAACGATGTATATAGTGATGACCGATTTCAAAACACTGCATCATGAAGCTTCGAAGCGTTATGAATCAGCGAGTCGAATTATGATTCGGATCACGCGTCAAACCGCCAAACTTCTGAAATCACGTGACTTTGGCGATCCAAACCGCTGAATCGACTCGCTGATGAACGGAGGTCTTACGGGTGTCGAACGACATGAGGGTAAGTAATTAATGACAGAATTTTCATTTTTGGGTGAACTAACCCTTTAACCTCATCTTTTAAAAGAAAAAAAACCTACATTTTCCTCTATCCCCTCCCTATTCTAGCTTATGCTACTCTAAGCAATGTCCAAAAACATAGTATTTCATGCACTTTTTGTGATTTTTCTCCTCTTCATGACGGATCGCTTCCTGTATTCCTCAGTTGTAAGTCGCTTTTGATAAAAGCGTCTGCTAAATGAATAAATGTAAATCTGCCTAAGATATCTCTCTGTCTGTTCTGAGGGTCACACTTCTGATGTATTATCATCTTGTGTGGTGTTATTTTACAGAATGTTAAAGAGGAAGATCATGTCGAGTATGCGCCTATTGCCATGAGATGATGATCAAACTTCAATCCTTCTCTAAGTGCAAGACCAGGAGCTCCTGCGACAACCTCAGGTTCAGAGTCAATGACTTTTTAGAGTTTTAGGATTGATGAGAATCCCTACGTGGCATCAGGAAATCACAGCGGACGTGCAGTGAGATCATTCTTGAAGTGTGGTACTTAAAGATGGATTCTTGAAATGGTCTCCTAAAAACTTCAAATGAATTTTCCTTGTAATACAAGGACTTTTTAACAAATCATATGGCACATTGGAGCTTTTTCATGTTTGACTATTAAAGTTTTAAAGAGACCATGTGTGTAAATCTCATTTAAAAAAGTGCAAAATGTAGATACAAAATAATCACCAAAATGAGTGTAGACAGGTTATGCATGAGCTTGTAACTGCTAGATGTGTGCGTGTTTAATGTCAGTGTCAATAGCATGTGGTTGAAGGGCTTTTTTTTCCATTCCTGCTAACATGAAACCGTTTGACTTCTGCTTTAGACAAAACAGCTTTACAAAATACTACATCCAACATAAAACATCATCTCAAATCAAACAGTGATATTAGCTACTGTGAGATCTGTGTGAATGTGACATATGGAAAATGCTTCAATATAGCTTAAACTCTGCAGACCCTGATCAGGTATATACTTAAATTTTAAGATAGGCGGAAATGACATAAAAAAGGTAATAGTCATCCCTTCAGATCCATTTGAATAAATCTTGCATACAACATGATACAGACAAAATTCTTTTTTCCAGTATTTTCTGGAATTTAGTGGAAACAGCCCAAACTGTCTGCAGGGTGCTAGAGCACACAGTTACACACTTTCAAAAATGAATTTATACCCAAACAAATCAAAAATGTATTATTACAGCTCAGACAACATATACTTACATGTTTATCGCTTTTAGCAGTGGTTTATGAAACTTCAAAGGGTTTCCTGTAAAATTAAACCAGAATTGTGTATTTAGACCATGTATGTTGGTATGGGAAGCTTTTCGATTTGGGTCAGCCAAAAGCATAAGAGGTTAATAAATGTATCTATATTTAATTTTTTTCAGTATTATGCCATTGTTACTGCATTTTGGCTTTGTAGGCTTGTAGCACGACACCAGAGTCATAACTGTCCACTTACATGGTTTTATATGAGGTATGCATATACCTCTATATATAGTATGGGACATCCCCTATAAGAAGTTGCCGAGTCTGTAGAGGTGTTTGTTGTGGTAACAAAGTGCAATCTCTTAAAGGTTAGTTCACCCAAAAATGAAAATTCTGTCATTAATGACTTCCCCTCATGTCGTTGGACACCCGTAAGACCTCCGTTCATCTTCGGAACACAAATGAAGATATTTTAGTTGAAATCCGATGGCTCAGAAACAGCAGGGCCTCCATTGGCACAATGCACTGTGCACTCTCAAGACCCATAAAAGGTACTAAAGACGTCGTTACAAAGTCCATCTCACTACAGTGGTTCTACAATAACGTTATGAAGCGACGAGAGTAGTTTTTGTGCGCAAAAAAACCCTAAATGACGACTTAAATAGTGATGCCCGATTTCAAAACACGGCATCATGAAGCCTCGAAGCGTTATGAATCAGCGAGTCGATTCATGATTCGGATCACGTGTCAAACTGCTGAAATATGTGACTTTGGCGATCCAAACCGCTGAATCGACTCACTGATTCATAACGCTTCGAAGCTTCATGATGCTGTGTTTTGAAATCGGTCAACACACCGGGAAACTGCTTTGCGCGATCTTTTGCAGTTATTTTTGTTGGCAAATGGGAATTTGCGTGCAGCTTTTCGATGACGTTCGCGTCGGGTAATTATGTTACTTCAAAACTTTCCCATGGCAATAGGGGGAAATGGCGGCTCTTGTGTGAAGTAAACAAAAAAATTTCAACTTTCTGTTAATATATATGACTTTTTTGCAACGAAAATGCGGGGATTATGAAATCATGCTAGCCCCGCATATTTCGCACACGGAAATTGGCAATTTGTGCGGCGAAAGTGTGGCGTATTTGAAAAAATGTGGCCCCTGCATAAATATGCGGACTTTGGCTGATTATGCATTAAATCATGCGATCGCGTTTTTCTGGAGGGACTGATTAATTACTTAGGAGACATTTTCCCAATGTTGAATGCATTTGTTTTCAAGGCCATTCATAAATGAAATGTAACAATGTAACTAATGAAGAGACATATTTCATTAACAAGCCCAATGGTTGTTATTTAAACTTCACATGTTTTCAGCAAAACCTACCATGCTTTTCATTAAAAGAACACTGGAAGATTAAAAAATATATATTGGACCAATGCCATATACTGACCATATACTGATGCACAAATATAAATAACACATTATAATCCATCTTCTGATGAGTTGCTCATTGTTACACATGCGTCTGATGGCAGTTGACGAGATCAGTGACAGTGCAGAAACCATAGACCATTAAAAAAAAAATGGATGACGCGTCTTCACTACCTTCCTCTAATGAAAACTGAAGCCGCCAACGTCCGAATATGGCGCTGACATCTTGCGCAGATTTGGGACCGAGTCTGTACAGTAGTGACCTTGGGACCGGAATCTGCACAGTAGAGAGCAGGAAGTAGAGCCGTGATATCAAAAGCCTGTCAACACTCACGCAGATGCAGAACAATTAATTATGTCGGTGTGAGTAAACAGTTATGGAAATGTAGAAATTAAGTCTAAAGCTCAACTCTTCTCCCGAAAAAAGCCTGTTGGTGCCTCAGTGACAACTTCACTCAGAGAAGCCGTCAATCTCAGCTGGCAGAAACCTGTGAAGAACAGCATCTGTTAACAGAATTTACAAGAGATAAGGTCAGACAACCTTGGATTTGAATTACTCCAAATAACAGGACTTTTCGGGATCGCGTAGGCCATTTTATTCCGATCCAGTTTATCGTCGCCATCAAGGTCAGGCTGCGATGTCACTTGATTGAACTGGTCCGAATTCCCAAGAATGAGCGATGTACTTTCCGCTTTCAATGTTTTATTAAATAAATAATATATGGCGACATTGTACTTCACCTGCAAACCTCCCATGAGTGAGCGAGGCAGAGTCAGACGAATACCGTCAGCAGCTCTGCCTCTGATTGGCTGCAGGCAGTGAGCAACAAAATCTGATTTGACATTTGAATTACGATAAGACTCAACTCATATTTTTTTGCATGTATTTTGTGCTGTTGGTTTAATATTGATTTGTGTGTATTGTAACAATTCTTCTCTGCCAGTGTGAACTTATTAAACATATTTACACTTATATCACAACTACAGTAGCCAACTGTACACTGCATTGGCTTTTAATTAGGGCTGGGTATTGACACAAATTTCACAATTCGATTCGATTTCGATTCACAAGCTTTCGATTCGATTCGATTTTCGATTCGATTCCATTCAATTCAATATCGATTATTTTAGATATATATCAGGTATAAAACATGGACAATTTTCTCAATGAAAACAAATCTGAACTAATGTTGTAAACTATGGGAGTCAGTTGGTACTACATTAGCCTACTAATATTGAAGGTACAAATTAACTGTTTTTTATACAAACACTTAAATTACACTAAATTATTTTTGTTTTTATAATAATAAAGTTATAATATTAACTTTACAATTACATAATCATATTTCTACTCCAATTAGTTTTTTTTAAATATAAACATTTGGCAGTCATAAAAACTTGCCAGATTTATTCATAGGCTACACGCATTAAATATTGAAGAACATTAAAAATGACAATCAATATCCTGTGTAATGTGGTGCATATAATTAGCAAAATGCTCCTCTCTAGAGTTCATTTTTCTAGCTGACTAAAGCTGACTTACGAGTTTATGGACACTGGATATGGTTTTTCTGAGGTAAATGACGTTACATGCCATTGTTTACTACGCTGTAAAAAATTTCAAGTGCTTTCAACGAATTATTATTTAGTAACTAGTTCCACAGATTTTTTTAAGTTCACTCAATTTCATGCTACAAATTGTTACCTGAATTAATATTTTTTAATTGGCTCAAACTTGACTTAAACTTTAAAATGTACGTTTACTCAATTAGTTTCAAAATTACTTGAATTAATTATTTTTAATTGCCTCAAACTTGACTTCAACATTAAAATGTATGTTTACTCAATTAGTTTTAAAGTTAGTTGAATTAATATTTTTTAGTTGGCTTAAACTTGACTTCAACATTAAAATGTAAGTTTATTCAAATTGTTTCATAATTAATGAAACATTTTTAAATTGTTTTAATCATTACTAGAAATTGCTGTGGAACTAGTTACAAAATGTAGAATCATAACAATAAAACAGAATTAATAACATACTACCCATATAAACCTCCCACATAATATCAATGAGTTAAGCCAATATATGATGACTATATTTTTATCATCAATCAGCTTACAGCATCTGATTATATTTTATCTTGCTGTTCTCGCCATAACAAACAGACACAGCTGTCAAGAGAAAAACTAATGTTAAAAAGTCAAGAGCCGGACTAAAGCACACACTGATCGCCACAATGGTAACATCAAATCAAACTATTATACTTTCAAATAAGTAATCAACATCAAAGCCTCTTCTTAATTCTTAATACGAACTTCTGTAGATGTCTGACAGAAATAAAGTCAGTCTGGTTAGTAATAAGTGAAGCTAATGTTGTTTGTGGAGTTGTTTAATCAGATCTTGAGAGATGTAATGTATTTTATCTTCAGTTGATTTCATCCAAGGCTGTGGCTGGAAGTAGTTCTTGTGTTTCTCTTTCCTTCAGTGATTATGCTTGTTAACAGCAGGTGTTCTTCACTAATACAAAATCATTATTCAATCACTTAATTATCTCATTGCCTCCAACACTGATTAAGTGTTACATTAATAAGCCTGTAGTGTGCATACTAAGCAGTGTTCATTTCATCTGGGCAAATCCATGTGGGGCCTACATGGAAACTGGGTGCAAAACTGGCTGGGTCCCAGTTAGATAGCCCAGGTCAAACCCATTTGGGCCCCACATGGCTCTGTTGGCTGGGATGGTGGGGGTCGGGTGGAGTCGGAATCCCCTGGGGGAGAAATTCTGTGTTATAAATGTTTATTAATAATGTGCTGTTGTCAGGTCAATTAAAAAGTACAGTATATTTACTGGACAAAGTTATCATTCATGCTAATACTGTCAAATACACACAAGGTTTACATAAACACAGTTGTTTATATCTAAAGTGAAAAGTAAATAATACAAGTCAATAGTACTTAACACCATGGGATCCTTTTAAGAAGAATTAATACAGTAACAGCGCAAAATAAACATGAATAAGCATCTGAAAGTGTGTTAAAAGATACAGGACAACTGACTGAAATCCATATCATGTCACAGAATAGCTCATGTGTTTTAACCGCAGAAAGAAGGAAGTAAAATGGCTACACTCTAAAAACGCCAATTAATAAAATGTTGGAAGAGCAAAAAAAAATATGTTGAACTAATTTTCTTTCTTGTGCTTAGTTAAGAAGACATATTATATTAAGTCTGCAGAAATATATTTGAAAAACATTCAATTAATTGATATTTTCAAATCCAGTTAACATTTAGAATTGCAAATGTTGACTGGACTAAAAAACGCAAATCCAGTCAATATTTTATAAAAAGTAGGCTATTAAGGCCAACACAATATTTTACACACAATATTTTACTATGGAAAATATATTTTAGTTTGTGCTGTTGAAATGGGCTGTTAGAAATATTTGATATTATATATTAAAACAACATTTGTGAAATTAGATGTATTTTTGATGTTTTGTTTATGATGGTAGGCTTATCTGCATTATGATGAGAAGATGGTAACACTTTACACTTCTATATACATATTTAATATAAATATATAGTTCATTAACATATGTAGTTAATTTGACTTCGCGGAAGGATCTGTATTGCTCGTTTGACTTCGCGGAAGGATCTGTATTGCTCGTTTGACTTCGCGGAAGGATTGTTACAGATCAAAGGACTTCGCGCAGTTCGCGGGTTTCTTTCAGCAGGAGACAGCATATCAGCAGCATAATGTGTTGATAAAAGCGTAAACTATATTTAATGATATTTGTGTGGATATTTAACGTTAGAAGTGTTTTGTAAGTTATACATCCAAGGGAAATGGGGATATTTAAGTGATGTCTATGTCAAGTTCACTCGTCACCGAAAAAATGCTCATATAAAACTAACGTTAACGTTAATTATTTTATGTAAAAACGTACAAAGTTGAACATATTCAATGTTTTAGTATTTATCAGCGTTTTATGAGGTAACGTTAACGATATGTCCCATGTCAATGAGAGCGAACGTTATTTAAGCCGCGTTTCCACCAGCAGCCGCACGCAGTCCTACATCACCTACATCACCTACATGACTAATTTTCCTAATCTTCCAGGTACTTTAGACCGCAGTGGAAACGCAGACAGTAGCAGGTCTGGGGGGGGAAAGTTCCTGTAAAAAAAAGTTACTGGTACAAATTGTTCCGGGTAATTTCGGTGGAAACGCGGCTCAAGTCTCACCACCGAAAGTTCCCTAACTTTGAAAAAGTACTACCTCGGGAGCAGGGCCGTTCGGAGGGGGAAATATTTACCAGGAACTTAATTTAGACCCTGGTTCCTGTGGTCGAAACACACCAAGTGTTCCTAGTTCCTGGGGAAAGTTACTGCGGTGGAAACGCGGATTTATGTTACGTTAACGTGGTCTTTAACCACGTTTAAGTAATACAAATTATGTTAGTGTTAAAAAACTGTAATACTATAATTGTAAGGATGTCGCCCTTGGCTGGACTTGAACCCGGGTCTCTGGTGTTCTAAGTGTGGTGTGTTCTCCACTGAGCTAACTCCCAGACAATGGAACCCAAGAGCAGAAGAGTAAAGAGTCAAGAGACTTGAGTCTTCCAAAAAATAAAAATAGTCTTTACTTGAGAAACCAAAGCACAAAGTACAAATGAACTAGGAGAGCAGAGCTTCCATAAAACAGAGAAACAAAAATAGACACAAGGGTCAAAAAATGTACAATAAAGGCACAAAACTTATCTTGAGATCTGGAGACAGGAGGACATAGGTTCAAGACTGAACATAATGGCAAGGAACAAGCACACTTATAAAGGGCAAGACACAGGTGAAGGGAATCAAGGCTAATGAGGAGAGTTCTGAGTAACCATTAAACACACTGGCACCATCTGCAGGAGTGGAGAGCACTGAGCATGGGGTTAAAGTGCCATCTGGAGACCTGGAGGGAGCATGACATGGACGCTTAAGGAGGGCGCCCCCTGCAGGCTAGGAGTGGAACAGCATCCTAGAGATTGGATCTTTACAATAATGTATTTTAGTCTTAATCTCAGCATGTTGTGTGCTATGGTATTAAGGCGGAAGAGAAGATCCGTTCATGTGCGCTTCGTGCTGCCGGTTCTCTTGAGCTGAGCTGCGGCAGAGCGATCTCGAGCCAAAGCGGCATTTATGCTTTTGAATTTTGTAAAAAATAGACGTAATCTGAAATCTGAGACTTAGTTTCATATCAATAGTAATAAAGCACAAAGATTATTGCAATTTATTGAATGCGAGGTGCGCTGCAATGTTTATTCATTCATCACTTAAAACAGGATGACTAATCGATTCTTGGGATTTAAGAATCGATATTGTTTTGTAAAAGTGAGACACGATTAAAATCGAGAAATCGATATTTTTTACCCAGCCCTACTTTTAATGCATTAGTCATACAACACTTCCTGAAAGTAATATGCAATAAAGTAAGGAAGTGAATTTAACGCATGAATAAGTAAACTTAAAAATGATACTCAAATTTTACTTACAAACTTCAGGATATTAAAATAATATACTTTTAGTTACAGTGACAATTTTGAGCATAAAGTTTCAAAAATACTTAAAATATATGTAAAAGTAATGTTCAAACATTTAAAAAAAAGAACACAGAATTTTCATTTCAAGTATATTTCTTAGAAAATATACTAAAATAAAATTATTTTGTTAGTCTGTTAAAAGTTGTATTGTGAAAAGATGATGCTAATATACTTTTTATATATTTAAAGCAGCACTAGGTAGGTTTTGCTCTCGGGGTCCCCCTACAGTTGGGAAACAGTATTGTCCTCTACTACTGTCGTAAACTCTGTCATCCTACATCAGTGAATGCTTCGCACGTGCATTTGTTGACATGACAACCATGATAGCCCTGAACACAGCTGGAGTTCACATGCAGGTGTTCTGCTTGCGTCGCGTGTGAAATGTCTTCATCCCAGGTACAGTGGCATATGTTTCAGCATGTCATATGAATATAATTTCATGGGTTTTATTTTTTTCAAACGCCAAATGATCGTGATGCTCACGTTTACAAGCCAGCGTTATTATAGTAGCCTGGTCTATTGGTTCCCGTTTTACAGAATCTATATGATACTTCAATTCAATGTTTGAGTGGTAGGTAATAACCATATATCGTCAATATTATAATATCAAGCTACCATAGATGAATCTGCAAATTTGAATAATCGATTTGCATTATAGCTTGAGGCAAGACAAATAAACCAATATCACAGACATGTTAGGTATCCTAAAATATGATTTTGTACGTCTTATGTATTTACTTGCAAGAATGTAGCCCCTCCTCCTTCAGCTCACGCCAACGAGCAAACGCTGGCCCAATGTTAATCCTCGTCCTGCCTTTAATCCAATCACTTTCTCGTTTCCTCTTTTTGCTTTCCTCCGACAAAACCTTTGCTTTCTTATTTTTCTGTGCTGCTTCGGCCATGACTATAACATTCGGCAAACAAATAATAGTTGGGCTCGCACGTCCGAATTTAAGGAAGTGGGGGTGGTGGTGGAAGTGACGTATATGCCGTAAAGCAGTCAAATTTTGTAGTTCTTTTTGTTCTCGGGTTACTACCCGAAACCTGAAGTTTAAAAGTACGATTAAAAACGATACAGACCCCGTCAGGCTATGGCAGACGTGTCATTCAACCTATTGTAAGTCGATGTATCATCACAAGAGTCTTGAATATATATTATAAAGGTTGAAAAGTTACCTAGTGCTGCTTTAAAGATGGTAAACATTTTTGTTAGTATATTTGCAATATACTGCTGGAAAGGGAATATATTTGAAATACAATAAAGTTTTTTTTTTTACCAGGGTACTTTTACTGTATCCTTCTATGACAAAAATAGTAAGTATAATAGTGTGCTGGTATTTTGGTCCTGAATTCATTATCAGTGCTTTATGAGGCTTCATTTCCCCATCCCTACCTTTAGCAATGGTAGGGGTTGGACCAGGACAATTGTTCTCTTGATTGGGTGTGAAGAGTTTCTGATGGCTAACTTGGGTGTTGGTAGCGTTCCTCAGCATGCTGAGCCCTCTGGGGTGTTGATGCACGCTCTGACGATGGCCGAAGTTGATCCTGATGGTTTGGAACTCACCAGAAGCTTGTGGACAACCTCATCTATTCTGTCACGTTGCCGTTCTGCATGTATTTATCCTCACTGCATTTCACTGACTAATCTCTTTGATAATGTGGATCTCTTTGAACTCTTTTTGATGTTACTCTGTGGTGTGACGGTGAGGCAGAGACTCGATCCTTAAGCGTTGAGTGCCTGGGCGAAATAACTAGTGGCCTTGAAGAGTGGGCTGCAGAGTGTTCTGAAGGTTGAAGGTTCTCAGATTCCGATCCTTTAGGCGCATCTGCAGTGCTTCAGGAGAGAAGTGTGGAAAGTGATCAATGGAACTATATTACACATATACAAAGAACTGTATGAACATTTTAGTGATTGTATAATTGGAGATACATTTGGCATATCGAAAAGTTATATAAAAAACGGTTGACCAATATAAATTATGATCCTTGATGATGAGTAACAAATGACTTCGGACACCAATATTCATGACTGGCCCTCACTTTAGTACAACCAATCTGGTTGAAAAATGGACACTTTCTGGTTAAAACAGATGTAGCATTTACAACTCAACATACTGGCACTGTCAATGTCAAGACTAAAATTGTAAAGGTGTAACATTAACAGACTGTAGCAAGCCCTGTGTGTTGTTTAGACACACAAGCCCATTGTGAGATGGTGGTCCAGTGGGTTAAACCATGGAACTGATATGCAGAAGGTTGCTGGTTCAATCCCAGCGGTCACCACCAGTGTGTCCTTGAGCAAGGCCCTTTACTCCATGTTGCTCCAGGGGGATTGTCCCTGTAATAAGGGCACTGTAAGTCGCTTTTGATAAAAGCGTCTGCCAAATGCATAAATGTAAATGTTTAACTGACAGTTGCCTTGTGGCATTTGCACACATGGTCTGTGAGGAGTGCTTGCATCCTGCAATATTGATTATGAATCTGATCAAAGTAGATGAGTGCCTTATTATATACCTTCCAGAGAAATGCTGCTGCTAATGGTTAGAGAAACAGCAAAACTCGCAATATAGAGAGAATCTTGCACTGTTCTTGTCTGGATCCCTTTAGCTCCTCAAAAAATCCCCTCCACCATTACATACCGGAAAACCATTATCAGCAGCGATCAATGGAATCCTTAACTGATAAGGGAATTGAGACTTCCACACCATTCTGTAAGAAAACACATTCACAGAAGGTTAAAAATTATTTTTTTCCCTCTAATGTTTGCTAAATGCTCTATATTCTAAAGTAAACTATCACAAGAGAGAAACACTTTCTTAAATGTCTATATAAATGATTGGTGTTTCTATGTAATGATTTCTGAATGCAGAAACACATAAAGAACACTTAAAGGGACAGTTCACCCAAAAATTGAAATTCTGTCATCATTTACTTACCCTCGAGTTTTCAAAACCTGTATGCGTTTTTCTTCCTCTATTGAACACAGAAGAAGAAATTTTTAAGAATGTTGGTAATCAATGAGTTCACAGTAGCCATTGACTTCCATAGTAGGAAAAAAATACCATGGAAGTCGATGGCTACCATCACCTGTTTGATTACCAACATTCTTCAAAATTTCATCTTTTGTGTTCAAGAGAAGAAAGAAACTTTGTGAGTAAATGATGACACTTTAAGCCTCGTTCACACTGTCTAAATCTGATTATTTGTGTATCCGATTGAAATCTGATCTAAATTAATGACTGTACACATTGTGTACCACATTTAATTTCCCCGAATATCTGCATTGGTTTCTATGGCGCAGACATTGGTAGGTATGCACCAAAAACAACAACAGCAACCGCAACATGGAGGAGTTTGCAATACTGTGTGTGTATCCACCGCGCTGGACTACTGCGTCTTCTGAGGCAGCGGCAGAACTGTAGGAGGCTGGTATGAGCAGCTTTATTCCACGCTGTCGTCTCCGCCGGTTTCAAAACACGTCATATTGTAATTTTCTGCTCGTACCGCGCTTTGCTACAACACAACCTTTTTCTGCAGCGACTTTCAGTGTGTTTCCTATAACAACGTCTGAGGTTTCCAGAAATGTGATTCGAATAGGAAACTCAAACCACATATGAATGTAGCTCAAAACGGATTTAAGAGTGTAAATGCTTATATTTATTAAAATTATTGAATAGATGCCTTATTGGGACAATAAAGCCCTCCCTACACCTACCCCTAACTAATAACTTTGTTATTAAAAACACATTAGACATTTTTCTATAAAAAACAAAACAAAAAAAAGTACACAACAAAAACATTTATTGAAAATAAATGCCTTTCCGATCTTATATGTGATGGGGGAAAAGGAGTACAGTTTAGTTAAAGGCGAATTCAAATTCGAGTTGATCTGTATCAAAATGTTCTGCCATGCGCCTTACCCCTACACTACTGCTAAATTTTGTTTGGTCCAACAGACGTCAGTGGGCGGAGTTAGTGTAAATAGCCAAAAAGGCAGGCTATTTGCACTTAGTGTAAATATAGACACTCCATTGTAAAAAACAAAACAAAAAAACATTGCATTTTTATGTTTTTTGCCATTCACACTTGCTAAATCTGATCGGATTTTAATCAGATATAGCCTAGAAATCTAGACGCACCCTAGTGGCAGAAAATGTATTTTGCCGCGAGTGTAGTCTAGCAACTCTCAGTAGACCTGAGAGCTGGAAAAACCAAACTCTGGTCAGGCCAATCACAGAGTGTGTAGAGTCGGTGGGCGGGCTTAACATAATGACGGCACGTCACTCCGTCACGGCAGAGTTGCGGAGGTTCTGCGTGCTACTCGTAAACAAAGCAGCTGGTGAACAGCGGCCTTTCGAAATCGGCTTTGGCCGCGACTCTGGAAGACTTGGAGTTAAGCTTTTCTTTGAGAAAAGAACAAAGAACAGCACTGAAGTCATTCTTAAGAAAAGAAGATATGTTCGAAGTTTTGCCTATATTTTTGTTTTGCCTATAATATTGGCGAAACAGATTTGGCAGATTCAAATGCATCTATTTACAGCGTGTTTTTGCAGCGGTGAGTAATGTAGCCAATCACAGATAGTTGTTGATTTCTCGAACACGATCAGAATCTCACCGCTCAAAACGTAAGATTTTTTATTAAGTGCTGAGTTAACGCAGGCTCGCGAAACCTCTCATTAACAAACAAAGTCAAAGACACGATGTAAGTAAGAGATACGGCGAAAGTCTATCAACTAACGTTAGCTCGGCTTCACCTTCTTTGCTCTGGTTGGTTGTGGCACTCATAGCGCTATCCAATTGCGTGCAGAGGGAATTTGAAAGACAACCGTTTATCCCGCCCCTCGGATTGAGCCCTGTCAATGGTGAGTTTCCAGACCCAACATCTTGATGTGGGTCTGGCTTGTCAGGCCAAATCAGATATGCACAAAAATTGGATTTGGACTGACAGTCTGAAATCCTATTCAAATCACATTTCTGGAAGTCCATTTCAGTCTGACCACTCTAATCGGATTTTGCGTGGGTTGTCATTTTCTCACGCCACGTAAAGTGTAAACGTCAGACGTTGTATTAGTAAACGTGCTTAAAGTCGCTGCAGAAACAAGGTTGTATTGTTGCAAAGTGCCGCAAAAGTAGAAAATCACAAGATAATGGAAAGGTTTGAGACCAGCGGAGAGGACAGCATTGAATAAAGTACTGCATACCAGTCTCCTATGGTTCTGCCTCAGAAGACGCAATAGCACGGTGGATACACATATAGATAGTATTATTTACAAAACGACAATATGTTGTTGTTTTTGGCCCCCCAACACAACGTCATGGCCATAGAAACCAATGCAGATATTCTAGAAAACAAAAAAGCCACGGGACTCACAAATTGGATCTGAACATTTGTGATACTCAGTCAGGCCCAGTTCCAGAATCAAATCATTGAGGGTGCTTCTGAAATTACTGAGGGTGCTCTAGTAAAGTGCAGATAGGCTAAGCAACGGCTCCACCACAGCAGTGTACAGTGAGAAATGTATGATTATTTATTTACAAGTCATTTACCTATAATAGGAAATCCAAAAATATTTTGCTACAAATTGTCTATTAACCAGAGAACCAGAAAAAAAGGTTTTGTGAATTTAGATTAGTTTTTCCCGGTCATTATTGTTTGGAGCATAACAAACTAATTTATACATATTTTTTTTAATTCTATGTTATATGCTATATCCTCTGCTCTGTAGAGGACACCAGAACGGTAAAAGACATGAATAGACAAACAATGGGATTTTTGTTTTTATTCACCAATCAATTTTTATGCTTCAAGTTTGTTTTATGATTCTCAATGTAATGAAAGATACAGAATAATTTGATATACCATTTTACTTTATGCAATATGTGTGTAGACATGGCCATAAATGCCATTCCCATTCTAGGCAATGCATCTATACACTGTATCTAATTTGCATATTAAAGGGTTTTGGGACAAGATTAATGCTGCGTTCCAAGCAGGTTTTTGAGCCCGTAAATTACAACTTCAAACCACGACTCACGACTTTGTAGTGTTCCAGGCAAAGTCACACCAAACTGCCTGAGCGCAAGGAATTGTGTGGTAGTTTGATGTAAACAAAGCGTGGCGGACCGTACTGGGTGTATGCTCATTTACAATTATTTCTATCGCCAAAGGTGCTTACTCCTTGCTTATTTGAGGGAAACGGAGGAGAAAAACAGCACAGACGGCAAGAAAAGCTGTTATACCTTTTATTTTACGTTATTTGTTTATTTGTTTCATAAACACTGCATTCGTAGGGGGCTGCCATTGTTGCTTCGCGGGCTATGTGACGTCAAAACTCGTAACTGGGAGTACATCGATCTAGTACGAGTTCACGGGTGGGAAGTCACGGGTTTGACTGCCGTTCCAGTCCACTTTCACGGGTAGAAGGTTGGAAAAACACGGTATTTGACTTTGTTTGTTAATGAGAGGTTTCGCGAGCCTGCATTAACTCAGCACTTAATAAAAAATCTTACGTTTTGAGCGGTGAGATTCTGATCGCGTTCCAGAAATTAACAACTATCTGTGATTGGCTACTTTACTCACCGCTGCAAAAACATGCTGTAAATAGATGCATTTGAATCTGCCAAATCTGTTTCGCCAATATTATTACGGTATCAACAGAGGGTGCTTTTGCCTGCGTTTGACGTTTGCACCCTCTAGCACCCCCCGTAGAACCGGGCCTGTACTCAGTGTGGACAGTCAATAGCTTAGATCAGATTGCAATCGGTAAATAATCAGATTTGGACTGAAAGTGTGAATGTTGCCTTACACTTGTGAGACTAGCAGATCTCACAAATCAGAATCCATTGTAAATTCTTTTTTTTTTCAGGCAGATTCAGTGCACATAGTATCTTACCTCATGGCTGTTCTGCCTCGTTGCGTCTGTTTGAACAACAATAGCAACAAACTCAATGAAAAACAGATTACTTTGGTTAATTTGAATAAAAATACACATTTCTAAAGATTCTTTTTGCACAATTAACCTCATATTTCCATTTTGTCAGATCAGCTATATGTAAAACTTGCCATATTGTCTTGCTTGTGTAGATTTCCTGTGGCGATGGAAAATCACAGCAGCAGCTGCAAACACCAGCAGAACAACAACAACAACTATTCCTGCTACAGCAGCTGAAGACAGACCTGAACCTGGAACAGCTAAAGACAGACAGACATTATTTCCAGAGACTGACCACTAATCAACTTTAACAATACGTTTGACAGTATTATATTGATTTATTTAATAAATAACGAAAAACGGACAATATTATGCATTTTTCTAGATAAGAGTGTTGCAGTTATGGCGTCACTTTGCAGGCCAACCAGTCGTTACCATCACACTGGTTCCCTCAAGAAAAACCCAATAGGATTTTCCCATAGGCTTTTGGATTAACAATCTCTGTGTTCAACAAAAGTTTGATACTTACACGTTTGTCCATCAAGATAATTATCACAGATGAACACAACTTTTATGCATTTTGATAAAAGTTGTGAATGCTAAATGCAGTCGCCAGAAGTAAAAGGCTAAAGGTAGGCTATAAACGCACTACACCACGGTCCCGCGATTACAATGTCACCATCACTAAGCTTCCTAAAACTCTTTCAGTTCTTTTCATTTGAGTTAGACTAGTTTATATGAGCACAATTAAGAGCGTAATGAGGCTGATCTAACCTGTTTGGCGTGATGACGTTTAATCTCCTCGACAGCCTCTGTAGTCCATTTAGCCACTTGTTAGCAACCGCCTTTTTCAAGACACATAACAGCTTCAAAAAATCATAAGTAGGGTAATACTGATGTATTTTATGTCGTACAATAAAACGTGAAAGTTCACCATAGACCTTATTTCAGTCATTGACCCAAAATGGGTCATCCCATTCAAATAACCCATTGACTTTGGGACGAGGTGCTAAAGTGCTAAAATGTTAACTCGCTTCCGCATTTTGGCCTACAAAGTGATGTCACACCTGCACCATCATATCTCACTTTTTGTACAACTGATGTACATGTACAGGTTGATTTATAGATTTCAAACTGTTTTCTAAAACTCCTACGGAAAGTGCACTAAATGAATAAATGATACTCACCAGTGACATTAACACTCTTTATGCTGATAGTAACACTGAAGATCCTAATGATGCAGATTCTGCTGCTGTTGATCTGTAGCCTATAGAGTCCAGAGTCTGTGGTGTTGATGTTTGTGATGGTCAGAGATCCAGTCTGATGATCCAGCTTCAGTCTGTCTCTAAATCTCTCTTCACACTGATTTTCAGTACAGGTTTTATTGGGAGATCCAGTGATTTCAGCGATGAGAGTGCCATTGAAATACCATGTCATCAAATCATTTGTGGTTTTTATTACACAGGTATCTAAAGTAACAGATTCTCCCTCCTTCACTGACTTTCTTTTTATTTTATCTACTTCAACAACAGGGAAATCTGAAACACAAACCAAACACAAACCACCTTTTTAGGGGGGAACACTACATATCACGAGAGAACTGTGGAACACCCTTTACTTTTAGTCTAAAAAGCAACATTTATCCACATTTTGAGCTAATAAGCACACTTTTCATCAAAACCACTGCACTTTGGATTCCTGGTGATGAACTAGATTAGAAAATACCATGTATTATATAATATATGGATTTAAACAAATGCTAAACTGTCATCTTTACTGTCATCAGAAAAAAACTAACTGCTAGATTTAATTCTGGTTCAATGACAATAACCAATGGTAAATCAAAATAAGTAATAATAAAATAAGTTTATATTTAAATCTACAAATTCCACTTCAACAGTAAATGTGTTTGTGATCTGTATGTGAATTTATATACAGATACAGAGAAAAAAAAATACAGAAAAAAATGTCACTAAAGACTTGGTCTTAAACAATGACTCACCATATACAGCAACAATGAAGCGCTTTGTACTGCTGCTGATGTTGGTTATCCGTAGTTGATACACTCCAGCGTCTGTGTTCCTGGTGTTTGTGATGGTCAGAGATCCAGTCACATGATCCAGCTTCAGTCTGCCTCTGAATCTCTCAGTGCCATTATTACACTGAATGTCTGTACAGATTGTACTGAGATCTCCACTGATTTGGGCGATGCGAATGCCATTAAAATACCATCTAATCTTCTCTTGTTGGTTTGTTGTAACATCAGTGTTTAGAGTGACTGAATCTTCCTCCATCACAAAAGCTGACTCTTCATCTGTGTCAACGCTGAAAAAGCCTGTAGAAAAAGTGAACAGATAAATATAACCCAAACAAAATTAAACAACAGGAAGGTACTGTGAAAATGCAGAATGCTTCATCTTTAAAGTTGTGTAGCTGTGTTTACGGGTGATGCGTTCTGCGCAGATTAAGCCCATCTTAAACAAGCCTATCATTTCAATAAACAGACTTAAATCTTTAACAGCTAAAAAAGTCATAGGGCCAGATTTACTAACAGCTTGCGCCAGCGCAAACCCTCTTTTGCCGTTAAAAAACTACTGTCAGGATTTACCAAAGACACACAGTGAAAAATTAGCGCTGAAAAGGCGTGGACAGGGTTATTTTTGATCCTATTGCATATGCATTTGTAGGAGTTTCCCGTTCAGATGCAACATTTATGGGAGGAGAGTATTTAAATGAATCATGCAAGGTTTGCACTCGTCAATTTACTGTTTTTTGCGCCATTTTTGTGTTGGTCATTGTGTAAATGATCCATCTGTGTCTGCGTTCTTTAATTTGCTTGCCATCAGTAGATAACATGATGAAATTTCAGTCCCATTGGCTCTTTTTTGGAATTGCACTCTCATGCAAATTTGCCCTGTTTAGTAAATCTGGCACATAATTAGATTTTTATCTGATTTTAATCTGAAATCGATTTTACCAATATATTTGATTTACACCAAGAGGATGCGTAGCCAGACTGATGGTAGAATGTCTGGACTCTATTGCAGCTTTCTTTGGTCAAGGTCCGCCGAAGAGGACACGTAGCCAGACCTTCAGACTGATGGCAGAAGGTCTGGACTCTATTGCAGCTTTCATTAGTCAAGGTCCGCCGAACAGGACGGGTAGCCAGACCTTCAGACTGATGGCAAAAGGTCTGGACTCTATTGCAGCTTTCATCGGTCAAAGTCCGCCGAAGAGAATGCGTAGCCAGACCTTCAGACTGATAGCAGAAGGTCTGGACTCTATTGCAGCTTTCATCGGTCAAGGTCCGCAGAAGAGGATGCATAGCCAGACCTTCAGACTGATGGCAGAAGGTCTGGACTCTATTGCAGCTTTCATCGGTCAAGGTCCGCCGAAGAGGACGCGTAGCCAGACCTTCAGACTGATGGCAGAAGGTCTGGACTCTATTGCAGCTTTCATCAGTCAAGGTCCGCCGAAGAGGATGCGTAGCCAGACCTTCAGACTGATGGCAGAAGGTCTGGACTCTATTGCAGCTTTCATCAGTCAAGGTCCGCCGAAGAGGATGCGTAGCCAGACCTTCAGACTGATGGCAGAAGGTCTGGACTCTATTGCAGCTTTCATCGGTCAAGGTCCGCCAAAGAGGACGCGTAGCCAGACCTTCAGACTGATGGCAGAAGGTCTGGACTCTATTGCAGCTTTCATCAGTCAAGGTCCGCCGAAGAGGACGCGTAGCCAGACCTTCAGACTGATGGCAGAAGGTCTGGACTCTATTGCAGCTTTCATCAGTCAAGGTCCGCCGAAGAGGACGCGTAGCCAGACCTTCAGACTGATGGCAGAAGGTCTGGACTCTATTGCAGCTTTCATCAGTCAAGGTCCGCCGAAGAGGATGCGTAGCCAGACCTTCAGACTGATGGCAGAAGGTCTGGACTCTATTGAAGCTTTCATTGGTCAAGGTCCGCCGAAGAGGATGCGTAGCCAGACCTTCAGACTGATGGCAGAAGGTCTGGACTCTATTGCAGCTTTTATTGGTCAAGGTGCGCCGAAGAGGACACGTAG
This sequence comes from Gobio gobio, assembly GCF_949357685.1. Lineage (NCBI taxonomy): Eukaryota > Metazoa > Chordata > Actinopteri > Cypriniformes > Gobionidae > Gobio > Gobio gobio. The sequence goes on from NC_137120.1 coordinate 11,662,268, forward strand.
CCAGACCTTCAGACTGATGGCAGAAGGTCTGTAGCCTGGCTCTGCCCTCCTACATACATTGTTTTGTGATCAAATTTTTATTAAGAATTCCAGGTTACATGTATAATATGAAAATCAAGTGCAAAACACTAAACTCTTTTGATTTTACTACCAACCCAACCACCCACCCACTTCCGCTCAATTTTCATTTTCTTTCAGTACTCCATCTGGGATTGCGGTATATTCTCTGGTTTTCTCTGGTAAAATTTAAACCGGTCCAATCAGCGAACAGAGGGAGTGGCTAAGAACGAAGACGTTGATATCGTGCACTAGTTTGAGATGACATGCATCACGACCAAACGTTAGCGATTGGTTATGGCAGATCCAGAGTGGCTCTGGGCAGATTCAATAGTTATAAACTTCAACAAAGTACCCGCCTTCAAGGAAGTTAGTGCTTGTCAATGGAGAGGGGCCAGACTCTCTGTAAAAATGAAATGTATGAGAGACAGGTAGGACCAGGCTAGAAGGTCTGGACTCCATCACAGCTTTCATTGGTCAAGGACCGCCCAGAGGATGTTTGATTGAAAGCAACCAATCACAGTTAGTTTTGTTCTGTGTCATGTTTAGGGGCGTGAAAATGTAAAGTAATCTCTAAATTATTAATTTAAGAATGCACGTACTGTACTGCAACAATGGAGCTGCGAACTTCACATACTTTTTAAAATCCAGCATTTAGTTGATACTGGTAAGCGCTCATTGTCACAGTTGTAAGTGTTTCTAGATAAGTGTGCCATATGCATCAGACGTTCGGCCATCGGTCCGCGTAGCAGGACGTCTGAGGCTGAGATTAGGCCGTGGTTTACAGTCCAACAGCCAATGGGACTATTTCTTTTATAAAATGGTTACAACCTATACCTGACAAGTTTTCATAAAACAATCACACAGCAACAAAAACTTAATTTAACATAGCTGCGAGCAGCAATTATCGGGGTTCAAGCATTTTAAAGGTGCCCTAGAATGAAAAATTGAATTAACTTTGGCATAGTTGAATAACAAGAGTTCAGTACATGGACATCACATACAGTGAGTCTCAAACACCATTGCTTCCTCCTTCATATGTAAATCTTGTTTGTGAAAAACACCATGGAAAAACAGGCGAATCTCAACATTTGCATATGCTGGCAGCACATGTAAGGCCAAGCGGAACTGCACAGCCGAATCATCGAGAGTTCTGCAGGTATTGTGAAGAAACAAGCGTCACGCGAGGATAGCGAAAATGGCAGATCATGGAAATAAATGTTATGTTCAAGGCTGTGCAGGGGATGTGAGGACTTTTCATACCCTTCCCACAGAACAAAACTGTCAACAGGCATGGTTGATGTTTATCTATAACCGGATACGAGACAATTTAATTCAAATTTGTTCGTTTGCTCTGCGCATTTCACCACGGACAGTTTTTCTAACCTGGGTCAATATCAAACAGGCTTCACTCAGCGTCTGATACTGGAGAAGTGGCAATTCAAACTATATTCCCGCAAGCAGTAAGTAGTGATTTTATCCACTTATTGACGGTCTAAACAATTTCTGATTAAATCGAAAGTTTCTTAGTGAGACAACATTAACGATAATATCAACGCAAGATGCTAGTACAGTAGGAAACTCCAAGTAGCATACATAGTATGTAAAATGACAAAGGTTAATATTATTTCCTGCCAGTGTTGTCATATAAATCTACAAAATACTACCATAGATACATATGGCAATCCCTTTTGTCTGATAGAATTATAATTTAGCCTATATTTAATCAACAACACATAACTCAGGAGCTAACTATGTTAGTTTAGATGCTTATAGCTCACTCGATCATTCTACTAACGTCACCTTCTCCACCACTTTAGTTGAAACGATAGTCATTTGACAAGGCATCTAGCCAATTTGTAAAAAAAAAAAACCTTACTGTATTGTACAAACAACATATTTACGCCCTACCCTGTTTGCTGTTTTGAGTTTGTCAAAGGGAAGAAGTTATCATTGTAAAATCATACGGTGACGCATTACAATGATTAAAATATTTTCACAATGCTAAAAACAAAGTTGTGACTGCTGACGTTATGCGTTAACGTGTAAAGTTAATGTTATATGCTAGTTCACATGTCAGGCTGAAGTTATAGTACTGACGCTACGTTTTGCGGGTCTTCTTTTGAAAATAAAGACTAAACTTACCACTCAGAAGCGTCCATTTCCAATCTCAAAACAATTGGCTGTTCCTCAAAAAAAGCATCTTCGTCAGAAACAGGATCAAACATATAAGGTTGGATGCATAATCTCTCCATTTTCATGACGGACAGTATAGATCTGTTTGTTGTCACTGAAGCTACTGAAATCAGCCGCAGTGAAACAGCCAATCAGAGCAGAACTCTACATTAATATTCATGCATTATTTCATGTATTCTATTTCTGTTGTTGTAAATGGACCTGTAAAACCGTATCTGGACAATTTTTACCCTTAAATAACTTACATAGCCTCTATGTAGATATCATAGAACAATTTAAAATATTATTTCAACTCAATCTAGGGCACCTTTAAGGCCTTTAAGCACATGTGTAAAAGGATTTTTAAGTTTTATTCAGCAAGCATGTAACCACTTAGGGTGCTTTCACACCTGCCTCATTTAGTTCGATTGAATCGTACTAGAGTTGGTTTTCCCTTTTGGTGCGGTTCGTTTGGTCAGGTGTGAAAGCAGTAATCACACTTGAGTGTGCACCAAAAGCGGACCAAACAAGCGTACCGAGACCTCCTTGAAGAGGTGGTCTCGGTACGCTTTCAAACGAACTCTGGAGCGGTTCGTTTTTGGTGAGAACGCAGAGCTGCCAACTCTCACGCATTGGCCGTGAGACACACGCATTTGAATGGTTTCACACGCTCACACCCCACACCCCTGATTTCTCACGCTGAAGTGTCAACCTGGTCGGTCAAATGCCTCAAAGATGAGTTTATAGATCTACCAGTTACCAGCTACTCGTTATCGACTATGGTAGGTTTATGCTTTCAGTTTGGGGGTTCAAGATAAATGTGCAAATAAATAGGCTACGGCGGCGTAGTGCGCCCAAAAGCTACATTCCGGAAGCGGTGCGGTGTGACGCTCAGCTCAAATCTCACGGCTCAAGCGAATGCTCCACTCATGAACTCCACTCATGAGCGTGCTCACCAGTAAAACAACGTCCGCTCAAATCCAGTTCTGACATGAAATTTGCCTGTATTTGTTGTAGCTATTAAATGTAGCTATTTTGTTTAATATTTATGTTTAAATATTAGCCAGTGCTATTTTAAATTTCATCTAGGCTATTATGAAAAGTGCATAGACAAAGTCAAAGACATAGGGTCAGAAATGATTTTTAATTTATGTAAAGTTAATTTCGTTTTGTATAAATTGTAGCCTATCTTAATTTTAATCAGTGTTCACTTTGCAGATGAACTGGAGCGCGTCTCAAATAAACCCAAACTCAGCAGCTAGCCTACTTGCCTCACAGACATGAGAAGTAGGCCTATAGAAAGCTTGAAATGTTACAATTCGTCCTAAACATGACACATGTTTTATATTGAGGGCTTCAAAATAACTGGTAAGATATTTCACATGTAAAGTTTAAAGCAGCTTGCCCTTTCAGATGCTCTGAGAGATAGGCTGACAGATATCTTTACAAATAGCCTACTTGCGGTGTTTGTGGTGAGATGTGGTGCTTTCCTCAGTGCATAACTTACATTTCACATTATATTCTCCATCTGTAAATGTTAGAAAGTCGTGCAAATATGTCAATTTTGCTGTCTGGAGAGGACGAGCTTCTGCAAGTGAATCTCAAGATTCCGTGATCGAGCGCCGCCACCTGCAAATAGCTCAATAATTCTGACTAAAATATACACATTTCTAAAATATTTGTTGTTGGACAGTAAATGTGCCATATGTGGAATTTGAAACCCATAAGTAAATATATTTTTATTAAAGTGACCATTATGGGGTAATCAAGTAGGCTATTCTAATGCTTTTTCAAAATTATTAATTTTGTTTTTGGCCACCGTATAAACCCCCTTTTTGCACAATGTATTGCATAGCCTACATTACATTCACTGTATTTCAATAGCAACATTGCTTTTAGGACATCAGTGGGCAGGATGTGAAATAAAATTATTAAAATAAGTACACATTTATTTTTTCCAAATAGAAAAACTTTGCCATTGAAATGACTGGGAAAAAAGTGTCCCAATAACCCTGAAAAAAAAAATTTGCTTTGTACGGCGACAAAATTTTGGTTGGCCCCACCAAATCTCACTCCAAGATTTTTCGAAAAGTTGGCAGCTCTGGAGAACGTGATCCGACCTCGAACAGACCCAACTGCAAAAAGTCCTGATCATTTTTGGACTAAACCAGCTGCCGTAGTGAGCTGCGCTGTGCATTATGTGATGAGGAAGTGTTTATTGACAGTTTGCACTTTAGCATGGCAGCTCGCGGACAAACTTGGAGTTGTGAGGAGGTGTGGAGCCTCATAGAAATTTGGTCCGATGACCATATTAGGTCCCAACTTTCGAAAACTCACAAGAACAGCGCGATCTTCGCTTGAAGTGACGAGCGATGCGCGCTCGCCGTTTGCAGTGCATTAGAACGTAGTTTTCAAGCCGGATCCGCGCTTCATTATAGAAATGTATTGTTTACATTGTTTGGTGTATACAAACAATGTAATAGATTATGGCCAGGGACAAAACCAGACAAAACCCATGCAGTTGCAGTTTAGGAAATACACCATGGCCAATGAGTGATGTGGATGTTGTCATGTGACTGCATTTTGGTTCGTTTCAAGTGGTTAGGACCAAAGCAATCAGTGTGGTGTGAAAAGGAACCAAAAAAGCTGAAAAATGCTACAATGTATAATTGTCTGCCCTTGGTTCGGAACCAAATGAACCGAACTAGAGATGTGAAAGCACCCTTAGTTCATAGATGGAAAAGACCATTTATAGCCAATGGCCATTTTTAAAGATTTTTTACAGTTATTAGCCCCACCTATGGGGCGATCTCCATATAAGTCTGCATGCTTTTTTGGAATCATATGTCTCACATGTTTTGAGTTTTCATTTAGGAATGATAGGATTTTGGGTGGACTTCTGACGATGTAAGACACTTGAGCCTACGCCTAATGGTTTAGTTATGAGCCATTTTGCACTTTTAAGTATCAGACCAATTGGTGCGAGCCTTGTACTACCAGCCCTCAAAGTTTAAGTCTCTACGAATTACGGTTTGATCTGCCCGACGAGTTTTAGGTGAGAATGCTGATCCTTGGAAATTGTAACAATTACAATAGGGTTTCAGCTCTACACACTTAAACCCCGAATAATGAATTTATCAATAACTAATAACAATTTATTTCAACGTAGTTCTTCAGGGTCAGGAATATTTAGCACAATAGCTGCTAAACAACAAATATGCAGCAACATTCTTGAATTCTCTACTATATGTAGATAATTATACAAGAGAAAAAACACCTCTGAATGTCACTAAACACATTAAAGATGTGACGTGATGTACTTGCATTTAAACATAAAGACTCACTATGAACAGCAACAATGAAGATCTTTGTACTGATGCTGCTGCTGTTGATCTTTAGTTTATAAACTCCAGAGTCTGTAGGTCTGGTGCCTTTGATGGTCAGAGATCCAGTCTGATAATCCAGCTGCAGTCTCTTTTGGAATCTCCCATCACTGTCTTTACACTGAACATCTGTACATCTGTAACTGAGATCTCCGGTGATTTCAGCAATGCGGATGTCATCCACCCATGTCAAATACCACACAATCTTTTCTTGTTGGTTTGTTTTAACACCAGTGTGTAGAGTGATTGATTCTCCCTCATGCACTGACAATCTCTCTGTATCAACACCAGAAACACCTGGAAAAGAAATGAACAGTTAAATAAATAAGACAAACAAAATCACACAACAGGAAAGTGCAGTGAAAATGTTTTTCTAGAGATCATAAAGTTTGTGAGCAGAGAAATATTTCTGGATTCATAATGCAACACATGTAAACAAAAGGCAGAAGAACATCATTGATTTAGCCTATACATTCACTCATCAGACAAACACACACAAGTCTCATGGTGTCTCATGAACAGCTTCGTGAACATCGGGAGAGCGGGGCACAACCCAACACTTTTTGACTTTTTCAGCTTTTGTAAATCTACACAGGTTCAAAGTAAATATATTTTTTTTCACATTAATTTCACACGTCTAATACAAATATGTGGTTTTGGTTCATAATTACAGTGTATACTTGTATTTACCCTGAAAATGCGACAACATGCCCCATGTGGAGTACATTTTAGCATGTGAGGGGCACATTGTAACATGACCATATGACAGCTTAAAATGTTATCTGATATAATGAAAAAAAAAAAAAGACAAACTAAAATATTTTGTCAATGAAATCAAATTATAAACTCAAAATAATGGCGTTTTTTAAGAATTAAAAATAAACTAATTTTGGAGTTTGACAATGAACACATTGCAAACATGGTCCCATGCTTGCCCTGATCGCACACGATTTGTCTAAACCGAAGTGATGGCTTTAGGGGCGGGATTAGAGGTAAGTCATTAGTAGTCTCACGTAGTCAGACCTTCATACTGATGGCAGAAGGTCTGGACTCCATCGCAGCTTTCATTGGTCAAGGCAATGTAATGCAACCAATCACAGTTCGTTTTGTTCCGTGTTTCGTTAGGGTCGATGTCCCTGCAATAACAGACCGGCGAGCATCTACAAATTATTAATTCATGAGCGTTTTTCAAGTTTTCTTGCAATAATGGAGCCGCGAACTTCACCTAATTTTGAAAATCCAGCGTTTAGCTGATCCTGATAAGCGCTCGTTGTCAACACGTAAACACGACAAAGGAGTTTGGAGTCGAGGCATTTGTTTCCAGGCGGACAATAAAAGAAAGCGGCACACTCGTCATGCGGACATCCTGTAAAATGCATCCAATCAGATGACGACTTTAAAACTCCTGAAGTGTTTCCAGATAAGTGTGCCATATGCATCAGATGTTCAGCCAACAGCCCATGGGCGATGTTTGAGGCTGAGACTAGGTCATTCGGTCATTCGGGCAACTCGTCAAATACTTACGATTTAGCAAAATGTTGAGTGAGGTCGTACAAATTCATTCGAATTAGCCACCTCGTAAAATACGAACAAATTACCGTGACATTGGGTTGGCTATACAGCATAGTTCAAAACAATGTGGGCAGATTGAAGATTCAGAAATTCAGAGCTGAACACAACACTCCCCTCCATCTACACACTACAGTCTTTATTCACCTTTTTCTCATGGTTTCTCAATAAAATAAAAGTTGTTAATGTGAATTATGTCACTAACATCATAGAATAACATAGTTCTAATAGGGTCACATGGTAATGCAGTGTTACAAAATGCCCCACATGCGCAACTGGGATTTAAACCTGGTTAGTGTGATGCAAAATGTTGAACATTTATTTGGATACCTTCCAAAGATTTTAGAATTTTGGCACAACCTTTATAGTGATGATATGGAAACTAGTAAATATCGTAAGTTTTGTTATGTGTGGAAATGTTTAAACAATGTGTGTTACAACTAAGCTTGCATTAGTCGCTCACCCCTACAACACATCCTGATTCAGAGACAGTTCTGCATACATTTACATACCCCTTGCAGAATATGCATAATATTCATAATTTTATTAAATAAAAGGATCATAATTTTTTTATCAATAGTATTTTATTTATAGTACTTCCCTGAATTTATGGAGTAATTCCGGGTAGTTAAATTGTTTTTTTGGATACACTATTCCACATATGAACAGACATGCCAACTAGCTACTGACCCGATTGCAGATTGAATCCAATTTTTTGTTGCAGAATGCGGAACACGACTTTATGCTACTGTATGATTTTGAGAGCCATCTTTTACACTGATTTTTACACAAATAATACAAAAACTGCAAACATTCACTGATCCCCAAGAAAGAAACATGATGCATTAAAAGCTAGAGAAAGCATTAAAAGCATTTGAACAGGATGATGTAGTTTATATATATATATATATACAACCCCAAATCAGAAAAAGTTGGGACAGTATGGAAAACGCAAGAAAAAAGAAGTGATTTCTAAATTTACTTTGACTTGTATTTCATTGCAGACAATATGAACACTAAATATTTCATGTTTTGTCTGGTCAACTTCATGTCATTTGTAAATATGCATCCTTTCTTGTCATTCAGACCTGCAACACATTTCAAAAAAAGTTGGGACAGGAGCAATTTAGGGCTAGTAATGAGGTAAAATGGTAAAATAATGATGTGATTTGAAACAGGTGATGTCAACAGGTGATTGTAATTATGATTTGGTACAAAAGCAGCATCCAAGAAAGGTCTAATCCTTTAGGAGCAAAGATGGGCCGAGGATCGCCAGTTTGCCAACAAATACGTGAGAAAATTATTGAAATGTTTAAAAACATTGTTCCTCAAAGAAAGATAGGAAGAGATTTGGATATTTCACATTCAACAGTGCATAACATAATTCAAAGACAACGGCGCAAGCCTAAGCTGAACAACCGTGATCTCCGATCCCTCAGACGGCACTGCATCAAGAATCGTCACTCATCTATAAGCGATATCACCACATGGGCTCAGGACTACTTTGGCAAACCTTTGTCAAGTACCACAATACGTAGTTACATCCACAAATGCCAGTTAAAACTGTACTGTGCCAAAAGGAAGCCCTATGTTAACAGTGTCCAGAAGCGCCGTCGACTTCTCTGGGCTCGGAGGCATCTGGGATGGACCATCACACAGTGGAAATGTGTACTGTGGTCAGATGAATCAGTATTTCAGGTATTTTTTGGGAGGAATGGACGCCGTGTGCTCCGGACCAAGGAAGAAAAGGATCATCCAGACTGTTACCAGCAACAAGTCCAAAAGCCAGGGTCTGTCATGGTATGGGGTTGTGTCAGTGCCCTTGGCAAAGGTAATTTGCACTTCTGTGAAGGCACCATTAATGCTGAAAAGTACATAGAGATTTTGGAGCATAATATGCTGCCTTCAAGAAGACATCTTTTCCAGGGACGTCCATGCATATTTCAACAAGACAATGCAAAACCACATTCTGCACACATTACAAAGTCCTGGCTGCGGAGGAAGAGGGTACGGGTACTTGACTGGCCTGCCTGCAGTCACGACCTGTCTCCAATAGAGAATGTGTGGTGCATTTTGAAGCGCAAAATGCGACAACGAAGACCCCGTACTGTTGCCCACCTTAAGACTTGTTTGCAGGAAGAATGGGACAAAATTACACCTGAAACACTTCATCACTTGGTGTCTTCAGTCCCTAAACGTCTTTTAAGTGTTGTGAAAAGGAATGGCAACATTACAAAGTGGTAAATGCTTTACTGTCCCAACTTTTTTTTAAATGTGTTGCAGGTCTGAATGACAGGAAAGGATGCATATTTACAAATGACATGAAGTTGACCAGACAAAACTTGAAATATTTGTGTTCATATTGTCTGCAATGAAATACAAGTCAAAGTAAATTTAGAAATCACTTCTTCTTTTTTTATTTGCGTTTTCCATACTGTCCCAACTTTTTCTGATTTGGGGTTGTATGTATATATATATATATACACCGATCAGGCAAAATATTATGACAGGTGAAGTGAATAACACTGATGATCTCTTCATCACGGCACCTGTTAGTGGGTGGGATATATTAGGCAGCAAGAGAACATTTTGTCCTCAAAGTTGATGTGTAAGAAGCAGAAAAAATGGGCAGGCGTAAGGATTTGAGCAAGTTTGAAAGGGGGCAAATTGTGGCTAGACAACTAGGGCAGAGCATCTCCAAAACTGCAGCTCTTGTGGGGTGTTCCCGGTCTGCAGTGGTCAGTATCTATCAAAAGTGGGGAGCGAAGGCTGGCCCGTGTAGTCCGATCAAACAGATGAGCTAGTGTAACTCAAATTTCTCAAGAAGTCAATACTGGTTCTGATAGAAAGGTGTAAGAATACACAGTGCATCACAATTTGTTCCAATCCATGGAGGCCCCACCTCGCAACTAACAGGACTTAAAGGATCTGCTGCTAACAACTTGGTGCCAGATACCACAGGACACCTTCAGGGGTCTAGTGGAGTCCATGCCTCAAAGGGTCAGGGCTGTTTTGGCAGCAAAAGGGAGACCAACACAACACAATATTCATAATGTTACGCCTGATCAGTATGTGATAAACTCAAAATTGTATCAATGTCATCTTACTACCTGGGCAGGTAGCAGAGGCAAAAGTGGAATGGAGAGTCCCACTGTGTATTACTTCAGAGGGAGAGAGAGGGAGATCTGGAAGCCGGCTATCTGGCAAGGCCTGGTAGAGAAAAGAGACAAGGACGAGACCAGAGGCAATATATATATATATAGCTAAAAAGGTTATATATACATATATATATAATCAATATTTTTCTGCATGCCTCTCTGACTGTGCTTACAAATTATAACTGAGGCGAGATTGGGAAGCTGAAAGTGTCTGACTTGGTGCACACACAAGCCAATACTATTAAAATGCCAATAAAGTGATTAAATTTAAAATCAGTTTTATTTTTGATAAACACAACATTACTTTAATATTACATATTTGTGAGCATCAAACGGAGCTCGTGCCACGGCTCTGGAGTAAGTCATTAACATGTATTCTTATTTCACTTATTTCTGTGCCTTAATTATTATATTGATTAATAATACACATTGTTAGCTAATGTGTGCTTTGTATATGTGCATTTCTGAAATACATAAAGAGGACAAATCACTTTAAATTGTAATGTAGACGCGGGCATTTTTCTGTGAAGCTGCTTTGAAACGATATTTGTGAAAAGTGCTACAAATAAATGTGAATTTAATTGAATTTAATTGAATTGGAGAAGCTATCGAATCGAAAATGTGTAACATGCCAGGCTTCTCAATGCATCTGAGAAACATTATATTTGATTATTTCGACTTTTATTATTTTTTCGACTTTTATTATTCATTTAATTATTTTCCTAAGCAAACTATTAACCTGCCTTCTTAAAAGAAATGGTCTCACACATATTAGTAGCAGGGGTTAAAGTGGGCCAGAATGGTCCGTTACTGCGTCCCGGCACCTCAGATAAATTAATAAATATATCCAGCAGTCGCAGCGCGAGAGCAGCTGGATCGTCTCACGCACAAATCATAAAATACACACTCATAAAATAACGAATGTGTGTGTGTGTGTACATATTGTGAATTAATTTATTAAACTTTATAGCGTTCGTAGCCTTCAGTGAATTAACTTCAGTTAACCCTTTCTTCACTGACAGACGAAAATTAATAGACTATCAGCCAGAGCTCAGCTTTTTGGCAAGAGAAGGAGACTGAGAGAAAAATAAAGAGGAAAGATGGAAATGAGAGAGGGATGAAATGAGGAGAGAGTAGGTATGACAAGATGATAAACCACAAACATGGTTTGTTTATGTTTAGCCTTCAAACATCCTAAAATGCACATAGTTAGATCAGAAAAATAAAAAAAATTATTGGGGGACCAAGCCCCCAAAATAGCTCAAATTTGGGACCTCACTGGTTGTAAAACTCCTTAAGGCAGTATTGTATACTCAAAAGTTGTTTCTGTTTCTGGAAACCTGTTTGCTTTGACCTCGTATCTGGAGTTAATGCGTTTATGCTGTTAATGTGTTGCAGCCTGGAATATTTATATATAGGCCTACTTAATATTAAAATTGAATATTCAGACAGTATATACTCATTGTATCTCTGTGCTTTGACGATTTTGTTTTTATAAAAAAAATACTAATTATTTCTGTGGTAGAAAACGTTGTGGATTTGGTGGGTTTGCCTAAACAAGGGTTTGTTATAGCCCCAGGGCCTTACGTGTTCTTAATTCGGGATTTAATCATTTTTATATTTCCCATTTTTATGTTTGAATTTACATTGTGAAAAAGGTTGTGTTGCATATTATTTTAACATAGTATCGAACAATGGACACATAAAAATATACTCCGTCATTTTGTTCATGCAGGACATCATTCAAACTGCAAAGTGTTCACTTATATTTGTATATCCCGTTCTTAAGCTTTATGCCACTTCTATCGTGAGAACGACTATTGCAGTTTATAACACAGCAGGTAGACGGCATCTTGAACACTGCGTTCTTCCCTCCATGCAAAGAAGTCTGGCGACTGGCGCCTGTTTGTGCCGCGGATTCCCAAAATGCTTTGCGTTTACCACTGGGAATACGTCATGATGATGACACATTAGCAATCTCTATACTTCTAGCGCTGGGTCAATACATTTGAATGCATAGATGACAGTTTCACTATTCAGGTATTTGCAGCAAGTTTTGGCTTAACATTAATGTTATTCTTGTATTTAGCCCTCAGCTATTCCTCACTTATTGGTTACACTTGTACTCATTGGTGGTCAAATGTGACCATACACGTTAACTATTTTTCAATTAAATAAATGTTCTATATTTTAGTTCAATAATATTTATTGAATATTTCGAGGAGATCTTTTGGTACTAAATAGGCCTATTATTTGTGCAATAATTATGGTCCATTAATGACCATTTAATGAATTAAATAAAAATAAATACTTCTAATATATTTTTTCTTATTTATATTACAATTAGTGTAGTAATTAATGTTAAAATGGAGAAATCAAATGCAAATTAGAGTCATTATGTGTCTGGAAAAATAATTAATTTAATTTGTAATGCCATGGTTTACCCACTGGTGTCTGTATGGCTCTTTAATCAATATACATGTATCTAGTCTAGTTGCTAAAAAAAAGGTATTGCAGATCATAACTGCTTACTTATTTTTAGGTTTTGCATTTGAATACATTTAGACATGATCAAACACTAGATTTCTTTAAATGTGAAAGTTTAAAATATTAATAACTTGCATCCTAATATTTTTAATGATACTTATACAAGCACACACACAAGTGAATATTAATGAATGTGAGCAAATATAATTTAAAATAGTTTGAAATAGTGCTAAAATGGCAAACTTATTTTTCCTTATATGTACAGTAGGCTATATACATATGAATTGATACTGAATCAAAATCGAAATAAATCGATATTTGTGCCAATCACCAACCCCAAATACCCCACCCTAATCGCCGCCCGCCCACCACCACCACAAATTGGTTTTTAATCTGTGGGAAACACTGCCTCTACTTCTGATGTGCGCTCTATTCGACGCCACTGTGGATTGAAGAACATTCATTACAAGACAGGACGAAGCCTCCCGCCAGTTTCATATGTTATAAAAGGTTATTCACAAATTTTTTTAAGGGGGGCTGGGCAGAAGTTTAGGGGGGGCTGAAGCCCCCCTAAAAAAGGCCTAGAGACGCCCATGAATGTTAAATATTTTAGGCATGTACCGCACATTCATTCATTCAAATATTTTTTTAAGACTGGAATAAGCACAGAAATCCTTTTTATCAGTCTTATTCATTAAAACATTTAAACTCAACGGGTGTGAAATATGACCATTACGAGAAAAACACTGCTGTAGGTTAGTGGGGAAATAAATGTAGGCCTATTTATTATTAAGAATGCACAGCTGGAAATAAAATATAGGCTATTTAGGAACATGGCAGGTTCAAGTTAATTAATGTTAACACAGAGAACATGATCCATTGTTTTAATCAATTGACAGCCTTAAAACGTAGTAGTAATCTGTGTTCTCATGTGTATGTGCGCTAAACGCTGTTATCGAAAACTCCCGAGTTTCAAGTAGTAGCCTAGAACGCGGAAGTATATGCAAGTAATCCAGTGGCGCTGCTGGTGTGGTCACAACATGTTTCTTTGTTTCATCACAGAAGATTAATGGTGGGAAACTAAGTAGTTTAAAGGATTAGTTCACCCAAAATGAAAATTCTGCAATTCCTCACTCTCATGTCGTTCCAAACTCCTTCGTTCATCTTCGTAAAACAAAAATTAATATGTTTGAAATTATATATTTTAATAATTGATCCTTTTTAATATTTTTCCCATTTATGACTATATATTGTATTGGAAAATTTACATATACGCATTGCCTTTATAATTAAATAAGTTTAGCCATCTATGTAAATACATTAATTTGCAATATATGTACATATATTCATTTGTAATATTTGTTATTTTATTAGTTTTATGTATATGTAAATCTATTTCTAAATATTCAATTATTTAATTGATGTTGCTTTTTAGTATATTTCACATGTGTGCTTCCATATAAATATGATAATTTTACATACATTTATAAATTAAACAGTCAAAATGCCACATTTTCCATACAATGCAAAAATGTTGTCCTTGTGGACATAATCTAATTTTGTTTGCAATCCATTCAGGAGTTACAGGGACAGGTATTTGTATTGATGTAACAAAAGGTGTACAGTGAGCATGTGTGTGTGCATCATTATATATATATATATATATATATATATATATATATATATATATATATATATATATATATATATACATGTACATTATATATATATATATATATATATATATATATATATATATATATATATATATATATATATATATATATATATATATATATATATATATACATGTACATTATATATATATATATATATACATGTACATTATATATATATATATATATATATATATATATATATATATATATATATATATATATATATATATATATATATATATATATATATATATATATATCACAAAATGAATATAAATCCAGCAACTTGAAAATCAAAGCTTTAATGTAAACTTGAATTTGCAAGAGGCTCTTTTCTTAAATAGAGAGTATGGACGGACATCAATTCCCCACCGTGACACACGCCCCGCACCCTAAAGTCAAAACATCCTGTTCATAATCAAAATAACTGCAGTACATTGAAGTAAAATTGCAGTAAAACTGCAGTATAATGTAGTATAACTGCAGTTCAATGAAGTACAGCTGTAGATTTGCAGTATAATGAAGCATAGATGCAATATAAATGCAGAAGCTTCCTCTTGTCGATCGCTTAAATATATAAACGCCGTGGTCGGATTGACTGTTGATACGCTTCACATAGGCCTAACTATGATCGCACGATGCACGTTATGACAAATGTAAACGCAGCCACACGATATAAAGCGGTTAGAGCACATTCAAAACAAACCAACACTTCCGCCTTCATTCTTTTTGTTGCCGGAAGAGAAACATAAATCTAAGTCTTACCATGGTCACGTAAACACCAAAGCAATGATGGCAAAATAAAGAAGAGCATTTCCACGGCTTTTCATAAAAAAAAATTTATGTTCGTTAGATTCTAATCCATGAAAGTGTTCTGTTCAGTGATTATCGCTTTAAAAACAACAACACTGCTTCATGAAGATGTTCTTCTTCTTTGGGTTTTTCAGGGCAGCGTGCATCGTTGACATTGCATTGGCCTACTGCCATCTTCAGGGCGGTAGTGGCTCAGTGGTTCATGTAGGTTGTCTACAAACTGGAAGGTTGGTGGTTCGCTCCCCGGTACCACCCGGGTCCGTGTACTTGGTGGCCAACGGATTTTCGTTTTAAAAGGAAAAAAACAAAAACGAACAACCATTAGTAATTACAAAAACCGGAAAACAATCCATTTTTCTTTTTTTCTTTTGATATTAAAAGACGGAAAACAATCTCCTTATCCGATTGTGTTTATAGATGGAAATCGGAAATCAAAATACAACCTGGTCCGTGTACGTTTTGATAGTTTGATTTCCTATTTGAAATGAAATAAGCATAAATGAGAAAATGGCTCCTTTATTCGTTTTTTCGTTTAAAAAAACCCCGAAAAAACAAGATTTCGGCTTGATTTTTCGTTTCACGGGTAAAAAACGGTAGCCTGGCGTGGCCATACTCAATTCTAGTCAGAATATGAGTCTGGTACCGCTCCATTGAGCTTTGATTATGGGGCGTGTTTCAACCGAGCCAGGAAAGACCTCAATTGGATAGACCCACAACCAATCAGAGCAACGGAGCGACACGTAACGTTAGTTGTCAAATGTCAACAGAACTCAACTGCACTGTGTTACCAAGTCCGTGTTTTTCTCCATGTCCGCGGGTTGAAGCGACCCCAATTATGTGATTATATAAACCCAGGAATGCGAATTTTAGCAGGCAACCTTGCCAAAATAACATATTTTGCCAACCAAACGCCATTTTTTTCCGGAGAACCCCCCCGGAAAGTTATTGTTTTGGGCTATAGTATTGAGTAGCAATTGTGTGCGACATTGCAAAAACACTTGGCAACCCTGTCTGCACGCACGCTGGAGTAAGTAACGTTACAAGAAAAAGATGTGTAAACGATCTTTGCCAGTAATAAAATAATTTAAGGATACACAGAGTACTTACCAACACGATCATCGTTTCTGAGAGAAATAGTGAAGGTGAATGCATATACGAACAAGTTCTCCGTTTAGGATAAGAGCAAATTCAACCCAAGAGCCTTCGATGACGTGGATGATTACGTACTGTTGATCATCTGTCCATCATCGTCTAAAGCCCGCCCTGATGATTTCATTGGTCCGAACAGTTTCTGTTCGGGCATAATTCCTCCTCTATGGAGCGAGTCCAGACCGAATTGCCCGAGCAAAACATTTTGTGGACGGGGCTAAATTCGGCTGGCATCCAGGCTAAAAAAACGGATAAATGACTTCAAAATTCGTTTTCCACGTGTGGGCGGTCATGAGACGCCCCTTTCCGCTGATTGGTCAAGCAAACCTGAGCATGTGACGTCATCAGTCTTTGTTTTATTGTTGTTGTTTTCAATCAAATAATAGTGAACCACAAACTGAGCATTCTTTTAAAGGGGAACTTCCAAAGATTTTTTATTTATTAATGTGAGTATTTTGTGTCATCCGTATTATTCGTTTTTTTAAATAAAGGTCCCGTTTTTCCTGTGTTTTTGAAGCTTTGATTGTGTTTACAGTGTGCAAATATAACGTGTTCATGTTTCGCGTGTAAAAAAACACAGTATTTTTCACACAATTCACCGCTGTTTTCACTGTCCTAAAAACGGCTTGAGGATTTCCTTATTCTATGAACAGGGTTCCCACTCTTTCATGAACACGAGATTCAAAGACTTTTTAAAGCACCATTTATTTTAAATCAAGCACAATAAATACTATAAAGGTGGGTGTGTTATTGCCAATATATCAAATACCTACTGTACCTGTGTCTATCATTAATGCAGTAACGCTAAGGCATATACTGACAACTAAAATACAATTTCCAATGAGGAAAAATTAGCAATTTTACAAAATCCAATGAGGAAAGAGGCTGGTGTACAAGAGCGAGCAAGTTTTAACGAGAGATGCAGTTTGCAGCGCTCTTATTCCTGCTTTCAACATTTATTTCACACTAGTTTTAGTTTTCTTTTTTATAAATCATTACTTAATTAAAATATCAAAATATAGAGATAATATTGTATACATGAATTTTCCAATTCAATGAAAAGATGTCAAATGTTTACGTGCTATTCTTTTTCTTTTTTGAGCGGTGAGGAAATATCTTGTAAATACTTGCCAGCATTTCAGTAATGAAAGTCTAGATCTTTAAAATGCATCCAAATTACAGCAAAACGCAACCGTACGGTGGCCTGCAGTGGTCAAAAAGGATATTAGTGTATTTTGAAGTGATCTCATCGGACGGCAATTAAATGACCACACGTCCTTGGTGTTTGTCTAAAAACAGTAGGTCATTCGGCCGGGGATTTTTACGCATGTGGTGGGAGAAAAACACTGACCTTCTGGATTCGGGCGGCAATAAAATCTCAGACTAGCCCCTGTCAAGGATGACAATACCTTATGACCCCACGAGAAACAATTACCACCCAAATAGGGCTTTTGACAGATAGTGCTTATGGAACAGCAGAAATATAATCCTTCCTCCCATAATGCTGTTTTGTTCTGGCTTTGGCAGCGCATGAAAGCCAATTTTTGTAATAGCACCACGCTACTCTAACAAAATGCAGTTCATGCTTAATTCAAGAACTTTCAAGGACCTATGTTTGCTTTCAAGTACTTTCCAGGCCTTGAATCCATGTGTCTAAAATTCTTCTAAGTACTTTCAAGAAGCGTGGGAACACTGTATGAAGTCCAGGCACGTGCAGAGGGGGGGGCTTTGGGTGCTCGAGCCCCTGCCCTTTTTCAAAATGAATCAAAAGTGCCCCTCTCAGACAAATATCAATGATAATATTGTGGTCAATAAAACTAAATAAATGTGATTATTATATCATGACAATGCATACAATAGTAACGAACGGCTCAAAAGTCGGACAATTTCTGTTGAGGCGTTGCCTTAACGCGTTGCTATGGGTTGCGTACGTTTTGATTGACAGCTGATTTTCCACTGTTCGGAAGCGGCTCTCGAGCCAAATATGGTCCTTTCAGAGAGTGTGTGGCCTCACGGGAAAAAAGTAAACCAATATTTTTTTTTTATCCATAATCAGAGCTAATGTGTTGATTTAATTACAAAGCTATATATGAGCTATTTATTTTAAAGTATTACACAATTCACCAATGTCCGTTTGTCATGTATAGGCTATACACCAACCAATCGTGATCTGGCAAAGCAAGTTCAAATTCCATTGGGCGATGTGAAGCGGTAATTTTCTGTTATTATTCATAAATCGGCTGAAAATTACATGGACAGACGAACTAACGTTTGTGGAACAATTTCCTGCGGTTTGGCTCATTTTATAAATTGCATCACTGACAAAATGGATTTTAACAGACAACAAACAAATCCCTGCACAAAACCACAGCAGCAAAAGTCGCATTAATGGTAAGTAGTGTTAAATTCACTTGTGTTTATGTAGCCTATATTGATACATCGTTTACTATTTCATGAAACAATCAAAGTTAACAAAACCCAAGTGCCACCGGCACCTACAGGCCTATTAAGTGAAGTGTGGCGAAATGGTTACATGAAAGGACTTTATTATATTACCATTTTTTAATATTATGCAGCATTATGAAATAAGTCTCTTATGTTCATCAAGCCTGCATTTATTTGATAAAAAACAGCAATATTGCGAAATATATTAAATAATGGTTTTCTATTTTAAAATAATTTAAAATATAATTTATTCCTGTGATCACAGCTGTATTTTCAGCATCATTACTCCACTCTTCAGTGTCACATGATCATTCAGAAATCATTCTAATATGAGGATTTAATGTCAATGATGGAAACTGTGATACTCTTTTAAAGATTCTTTGATTAATAAAAAGTTAAAAAGAACACAATGTAATAATATTTCACAATATTAGGCTACTGTTTTTTCTGTATTTTTGATTAAATAAATGCAGGCTTGATGAGCGTAAGGATATATATACATATAAATATATATATATATATATATATATACACATATACATATATATATATATATATATATATATATATATATGTGTGTGTATATATATATATATATATATATATATATATATATATATATATATATATATATATATATATATATATATATATATATATATATATATATATATATATATATATATATATATATATATATATATATATATATATATATATATATATATATATATATATATATATATATATATATATACATATTGCCCCTTTTTTACATTTGAGCCCCTGCCCCTGACGAACTCTCTGCACGGCCCTGATGAAGTCCCTCCTTCAGAAATACGTAACGAGTTCTTATTGTGCCAGCGGTTCCCGTGTTGTGATTCGACAGCAGCTTAGCGCACGTTGCCCGGAAAGGTCAAGCTTCTTACCATAACGGGGAGATGTATGCGCTCAAAGTACAGCGTCCCTGGCCAAACAAAGGTGATTTGACTCCGGGATGAAAGTGACAGGCGACAAACACACTCTACAAACGCAACACTAGCTCTTCTCCACGTGGGAGAGCAACAAGACCACGCCCCCTTTTTTTCTTGTGGGCGGAGGTTAGTCAACAAACTGTTCTATTGACGTCATTAAAGCATGAAGTACAGGGATGTAGTCCAAACCGGCCGTTCGCTGTAGGCTTTGAAAGGGAACTTCTGTTAAATAAAATATCTCGCTTGGCATTGAACTTTGAGCTTTATAATTTTACAGGTATTATTTATGCTCTAACAGCAACATTACACACTAACTAAAGTTTGAAAAATGGGATCACGAAGAACAGGACCTTTTTAATATACGCAGGGTTTTTTTCTGCACTGCGCTTACATTCAGGTAAATAAAATAATTAAATAATGATTCAATTCAAATGTGTTGTAAAGTTAAATTAAAACTGCACTGTACTTAAATGTAAAAACATATTTTTTACCCAAATAAAGATTACATTTATAAATGTATTCTTAATTTATTTAGTGATTCCTCTGTGTACCACTAGAGGCAGCCCCACAAGTGGTATTTGTACTACACAAAACTATAGACAACTAAACAAAATAAAATGTAATTTACTTGATGTTCTGACAAAATTTTCTAGTTAATGTTATAAATGAATCTATTTATAAATGTCTAAAATTTTATAAATTAGTATATTTAAAATACCTTTGTTGAGTTATGCTACGCTACTGTTGCAGCTAGCGTTGCATTCGGAGGAAAAGCGTAGACGATAGAGATGGATCATGTTTAGCATATTTATTTTTCTAGCTGCCGACACATCAGTCTCACGGTCAGACAGCCGTAAATCAACTGGGACAAACAGAACGCAAACCGCATCTTTTGTAGTTTACACTTTAGTGCCTTGTGGCATATACATATGCATATACAGAACAGTACAGCATTACATTAATATACGACATTATGAACATATTTTAACAACTTTAAATTACTTCATTATCGTTTGAAAACAATGAATTAAGTTTGTCCTGAGTTCTCTATCAAATACATTTTAACAGTCACTGGTCGCCACTTACTGGCATCACAATGTAAAAGATACAATCTTTATTTGAAGCGTAACATTAATTCTTAAGTTATTCCCTTTACAGCCAAGTGCTTTTATTTGCTGCTTGGTGATGTTTGTGTTTAAGTAAGCCACAAATATGCAGGTGCTTCTCAATTCAGCTATATTTAATTTTCTTATTGACTGATTTGCGAAACATAACTCGCCAAATCGCCTAGTGAAGGGCATACAAATTTGTAGTGGAACGCCGCTGTTGTGAACTTCTGTTGTTTCTTGAAGTAGAGACCAGGAGACGTCGGGATCAAAACAGAAGTGATTCTTTTAATGAGAACTCTCTGTGCTGCAGGTCGTCCGAAAACAGTCTGATTTAACAGTACAAAATAATGCAATTTATCTACATTTTAGGGGGAGTGGTTATACAGCAGAGGAGGAGACATTCAAACAAAAGGAATGCATATGTTGTGTAGGTAAAGGACACACCCTACTATGAAATCCCTACCAGTCCCATTGAATCAGCATAACTATTTGCATGCTGATACTGGCCAGGAACTCCAATTCCAAGAGCCATCCCAGAGCCATTAAAGACAAAAGGGGCAACGTCTGGGCTCCGAAAGGTGGGATCTCAGTGATCTGACTCATTTAAAACACAATAGAGAAAAACAGGTCTGGCAGGAAAGAGACTCTTGCTAGAGCCTCTGAAATCAGTAAAACAGGTCTGGAAGATTTTGCATAGCAGACTAATTCATCTAATATCATCATTTTTACCCAAAATGCTAAATGCAATGTACTTTCTAAAATTTGTATTCCCACACCGCCCATTCACAAGACAAACCCTGCCCCTCTGGTATTTCATGCACTACAGCACAGCGCACCATTTAGTGTCCAAAATAAGACTTCACCTGAGACAAACAGTAATTGCTCTACCATTGACCGATAGGATGACCTATACATTTTCCTTTAGAGAAAGTAGCAGGATTACATTGCAGCAGCATACAAGACATTTCATTTTTTTCTAAATAGGTAATTATAAAACAGTTCCCCGAAAACTAACCAAAAAGAACCAATTCAAAGGAATTGTCGACAGAAAATACCAAACAACAAAAAAAACTTACAATTATAAAATTGCTATACAAGACATTAAAAACTCTAAAAGAAACAGGCTATCAGTGTTCACAGGTCCATTTAAGCTCACAAGACCTTATGGTGGAAACCATCAGCTGGTGCATGAGCGGTCATTAGATCCATTTCCAGCACTGCAGGCTGGAGAGAACTCAGTTTGATTAAAAAGGAGAAAACAAGCAGTCATTTCCCCTGACAAACAGCTGGCAGTTTGTTTGTGGCGAGTATAGCCTTGATACAAATAACTTCATTTACTACGGTCAGATTGACTTCATCTTGCTGACACATTACAGTTTCTGACAGGAGACAACTCTATTAACTTCACTTCCATTGGTAGACGCTCCTGAAAGTTGCTGCTCATTTGCATAAAGTTGATATTTTCTCATCACTGGACACACCTACATCCTGTTGCCAAATGTCACTGTTGCTCATGTCACCAGTAGTCGGCAGTAGACATGTGCCGGTAAACGGTAATACGATATACCGCAATAATGAACATGCACAATATTGTTATCGTGGGCACTTCAAAATACCGTGAATAATTATTTATTACGAATTATTCAGATTTTTAGAATGTATTTTAAGAATACTTTACCCATCAACCGTTTAAAATGAACAACGCGTCAAAGAGGAACGCGCACTGATGTAAACAGACCGTTCATGAGCCGAGCACATGGCGGAAGGCGTGAAGACGCACTGAAGTGCACATTCACTTTCAGACAGCAGAGGGCGCTGATGGAACAGCAGAAATACAGCCGTTTCCCCAGTAACCACAATCCGGTGCTCGTCATCACATAACCTAATACTTAAAGACTTAAAGTCATTTTCAAACTTAATTTTTTTTTTAAGTTTTAAATTACATGCCCTACACTCTAAAAAAAAAGGCTCGTAATCATAGGGGAACCTTTTTTAGTGCTATATAGCACCAATTTTGGTGCTTCAGTGGTTCTTCAGCGGTTCTTCAGAGGTGCTATATAGCACCTTAGTCAAAGAACCGGTGAAGAACCTCTGAAGAACCGGTGAAGAACCTCTGAAGAACCGCTGAAGAACCACTGAAGCACCAAAAATGGTGCTATATAGCACTAAAAAAGGTTCCCCTATGATTACGAGC
Organism: Gobio gobio; assembly: GCF_949357685.1. Classification (NCBI taxonomy): domain Eukaryota; kingdom Metazoa; phylum Chordata; class Actinopteri; order Cypriniformes; family Gobionidae; genus Gobio; species Gobio gobio. Next base: position 11,685,460 of record NC_137120.1, read on the forward strand.
CAAGAACTATTTTTGGTGCCATATAGAACCTTTTTTTTTTAGAGTGTAGATATTGTTTGAATATGTTCTGACTGTTGTTCAATCACACACTTTACAATATGGCTCCATTATTTAACATTAGTTCATTCATTAACAAACTGACAATGAAAAATACTTCTAAAGCATGTATTAATCTTAGTTAAATGTACATTTCAGCATTTAATAACACATTATTAAAATCAAAAGTTGTAACTGTATTATTTAATGGACCTGAGCTTACACTAACAGTTGCTTTTTTAAACTAACATTATCAAAGAAGAATAACTTCTGTAAAAATGTAGCTATTCGCTCTTTGTTAATGTTAATGCATTAACTGGCGAGACATTATTGTAAAGTGTTACCTATTGTTCTTTATAATTCTTTAGCACTTTAATCTGTTTCAAATATTTGTTTACTTTATACATTTTTGTGTATTGCTTTATTGTATTTAAATGTTTGGTTCTTTTGTTATAAGAAAGTTTTTAAACCTGTTATAGTATGACAACACTTTTTTTGCAACTTTTTTTAAATATCGTGATAATACCGTATACCGTGATAAAAGCTTCAGCAATTAATCGCAACATGAAAATTTGATACCGGCACATGCCTAGTCGGCAGTCATCATGTCACTTGTCACTGCATGTTGTTAGTGGTGTGACTGAGGCTTTAGTCTCAGCCGATCAGGAAATGTTCCATTAATATTTTTATAAACAATATAAGATGAGGCATTACCATTAATATCAAAATAAAGCAGTTTGATGTTATATATGAGCGTATATGAAAAAAAAGCAGAGGACCATGTGAGCTGCTGCGGGGAAAGTGCATTATCCAATTTGTCCTAAACATAAGACAACCTTTATATTAATAGCTTCAAAATAACTTAATGCAGAGAGCCGTCAGGTGCTCTGTATGCGTGTGCTGACATATAGTCTGTGCTTAATAATGCATTTGAATAATGCATTTTTTTTCCCGTGCATAACTTGCATTTGTATTTCTGACTAAAATATAGCTAAATTTTGCTACAATATTTGTTGGACATTAAATGTGCCATTTGTAGAATTTTAAAGTAAAGTTTTATGATAGCAGTACCTGTGTTGTAATGGGGTAATCAAAAGTAGGCTATAATTACTATTGATGATGGAGTTTTGGTTCCTTACCACCATTGCCTTTGGCTTGTGGCATGCTCAGTTGGGGACACTAAAAATATATATATATTTTTTTATATTATAAATTATTATATTACATTTATAATAACTATATTACTGATCCACCCGCATTAACATATGATTATTGAAATGAGCTGATGACATCACTGTTTTCTTCATTGTAAAAAGTACTATATAAATAAAGGTGACTTGACTTGATCTGACCTCTGACCAGATCATATTTAATAAGTGTATTTTGTGTGTATTAGCTTTACCTGTAGATTTTAATTTCTGTCCAGTCTAATATTTTGCTTGCAGGTTTGCAGCTTTAAATAAATAAAATTAGCCTTATTTTATCCAAATCAGAGGAAATGCAGATATATTTTGTCCATGTCGCCCAGCCCCTCAGTTGAGTCTTCTTCAGATCACATCCTCCTGTAAGAAAACACAGATTCACAGAAGGTAAAAGAAATGAACAGGATGGATGTTTCACAAACGCACAAAATTTATACTGTTATATATTGTAATTTAAATATCACAGACTATTCAGAAAGACAATAATACTTTTGTTTTTTCACTGAACATTTACATTTTGATGTTAAAAATTCACATGGATAATCTAAAATGCTTGAAATATTATACTGGTAAGCAGTGTTGGGGAAAGTTACTTTGAAAAGTAATGCATTACTCCCTTAAAAAATAACTAATTGAGTTACTTGGTTACTTTTTAAGAAAAGTAATGCGTTACGTTACTTTTGCGTTACTTTTGCGTTACTTTTTCTCACCTGGGCTGGGCTTGCTTTTTAGTTTTGTTTTTTAATAGCAAAAAAAGTCCTTTTTTGTGCAAATGTAAAGACCTCTTCATACCAAAATTGAAATAATAGGCCTCAGGCTGAGGTATAAATGTGCTGCCATTCTGGATAATGGAAGAATAGGACGCAGGAGAAAAACGTTTTACCAATAAAAACAAAAAATCTAGTAATTTTTGCTCATGGCTTAACTGAATCATCAAAGGTCAGCAGCACGACATTGGTCAATGAAGGTAGATTAAATGCATACAAATATTTGTTCTATTTAACATTTATATATTTGAGGTTTGAGTACTCTGATTTAGCATTTGACTGATTTTATTCATTTTGAGGAGTACAGAATCTTTATTGTGCAAGTGAGATAAATAAATGCTCACATTTAGTCTAGAACTACAATAACCATCATGTTCACACACAACGCCTTATTTTTCACAACATGGGGGCAGGAGAGCTGTCAGTCAAATAAATGTGAAAAAGTAACTCAGATATTTTGTTGTAAATTTGAAAAGTAATGCGTTACTTAACTAGTTACTTGAAAAAGTAATATTATTACGTAACTCAAGTTACTTGTAATGCGTTTCCCCCAACACTGCTGGTAAGTATAAATAACTAGCACTGGTTATTGAATTCCTTACTAGCTATTTGAATAAAGTTGCCCAAATTTTTTCATATTTTTTATTTGGGAGATAATTAGAGTTTATGTTGTCTTTAACCTGTGAACTTCGTTTGCATGATAAAAAAATAAATTAAAAAAAGACATTTTGCAATGTACATTTACATTCCATCCTGATCTTAGATGTGTTGCAACACCATCTGTTAATTATTTAATAGAAATAATTATAATTGCTTACAAATAATATATCAATGTATTCATATCACTGTTCTTTTAAATGTTTACTTTGCACAATACATCACACATTTTTTGTTAAATCAGCTGTATGTAACACTTACATTCTGTCTTGCTAGTCTATAGACCACAGCAGCAGTTAGAGCTGCAAACACCAGCAGAACAACAACAGCCATTGCTGCTACAGCACCTGAAGACGGACCTGAACCTGGGCAGATAAAAAGGAACAGAAATTACTACTAGATTTAAAGGTCCCATTGCATGAAAATTTCATTTTATGAGTTTCTTTTTACATTAATATGAGTTCCCCTAGCCTGAATATTGTCCCCAAGTGGCTAGAAATTTTGATGGATGTAAACAGAGTTCTGGCTGTCTTTCTCTGCCTTTGAGAAAATGACAGCTCAGACGAGCTGATCTTGAATTTTCCTGTTATGTCGTCATACCAGGAAAGGTTACCTCCCCTTTCCTCTGCTTTGCGCGCCCAGAGCACTCGGAGAAAATGGATTCAGTTTATGTCAGCACAGGCTTTACAAACAGACTTTACGATATCGACAGCACCGCGACAAACAGTGAGTAACAGTGTTCATTAATGCCTGATCTGTAATCAGTGATTTCTGATGTGTAGCTAATCATTCAAGTTCACTCAGACTTTCTTTCTAGATCGTTTAATGATCGCCGTCTTGATGCCCTAAGCGTAATGCATCAGTGAATCAAGCCAGTGACTAAAACGATCGTTTCTGTTAGTAGCATGAAACAAATCCGTTATTTAAGTGATTAAACTACAGAGAGCGATCAAAGAACACTCTGTTTATAATGTCCGAAGCTGTCAATCACACGTCGCGAGAGTATCTGCACACTTGCCCAAACTGCCGTTATAATGTATGACGCTGTTATGCTGCACAAAGCTCTTACTGTATTCCTGTCGATATTGTGTTTGCTGTTCGTTGTGGTGAAAGCATTTTGTGAGAGAAAACGCGTTGCAATGACGAGATCACTGCATTCACGCGATCAACAGACTGCCTGTGTACTCAATGCTCATCACTGCAGGTTTTCATGTGATAGGAATAGATCATAAAATAATGCTATAATCCACACTTTGATGATTCGTTCCTCTCGACGGCTGTAATGGTACATTACATGTGTTACAAAGGTGGAAGACAGAGAGTCTACGTGACTGGGACTGTTTATTCAGAACTATTCAGAACGCAGCACAGCACTCTCAACAACTCGTTACGTTACAATAAATGTAGCGGACCCCGTCTGAATGATGGCTAGACTTTACTGAAGTTTCAGGAGTTTATTGAAACCGTTTATCTCCAAAAATCACCGTAAGAGCTGAACAAAAAACAAAGAAGTGCGCATAAACACCTCGTACACAAACTCTCTCTCCATAGCATTATCAATAACAAACAATACAGCGAAATACATAAAAAATCCTCATTACAAATGACAGTAAACATACACACCTATTGTCTTTTCGGGGGGTGCTAAACAAACTGTAAACTTTAAATCTGCTTAAACCCACTGAATGATGAACCGCAAGCTCTCATGAGCGCTCCCTCTTTTTTCATATCGCTCCGTAGACTGCAACACCCGACAAAATAAAAGTCCCTACTTATTTACACAGATAATACAGACCTAAAACCTATTTAAACGCTCAGAAATGTCAAAAATGTACACAAAAACAAATTATAAAGATATATTACAATGAAGTTTGTTACAATAAAACTTCCTCCAGCTCTCCATGGTTCACGAGTGCCCAGTCAGTCTCTCTCTCTCATGCATGCAGTGCCTTGCTAAACCACGCCCCCTCCGCAACATAATCTAACACTCATTTCAAATGCAAAGATGTCAGCCAATCACAACAGTGGGCGTTTTCAGTGAAGTCTCACAGCAGACACGCCCCTTGAAACAGAGCATTCAAGCCAGAGGGGTAATAACAGTATAGAAAAAATGCATTTTATTTCTAAATTATGACATTTTTTGATGTAAAAATCATACTAACAATGTAAGTGCACCTCAGGAAACATTATAAAATAATAGAAAAATGCCATGCCATGGGACCTTTAAAAATGTTGAAAACATTTTAAAATGCCTTAAGAAAATTCACTTATACTCACCAATAACAGTAACACTGAAGCTCTTCACATTGGTGATGCTGATGCTGCGGCAACGACGACCAATGCTGCTGCTGATGATCTTCAGTTCATAAAGTCCAGAGTCTGTGTTTCTGGTGTTTGTGATGGTCAGAGATCCAGTCTGATTCATTTTCAGTCTGTCTCTGAATATCTCTTTACACTGATCATCTGTACAGATCTGACTCTGATCTCCAGTGATTTCAGCAATAAGAATCTCATTAAAATACCACGTCATCACATAATTTGGGTATTTAATTTCTTCGGGATCTAAAGTAACAGATTCTCCCTCCTTCACTGACTTTCTCTTCATTTTATCTAATTCAGGAACACCTGAAACCAAATCAACAGATTAAAAAAATGTAATGACAATTATAGCTTCTGATTATATCAAACAATGTGGAGACACAAATAAAACGATTCATTATGCATCATGGTGAGTTTCATTGATTATAATGCAAGTAATGTTTGCTTAATTTCTGTATATAACTCTATATAAATAATAATAATAATAATAATAATAATAATAATAATAATAAATATAGCTGCAAGCAGCCATTATCGGGGCCAAGCGCAAAGAAGAAGACAAGACATGCCAAAAATGCTGGCAATGTCAGATCAACGGCAGCAATGAGCAATTAAAGACCTATTAAGGTGATTTTAGGCAAAATAGCTGTAAAATGATAAATACAGTCGATAATAATGATTTAATGATTTATCACTTTCAACCAATAGGTGGCACAGTTACGAAATTGATGTGATGTGGTCAGAATAAGGGAACAATGACACATACAAAGATTGGTGTCAATATATCAAAGCAGGGTGTCAATATAGTGTCAATATGTCATTGCAGAGATATAGCCTCAAGAGGCCTTTTCATTATAAGTATGGACCACATGGCGGTGCTGTTTTGAAACCGTTTAAGCAGCTTAAAGGCATGGTGCTGATGGCCAATTTCAAGTTTCGTAATGATACACCAATTCATTTGTGAAGCATAGCATTTTATATCACAATACTGCATTGTAGTCAATGGGAATTTCATGTTTTGTTCTATTATAGCGCCACCAAGTGGCACAATCCTATCATTTTTTTTATGTGTCCTTGGAGTGAGCCCATACATGTCTGTGTCAATTTTGGTGAAAATATCTTGTTTAGTTTTGGAGTTATATACATTTATATGAAAAAACACATGAAAAATGACTGACACCTGACTTTGATTGGATTTTACACCCCCTTACTATCAATATTTTGACATTTGGGCATTATTGTATAGCTATCGACCTATGTTTCCGAACTTCTGATGCTGGTTTCGTCTCGATCGGACTAGCGGTTTCGAAGATATCAGCTAATGTTTTTAAAGTGCTAAATTACAACGCTGCACAAATAATACGCCGAAACCTGGCAAGTCTGGTATCGTTGGACTCGGCGAGGATTCAGGAGACAAAAAAAGTTACTCTCATGAAAATAAGTCAATCTCACCTAAAGTTATAAGCATTTGAAAAAAAAAATTCTCCACTAGGTGGCGCTGTTTCGAAACTTCTTGGGCTCATTCAGGGCACCGTGTTGATGACCCAAACCGAGTTTCGTAACAATCCGTTCATGTGTTCATAAAATACAGCATTTTAGCACATAATAATTCAAAATGGCCGACAGCCAAAATGGCCGATATGGTAAAATTGAATATCAGACGACTCGGCATGCCGTCCTGAATGTAACGAGACCACTTTTATGATTTTTGGACAAACAGTTCAGAAGTTATAAGCAAAAATAGCAATTTTTCGTATCTCCGGACCAGTAGGTGGCGCTGCGCCGAAACGCTGTATGTTGCCTCAAGTCATGCTTGTGATGACATGTACCAAGTTTGGTTTGAATACGATAAAGCGTTGCGGAGATATTGCCTTAAGTGTGTTTTTGCAACCGCTACGTAAAATTTGTTTGCGCGTTTATCGCAAATGATTTGACGAATCAACTTGATTTGCAAGATTTTTTGTCAGCATGGTCTGAAGATAATCTGGTTCAATTTTCGTGCAAATCAGATGAACCGTCTAGGACGAGTTCGTAAAAGTAGGTTTTTCGGAAAATTAAAAATGGCGGGAAAATCTTTATGACGGAAAATGACGGCATAGGGTGCAATCGAATCGTCTTGAATTTTGTTTCTAGCCCTTATGGTTCAAAAGTTATTAGCATAAACATGAGTCAAATTTTGGACTGATGGTGGCGCTAGAGGGATTGAGTTAGAGACTCCAAATTTGCTATGGTGACTTTTCAGACTGTCCTCTATGAGTGTGCCAAATTTCACAACTTTTTACCATACGGTTCTATGGGCTGCCATAGACTTCGTGGCGGAAGAAGAAGAATCGGAGGAATAATAATAATAAGAACGGGAACGGTTTCAATAGGTGCCTTCGCACCTTCGGTGCTTGGCCCCTAATAATAATAATAATAATAATAATAATAATAATAATAATGTATACACTGCAAAGATTCAGAAGTGAATCCACAAAATTATTACTTCATGTGAAATTGTGATGACAGTGATAGCTACAGCAGTGTCACTGTCATCTTTTTGCATCTGGTATCACTGCTTTAATTTTGTATTTTCAGACAATTTTTGTATTTTTTTTTTTTATGTTTTTTTTTTTTGTATTATAAAATGTCATTCTCACATCTATATCACAAAGGATTATAAAGAAGACAATGCATTTTTTTAGAAGATTTCCACAGCCAAATCTACTAAAATATAAATTTCAAATTTGAAAGATTTCACAAATCAGTATGGTTAACAAGCATATTCAGGGAAGGGCTAACTGATCAAAACTGTCACAATAGAAAGTTTTCTCAAAGTTCTGCACTCAGGGAAGGGTTAAAGATTTGACAAATCTCAATAGTGAAGTTAAGGACTCAAGGAAGGGTAAACAGACCATGTCATTATTACACAAGAAATATAGGATGAAGCAGTGTGAAATAAAATGTGATTCACAAATCAGGTTCAATCTAAAACAGGTGATTTATGCATTAATGTGGTCTGCGTATTCATTGGAAATGGACATTAAACCTATTTGGCACATTCCTGACTAGCGGACTTACCAAGGGCTTTATAGAAAAGAGCTTTGCCATGAAAACAATTCACAAATCAAGCAGGTCAAGATGAGACTAGTTTCAGTCTTCTAAAGGACCCAATATACTTCAAGTTAAAATGAAGAAATTACTGAAGTGACGTCATTTCGAACAAATTCAGGCCAAAACGAGCTTCATTTGAAGTTAATTTTGGGAGTTCGAAACAGCTTCACGTTACAACTTTCTGGAAAAGTTCGCTCCAGTTTGTAAACACCTTTTTACTAACAGAACACACATTCTAGTTGAGTCGCCTTTAGTCCTTTTCGGTGTGTTCAAGCACACCTTTTTTGCCCCAACAAGTGATGTGAGGCGACAACACCTTTTATCAGTGCTAGATATATTATATTATATATATATATATATATATATATATATATATTATATATTATATATTATATATTATATATATATATATATATATATATATATATATATATATATATATATATATATATATATTTATATATATATATATCCTTATGCTCATCAAGCCTGCATTTATTTAATCAAAAATACAGAAAAAAAGTAGCCTAATATTGTGAAATGTTATTACATTATGTTCTTTTTAACTTTTTATTAATCCAACAATCTTGAAAAGAGTATGACAGTTTCCATCATTGACATGAAATCCTCATATTAGAATGATTTCTGAATGATCATGTGACACTATGCTGAAAATCCAGCTGTGATCACAGGAATAAATTATATTTTAAATTATTTTAAAATAGAAAACCATTATTTTAATAATATTTCACAATATTGCTGTTTTTATCAAATAAATGCAGGCTTGAAGAACATAAGAGACTTCTTTCATAATGCTGCATAATATAAAAAAACGTTAACGTTAATATAATAAAGTCCTTTCACGTAACCTGTAGGTGCCGGTGGCACTTGGGTTTTGTTAACTTTGATAGTTTCATGAAATAGTAAACGGTGTATCAATATGCATAAATACAAGTGAATTTAACACTTACCATTAATGCGACTGTTGCTGCTGTGGTTTTGTACAGTGATTTGTTTGTTGTCAGTTAAAATCCATTTTGTCAGTGATGCAATTAATAAAATGAGACAAACCACAGGAAATTGTTCCACAAACGTTAGTTCGTCTGTCCATGTAATTTTCAACCGATTTATGAATAAGAACAGAAAATTACCGCTCCACATGCCCAATGGAATTTGAACGTGCTTTGCCAGATCACGATTGGTTGGTGTATTATACACTAACAAACGGGCATTGTGTAATACTTTAAAATATATAATATATAGATGTGTAATTAAATCAACACATTAGCTCTGATTATGGATGAAAAAAAAAATTATTGGTTTACTTTTTTCCCGTGAGGCCACACACTCTCTGAAAGGACCATATTTGGCTCGAGAGTCGTTTCCGAACAGTGGAAAATCAGCTGTCAATCAAAACGCACGCAACCCATAGCAACGCGTTATGGCAACGCCTCAACAGAAATTGTCCGACTTTTGAGCCGTTCGTTACTATTGTATACATTGCCATGTTATAATAATCACATTTATTTAGTTTTATTGACCATGATATTATCATTGATATTTGTCTGAGAGGGGCACTTTTGATTCATTTTGAAAAAGGGCAGGGGCTCAAGCACCCAAAGCCCCCCCCCCCCCCCCCCCCCCCAATAAGCCTAGAAATAGAACACATTCGCAGTTTCGCACGAGCGCCGACAGGCGGCAAACACGTGCACAGAATCCAGTCAGTCTGACATCGGACAGTAACAAACTGAGTTTGTGTTTTTTTTTAGTGCTATCAGTATCAGGCATATCATGCTTTTATTTGGTCATTATACGAAATGTCAGGTGAGAAAGATTTTCCTTTGCTTTCACGATCGAAGAACTGGAGAACTGTTAGCTGAAGAATAAAATCCGTTTGATGTGCCTGTGGTACAATCCGAAAGAGACTCTTGCCAATAACACAAAAGCTGATTGGCTGCAATATAAGATGCATGTTGGTCTCATTTGTAGTTGTAATACAGCGAACTGTAGTTGGACTAGCTAAAGAAAGAACTACAACACCCCGGAATAAACACACACACTAAAGCGCTGCGGGAACATTTCATTGAGCAATAGAGGTAGCATGGACCTCAGTTACATGGACGTTAGAAAATTAAGACCAGTTTACAATTATTTAAGACCTAGAACTCAATACTTCAGCTAATTTATGACTTTTTAAGGCCTAAAATTTAGATTTTGAAATTTTAGCCTTGACACTTTTTAAGACCCCGCGGGAACACTGTCTGAAACAACTCGTTGTTTCTGAGTCATTAAATATTAGTTAAAAAAAGAACAAATCCTTCATGAACGACACATCACTAATGCATAGATGTCTATCTGTACTGCTTTAATACTGTGATGTTTTGTAATGTTTAATACAAATAAATAAAAAAACGCACAGTTGTCAAGAGACCTCAACTGCACACGCTAGAAGAAGAAGAAGAAGAAGAAGAAAAAGAAAAAGAAGAAGAAGAAAAAGAAATTGTAATTGATCTTTGCCAGTGTTGTAAAAATAATTTAAAAATAAATAACAATACACAGAGTACTTTAGCCTGAGGTCGTCATACTCAGATTCAAACGAATTCAACCCAAGCGCCACAACGGATCAAGTCCAGACCGAACTCCCTGACCTCAAATGTTGTGGGCGGGGCTAAATTAGGCTGGCATCCAGGTTAGAAATCTCTCAAATTTGTGTTTTGAATATGAACAAAAGTCTTATGGGTTTGGACCAACGTGAGAGCAAGTAAATATATATTTTGTGTGAACTATTCCTTTAATATAACTTGTGTGAACACCATGTGGTTTTGTTAAAAGCGTTTCATTTAGACATTTATGCTAAGGTAATAGAGATGATCTCAATTATATTTTAATACTGAGCCAAAGCTCACTTTTTCAAACAGGCCCCTATAAAAAAAAAAAAATACTGAACTGTATTCTAAAACTGTAGGGAAAAGGCACTGAATAACTCAATAATACTCACTAGTGACTGTAACTATGAAGCTTTTAATGCTGCTGTTGATCTGTAGTTCATAGAGTCCAGAGTCTGTGTTTGTGATGTTTGTGATGGTCAGAGATCCAGTCTGATGATCCAGCTTCAGTCTGTCTCTGAATCTCTCAGTACCTTCATTACACTGAACATCTGTACAGGCAGTACTGAGATCTCCATACATTTGAGCTATACGATTGTCATTAAAATACCATTTAATTCTCCCTTGTTGGTTTGTTGTGACATCAGTCTGTAGAGTGAGTGAATCTCCCTCCTTCACTGACACGGTCTCTATTACAGGATCAGAACCACCTAAAGAAGAAATTAACAGTTAATAATAAATCACATCTGTAATAGTGTGACAAACTGGAAAGTGCTGTGAAATGTTTTTCTACAGATCATAAAGATTGTGAGCAGAGAAATATGTCTGGATATATGATTTGCACATTCATGTTTCATTGCACACTGGAAATCATAATGTAAAATGCAGCTATAATAGGCCTATATTACTCAAGCTTAATCCTTAAAGGGTTAGTTCACCCAAAAATGAAAATTCTGTCATTAATTACTTACCCTCATGTCGTTCGACACCCGTCAGACCTCCGTTCATCTTCGGAACAGAAATTAAAGGGTTAGTTCACCCAAAAATGAAAATAAAGTCAGTAATTACTCACCCTCATGTTGTTCCAACCATGTAAGACCTTCGTTCATCTTCGGAACATAATTTAGTATATTTTTGATGAAATCTGAGAGCTGTCTCACTCCTCCATAGGCTTTCAGAGGGAATGAAACTTGATGGCCCAGAATAGTAAGTAAAAACGTCATTAAAGGAGTCCAAATGACTACAGTGGCTCTGTATTAAGTCTATCATGCGACGAAAATACTTTTTGAGCGGAAAAACAACAAAAATAACGACTTTATCCCACTATTATTGTTGTTCAATTTGAGCCTCTGACGAGAGTTCGCAGGAGTGCCACGACGCATGCGCGAGAACTGAGATTACGGCGTTTGAGTATAAAATGAGTATTTTCGTCGCATGATAGACTTAATACAGAGCCACTGTAGTCATTTGGACTCCTTAAATTACGTTTTTACTTACTATTCTGGGCCATCAAGTTTCATTCCCTCTGAAAGCCTATGGAGGAGTGAGACAGCTCTCAGAATTCATCAAAAATATACTAAATTATGTTCCGAAGATGAACGAAGGTCTTACATGGTTGGAACAACATGAGGGTGAGTAATTACTGACTTTATTTTCATTTTTGGGTGAACTAACCCTTTAAGATATTTTAGTTGAAATCTGAGGGCTCTGAAAGTGAATCATGAAGCTTCGAAGCGTTATGAATCACTGAGCCGAATGATGATTCGGATCGCGTGTCAAACCGCCAAACTGCTGAAATTTGGCGATTCAAACCGCTGAATCGACTCAGTGATTCATAACGCTTCGAAGCTTCATGATGCTTTGTTTTGAAATCGTCATCACTATGTAAGTCGTTATATAGGGTTTTTTTGCGCACAAAAACTATTGTCGCCGATTCATAAAGTTATTTTAGAACCACTGTAGTGATATGGACTTTGTAACGACGTCTTTAGTACCTTTTAAGGGTCTTGAGAGTGAAGGGTGCCACTGAGCCAATGGAGGACTTTCAGAGCCCTCAGATTTCAACTAAAATATCTTAATTTCTGTTCCGAAGATGAACGGAGGTCTTATGGGTGTCGAACAACATGAGGGTAAGTAATTAATGACAGAATTTTCATTTTTGGGTGAACTAACCCTTTAAGAAAAAAAAAAGTTAAAACAAAAGTAATTACAGTCGGTACCGCCGCTGGCCGTTTTGATGACCTATACACAATCACTTTATGATGCCCACGGTGGCGGCGTTCGCTAATTATGTAGTGCTTAAAGGGGGGGGGGGGGGGGGGGGGGGTAGAGAGAGCATTTTCAGAGTGGCGGCACTGATTACAGTGTCGACAGCTGCGTTACAGAGAGGGTAAATTAAGCGCAATCTGCTGTGACATCACAAGTGTTGCATCGAGGTCTATAGATCTGCCTGAAGAGTACATATTAGGCTTGTTCGACTTGATGCAGTGATGCACAGACCGACGGCGACTGACTTGAAGCAGTGCGTGCCGGTTAGAAATTTGGTCCGCGGACGCCATGTGACAGTGACGTATGGCATCAAAGTACCGTGAAAGCGATTCGAGAGCAGTCGGCTAATACAGCCGGTGCAGTTTCTTGAGAGCGGCTGCACAAGACTGCACGGACGAGCAGCTGTTCCACGATTTGCCTAGATTCACCGCATGACAGCGATCACCCTTCAGTTCCACTAAAATGTTTTTTATAACATGTGTTATAACATGTGTTTGGGGTCGTTGTCTTGTTGAAACACCCATTTCAAGGGCATTTCCTCTTCGACATACTCAAACTGATCCATGATCCCTGGAACGCGATAAATAGGCCCAACACCATAGTATGAGAAACATCCCCATATCATGATGCTTGCACTTCAACAATGGGACTTTGAGGGGCTTCTTGCCGATAGCTTGGCTTCACGTAGGTGTTGTCTAATTGTTACAGTACTCACAGGTAACTTTAGATTTTCTTTGATCAACCCTCGAGCTGATCTTTGCCATTTTGGCTGTTTTCCGCTTTCTTCCACGTCTTTCTGGTTTTGGTTGCCATTTTAAAGCATTTGATATCATTTTAGCTGAGCAGCCTATCATTTTCTGCACTTTTTTTATTTGTTTTCCCCTCTCTAAGCAACGTTTTAATCAAAGTACGCTGTTCTTCTGAACAATGTCTGGAACGACCCATTTTACTCAGATTTTCAGAGAGAAATGCACAGTACAACATTTGCTGCCTTTGTCCTTAAATAAGGGCCACTTTTTTGACACCAGTTTCTTCACAGAATAAATAACCTCTAATTGATCACTAATTGGACTCCACACTGCAATTTTTTTGAACACGCCCCTTTTCAAATGATGATTCAATTACACAAAATCAGCAGCATGCATGTCATGACTGCTGGGTCTGTTGGTTTTCTATTACTCTACTACACCTACTAGTAAAATATTTGCCATGTAGAAATATAATTTCTACCAAAAACCGTGACTGATCTGGTTAGTGATGTTGGACTGCTTTTATTTTGAATCCAACTGTATGCGGCCGACAACTGTGACCTCCAGAGGACACAGCCTTCGAAATGGACTCACTCACTCAAAATCGAGGAGTCGAGGTTCTGATCAAATAAACTTCCCTTGCCCACTTGAAGTTGAATAAACTTCAAAATGGCAGGGGAAGTACTTAGGGAAGTTTGCGGGTGTATGTCTAAAAGTGGAGTTAAATGATCAAGTGTTTAGATGTCCTATAGACCCTTTTCACATTTCTTGGTTTCTCAAATCGGAAGTCGTCATAGTTGGGTTAACTTTTATAGCGGTGAATGAGAGAATCCATTAAATATATTTTTTGTGTCCCCATTTGCTCAACTAGCAAAAGAAAAACTCCACAATAGTGATTTCACAACTTTCAAAAAGAGGGACAAAATAGAGTGCAATTGATAAAGGCAGTCAAAAGAGAGAAAGATGTTAATTTTTAAAGGTCCCATGGCATGGCATTTTCGATTATTTTATAATGTTTCCTGAGGTGCACTTATATTGTTAGTATGATTTTCACATCAAATATATATATATCGTCTCGGTTACGTATGTAACCCTCGTTCCCTGAAGGAGGGAACGGAGACGTACGTCGGAACTGACCAACGAATTGGGATCTGTTTTCAGAGACCGACCTACTTCGAGTAATTAAAACGAGCCAATGAACATTGGCATGCGATCACGCATTCCACGCACCGCCCCGCGTTTGCGGGTATAAATAAGGAAGTGGAAGTGCCGCATACCGTTTTCAACTGAGGAGCCGAGATAAGTGGCTCGGGCCTTCAGCTGAAGCACAGCACCTGGCGACGGGACGTACGTCTCCGTTCCCTCCTTCAGGGAACGAGGGTTACATACGTAACCGAGACGTTCCCTTTCAGTCGGTCACGTTCGACGTACGTCGGAACTGACCGACGAATTGGGATCCCTACCAACACGCCAGGAGGCTGGCCCTTCCAGCGTCCTGCCTGAGCTCGCTGGACCACTCCTATGTTAGAGTGGGAGTCAGGGATCCGGGCAGGGAAGGACAGTCACTGCTGTTCCTGCAAGACCCCCTCAGCGTGACTATTGGATAATGCTGGGAAAGCGTGCCCGTCTCGGGAGATGGTACGCTGCGGACCACATCCTTCAATGGAAGGAGAGGTGGAATACACATAAGGACTAACCTAACAGGGTAGTGCAACAAATGGCAGTCTCTGGAGTGGACCCAACCTGGTTCCAGGGGGGAAGAACACACCCAGAGACGACAGAGGAAGCTCTGTCGAGGGAAAGACACGGGGCTAGCCGAGTAGGGTAGCTGGTACCGTGGAAAATACACATATGGGGTAGCCTTGAGGGGACCGCAACATATGGAACCCAGCCTACACACACGTTCCACAAGCATACGGGTGCAGGCCTGGCATCAGACGGCTGCCACGTCTGACACCGAAGGGGTGACGGAGGAACTCACAGGGTTAGCCGAATTTCGGGGAACACGACTGGAGCAAATAGACGCACGTATCCGGCCCAGAGGGCGGGAGTGGCATATGCAAGCCGACACTAGAACGGGCACTTAGCGCTGCTGGCCACTGGGGGCGAGAATGCGGGAAGATACCGGCTCTACACGGAGGCTATAAAATCTAGCGAACGTGTTAGGTGTCGCCCAGCCCGCAGCTCTACATATATCTGTCAGCGAGGCGCCTTGAGCCAACGCCCAGGAAGAAGCAACACTCCTTGTTGAGTGTGCTCGCAACCCGAACGGGCAAGGTACGTCTTGGGACTGGTAAGCCAAGACAATGGCATCCACTATCCAGTGGGCCAACCTCTGCTTGGAGACAGCCTTTCCCTTCTGCTGGCCTCCGTAACAGATGAAGAGCTGCTGTGAGGATCTGAAGCTCTGAGTCCGGTCAACGTAAGCGCGAAGAGCGCGGACGGGACACAACAAAGCTAGGGCTGGGTCTGCCTCCTCCGAAGGCAGCGCTTGCAGGTTCACCACCTGGTCCCGAAAGGGAGTGGTAGGAACCTTGGGCACGTATCCAGGCCGGGGTCTCAGGACAACGTGAGAGTTGGCCGGCCCGAATTCTAGGCACGATTCGTCGACCGAGAGTGCATGCAGGTCCCCTACCCTCTTGATTGAAGCCAATGCAATCAGGAGAACTGTCTTCATGGACAGGATTTTTAGCTCAACAGACTGCAAAGGCTCAAATGGGGGACCCTGAAGTGCTCTGAGCACCAGGGCTAAGTCCCAAGAGGGTATCGAGGTAGAACGAGGAGGATTTAGTCTCCTCGCACCTCTGAGGAACCTGACGATTAAGTCGTGCTTACCTAAGGATTTACCATCTACTGCATCGTGATACGCCGCTATTGCTGCGACATACACTTTGAGGGTGGAGGGAGACAGCCTTCGATCCAACCCATCCTGCAGGAAGGAAAGCACAACGTTAATCGAACACTTTCGGGGGTCTTCCCGGCGGGAAGAGCACCACTCGACGAACAGGTTCCACTTCAGAGAGTAGAGGCGCCTCGTAGGCTCTAGCTGAAGCGATGGTGTCTACCACTGCTTGTGGTAGGCCACCTAGAACCTCCGCGTCCCGTCCAGGGACCAGACATGGAGATTCCAGAGGTCTGGACGCGGGTGCCATAGAGTGCCCCGCCCCTGAGAAAGCAGGTCCTTCCTCAGGGGGATCGGCCAGGGAGGGGCTGTCGCGAGGAGTGTGAGTTCTGGGAACCAGGTCCGGTTGGGCCAGTAGGGCACAACTTAGGGCGTTGCAATTAATCGAATTTCGATTTCGATTTTGCCTCCCAACGATCACCAAAATAGTACAATCGAGAAAAAACGATTATTTTGCCATGTTCAGTTTTGCAAGAACACTCTTATTTTGTCTTGCGTTCTGAATGAAACGTGCACGCGCTCATCCGCTCCTCCCGAAGCCACAAATCTCTCTCAGGTAGCGAGTCTCGTGTGCATATCATCCGCTGGAATTTAAATACTCGGCGCGAGTAAAGATGGCAGAAGGAGGGCAGTTACAGCAGCGTTTGGTGAGCAAAAAAGGCAAAACCAACTCCGTTGTCTGGGAACAGTTTGGCTTCGAGGAATCAGACGACGAGCAGAAACATGCAACGTGCAAGATTTGCTACATGGTAGTGGCTGCAACGCAAGGGAACATCACGAATTTGTTTAACCACTTGAAAATTAAACAGAGTGACCTATGACAATCTAATAAAGAAACAAAAACTGACGAGAGCAGGGGTGCCGTGTAAACGTCCTTTTTTCCCCTCATATTTTTCAAATAATTCTCTCTTTGTAAACTTTGTTCAATGCATGCGAGTGCTGCCATATTTTCGAATATGACCAGTCGTTTTCCCCCTCATCACCCGGGTTTAGTGCCAGAAGACGCGAATGAGAAGCCGCGCGCGCTGTGAGAAAATGTTTCTCTGTGCGCTCATCCGAGAGCGCGCACACGTCTCTCAGCGCGCAAATATTGAGTTCTCTTTCAAGTCTTGCTCTTGAACGGACAAACTCACACAAAACGTATGTCAACATGTCCATCTTGATGAGTATCCTAGCAGAAATAGTCTGTATATGCCTTAAGTGAACTTTATACAGTCGATAAAGACGACGCATATCCGATCATTAGGTCTTAAAGAGGCTGTAGCCTTTACTGCTGTCTGTTTAATGTCAAACAACAAAAGACAAGGACATCACTCACCGCTCTTGATTGAATAGCTTTTGTAAGTTTAATAGGATTAATCTTTAATTAATCTTCAAATATGCAATTGTTATTTTACATTTGATACATTTCTGTACCTGAAAACCAATGTTAGACGTACTTGAAAAGCATATCTAGCCGAACCATATTGTTGATCTTATTTATTTGTGGTTATCATTTTTACGTGAATACTTTTATACTTTGATTTGAATATATGTTATATTATTTATTTTAATAGTTCAAAAGTACAACAAATGTTACAATTTCAATTGAATTGTTGAAAGGTGTATTTTTAATAAATACAACACATTCCCAATGTCATGTGAAATAATCGTGTTACATAATCGTGATTTCAATATTGACCAAAATAATCGTGATTATGATTTTTTTCCATAATCGAGCAGCCCTAGCACAACTAACAAGACCTGCTCCTCGTCCTCCCTGACCTTGCACAGTGTCTGTGCGAGAAGGCTCACTGGGGGGAATGCATACTTGCGTAGGTCCCGGGGCCAGCTGTGCGCCATTGCATCTATGCCTAAGGTACCTCCGGTCAGGGAGTAGTACCACTGGCAATGGGTCGAGTCCGGAGAAGCGAACAGGTCTACCTGTGCAACTCCGAAGTGGTCCCATATCAGCTGGACGCTCCGGGGGTGGAGTCGCCATTCGCCCGGGGGTGTCGACTGGCGAGAGAGCTCGTCGGCTGTCTGGTTCAGCGCACCTGGGATGTGAATGGCACGAAGTGACCTCATAAACTTCTGACTCCACAGGAGGAGATGGCTGGCGAGCCGGAGCATGCAACGGGAGCGTAGACCACCCTGACGGTTGATGTACGCAACGACCGCAGTGCTGTCCGAACGGACCAGTACGTGCTTGCCCCGAAGCGGTTTCTTGAACCGGGCCAGGGCAAGACGTACCGCCAGTAACTCTAGGCAATTGATATGCCAACGCAGTTGGGGCCCCGTCCACAGACCCGAAACTGCGTGCCCGTTGTACGTGGCCCCCCAGCCCGTGGATGAGGCATCCGTGAAGACCACAGCATGCCTCGACACCTGTTCTAGGGACACTCCGGCCCGGAAAAACGAGGGGTCTGACCACGGACTGAAGGTTTGGCGATAGTAAGGAGTAACTAGGACCCGGTACTGACCGCTCTGCCACGCCCATCTCGGGACTCGGTCGTGCAACCAGCGTTGAAGCGGTCTCATATGCAATCCGAGCGGCGTTACCGGGGCTGCAGATGCCATATGCCCCAGGAGCCTCTGAAATAATTTCAGTGGGACCGCTGTCCTGCCTTTGAACGTATTCAAGCAGTTCAACACTGACCGGACGCGCTCTGGAGTGAGGCGCGCTGTCCGGCTGACCGAATCCAGCTCCATACCGAGATAAGAGATCCTCTACGCAGGGGAGAGTTTGCTCTTCTCTCGGTTGACCCGAAGTCCCAACAGGCTGAGGTGACCGAGCACCATGTCCCTGTGTTCGCACAACTGCTCCCGAGACTGGGCGAGTATGAGCCAGTCGTCGAGATAGTTGAGTAAGCGAACGCCGCGTTCTCTGAGCGGAACAATGGCTGCCTCGACGACCTTCGTGAAGACGCGAGGCGACAGGGACAGCCCGAAGGGCAAGACTTTGTACTGATATGCCCTCCCCTCGAACGCAAAGCGCAGGAACGGTCTGTGTCGAGGAAGGATAGAGACATGAAAGTACGCATCCTTCAGGTCGATCGCTGCGAACCAATCTTGGGGACGGATGCATTGGAAAATGCGTTTCTGCGTTAACATTTTGAACGGAAGCTTGTGCAGGGCCCGATTCAGAATGCGCAGGTCCAAGATTGGCCTTAACCCACCCCCTTTCTTGGGTACAATGAAGTAGGGGCTGTAGAACCCCGACCTCATATCGGCAGGAGGAACCGGCTCGACCGCGCCCTTCGCCAGCAGGACATCGATCTCGGACCGCAAGACATGGGCATCGCTGCTCCGCACGGAGGTGAAGAGGATGCCCTTGAACATGGGAGGCCGGCGTGCGAATTGAATCACATAGCCGAGTCTGATGGTACGGATGAGCCAGCGAGGCGGCCTGGGGAGACCTAGCTAGGCCCCCAGAGACTGAACAAGCGGGATCAACGGCACCACAGACGTACCCGGGGTGAGGCAGCGAGGTGGAGTATTCAGACCCGACTCGGGAGGCCCGGAGGCGGCCCGGAGTGTTGACTGAATACTCCAGGTGGGGCAGAGAGTGGGTGAGAAGGCCCGGGGGCGTCCTCGGTGCCCACTCTGCTGCCCCCTGGCGAGGGGTGAGAGGGAAGGAAAGGAGTGGCAAGGCCCGGGGGCGTCGCGCACTGCCAACCTGTCCCTCTCGGAGCTCAGGGAGGGAGGAAACTGCTCTTTTATTGAGAATGTGGGTACCGCTGGACCCCGGAGGGACATTCCCCCCCCGGTCCTCCTCCGGGGGGGGGAGGGGTGCGGACACCACCTCCCCTGGAGCAGCTCCTCTTCTCCCTGGGCTCCCCGTGTCAGGGCCGCTTGCCCTTGTGCTTGCCTGCCGACTTAGCAGGCCCCGACACGGGTTGGGCGGCACCCTTACGGCCGGCACCCTGCTTCCCCGATGGTGAAGGCTGCTGCTCGGGTTTAGCAGGGGCGGAGGCGGCCGCAGGGGGATACCCTCGGCGACGAGCAGGCGGAGGTGCAGCCGGCGACTGGGTGGAGGCAGCAGCAGGTCGCCGGGGCAGGATGTTCTTGATGGCCTCCGTCTGCTTCTGTGCCACCAAGAACTGCTGGGCGAAGCTCTCGATGGCGTCGCCGAAGAGGCCGGCCTGACAGACAGGGGCGTTGAGGAACCGCACTTTGTCGGTCTCACGCATATCTGCCAAGTTCAGCCGTTCCTGGACCACCAGAGTGGACATCGCCCGACCCAGGGTGCGTGCGGCAACTTTCGTCGCCCGGAGGGCGAGGTCCGTTGCGGTACGCAGTTCCTGCATAACCCCTGGGTCGGAACTACCCTCGTGCAATTCCTTGAGCGCTTTGGCCTGGTAGACCTGCAGGAGCGCCATGGCATGCAGAGAAGACGCGGCTTCTCCACAGGCTGTGTAGGTCTTGCCCGTTAGGCTGGACGAGAACCTACACGCCCGGGAGGGGAGACGTGGATGGCCCCGCCAGTCGGAGCCGGTCTTAGGACACAGTTGCATCGCAACCGGGGAGGGACCTCCACGTAACCCTTAGCCGCGCCTCCATCGAGGGTAGTGAAGACGGAGGAATTCGCTGATCGTGAACGAGCGCAGTAGGGTGCTGTCCACGACTTCGTGAGCTCCTGATGCACTTCCGGAAAGAAAGGCACTGGGGCGGGGCGCTGAGAACCAGCACGTGCCGTCCCGACTCCCGAGATACCCATCGTCCGTGCATCTCCCTGCATCAGACACACACCGATTTTACTTTCACTTTAGACATAACCGACTGTGTTTATGTTAACCTTGTGTGTATTTGACAGTATTAGCGCAGTCGTCTTGACTTAGTCCAGTAATCACGTGTTTGACAAGCGTTTAGTGCGCGCGCTCGGAAAAGCGCATGTTAAAACCGTGCACACGCCGGCAAGGCTTTAAAACACATGCAAATAATGAACTTTCGTGATTGTGAATTACTATAGAGTTCCGTGAGTATAACTCTACCACTAACGTGTGATGTGAATGTATGTCGCATTGTTCAGTATATTGGGATGGAGGCAAATTATAGAATTTGCAGAAAAATACTTAATTAAATGCAAAACCGAAAAACCGCAATTCACAGGCGTGTATTGAACCGTGAAGCCCATACCGAACGGTTCAATATTATATTGAGAATTGTGGCATCCCTAATATATATATATATATATATATATAATATAATATAATATATCGGCCGATATATCGGAATATCGTATTTTTAAATCACCAAATATTTGTATCGTATCGGCCTTAAAAATCCTTTATCAGTCGGGCTCTAGTATGTATGTATATATATATATATATATATATATAGTTAGCAAGTTGTTCAATTTTAATACATTAATTTGCAAGTAATTTTGTGATTCTGCATTTTCTTTATGTTTTTTTTTTTTTCGTGATATAAGTTAAATTTAGTTCATAATGGTCTTTAAAAGGTCTTGAAAAGTCTTAAATTTGACTTGGTAAAACCTGCAGACACTCTTTGCATTTAAGCTTCACAATTAATAAAAGTTGTGTTCATCTGTGATAATTATCTTGATTGACAAAACGTGTAAGTTTCATAAACTTGTGTTGATCACAGAGCGATGCTAACTGCCGGTTAGCCTACAAAGTGACGTCATAACTCCACCACTAGGCCTTCTATCACTGATCTATATTGATAAGTGCCTACTATGCATAAATCCGGTCATGATGACTATAACAATATAATCTTAATCACTCAGCTGCAGTAATCGTTTAAAACAACCAATTTATTTTGAGTATAAAGTAAAATAATACGAAAAATAACACAAATGCCCCACAACGCCATGTTTTTTATCGTTTACAGTGACCGAAGCGAGAGATAGTGCATGTGTAGAAATAAATATCTTACCAGACACAATGAATATCAATGAGAGCACAAAGACCTTCATTTTCACATATCCACCGAAAAAAATAATGAAGTATTTGTATAATTAAAGAGCTTTTTAGCATGTAGTGAAAACGAAAGTAGCGTGGCTTCTGAGGTTGCTTCTTCTTTGACAAATCGCATTCGCGAGCAGTGCATTACTGCCATCTGCTGGTAACTTGGATCTGGTGTTGATTAAAGCTATTTTCCTGTAGTGCTTTCATATTCACGATATTCACACATTCGTATTTCTTTTTAAACGTCTTTCCAACGGTGGATGCAAAAATGCTAATATTAGTGATATTATTTACATGTTTGACAATCAGCTACAACTAATTATATAATCAAGTGAAATATACAAATTAAATTGTCCATGTTTTATTTTCGCTGAATCTATAAAATAATCAATAAATAAAATAATAATAATTAATATAATAAATCATATTTAAATTAGTGTGATTAATAATACATATTTTTGGGGGGTTTTCACACAGCAGTGACCACTCGTTGCCATATCAACCATAGATATGTATATGTACGTAGATGCTTCATTGGCGACTTTCTATCATTGATATGTCGATGATATCAACACTAGAGAAAATTGCACCAAAATTAAAAAAATCTTTGGAAGATATCACTGAAGATTTATTTAACCTTAGCAAAAGTAAATTTGCTTATTTTTCATCTCTGTTTTTTGTGTTTATTTAAAATTAGACAAATCTGATATTATTCTAATTATATATCTGTTATTTAACAGTTGAGATAGTTTTTTAATGCTGATCTAATCAGCAGAAGACACGAGCCAGGGTTAAATGTTCAGAAATTATTCATTATTATTTTTATTTTTTGATCTATATAGCTTTTTGCATTGTGTTTGTTGTAAAAATTAAAAAAAATATTTATATGAAAAAGGTGATAATTGTATTGACAACATATTTTATTTGATCTTGTATATTTTGTTTTTATCAGAACACTTTAAGCTGTCAGATTGTCATGTCACAATGTACCTCACCTACGGGGCATCTTGTCACATTTCACTTCCATTCTTTCGGAGTAAATCGCGATTGATTCTTTGAGATAATTTCTTTATTAATCACTTAGACGGTTGCTTTTTTCCCCCTTTACAATAAAATGTAATAAAATTAAAAGGACAAGTGTTCAAGAAGTTTGTTCAGTTAGAAAGGTTTGGTTGGTGCTATTCATAGTTTTGACCACATGGTGGCCACAATGTTAGAGTTGAAAAGCTTTGAGTAATGAAGTCTTAAAGGGATAGTTCAATCAAAAATGAAAATTCTGTCATCATTTACTCACCCTCAAGTTGTTCCAAACCTGTATGAGTTTCTTTGTTCCGCTGAACACAAAATAAGATAGAGTGAAGAATGTTTGTAACCAAGCAGATAGAGCAACTATTGACTACCATAGTAGGGGAAAAATACTATGGTAGTTAATGGTTGCTCTCTCAGCTTGGTTACAAACGTTCTTCGAAAAATCTTTTGTGTTCAGCAGAACAAAGAAACTCATACAGGTTTGGAACAATTTGAGGGCGAGTAAATGATGACAGAATTTTCATTTTTGGGTGAACTATCCCTTTAAGCGCAGAGACTTTTTTGCCATTTTGTTTCTACTTTTTCATATATCCGTGTACCGTTTTCTAAAAATGATTTCAACTAGCAATTAAATCAGTGACAGTGTTGTAATATGTAAGATAGTAAGCGCACGATTAATGATACAAATTTAACTTGGTCTTGAGGTAAAAGAAGCATCTCTGTGCAAGATCAAATAATGAGATATTTTGTACACTTTCTCATTTTTGTCAGCTTTGTAAAGTTGCACTAAATATCATCTTTATAAATAATAAGCAGAGCATTCAATGATCCATGATGAGTAAGAATCCAGTTTGACCTCTGACCTGTGACTGATTTGACAGAATCAATTTATTTGAGAGTAAGGCCGCATTTACATTACATGGTTCAAGTGACACAATTTCCTCCCATGTGGCACAGATCAGATGTGTAAGCACGCAGGAATGCACATGAGTTCCGATATTCTCAGATTGGTTTCAGGCCTCCTATGTGGAAATTCATGTGCGGAAATAAACCTGATTTGAAATAAACGGATATGTGCATTTGTGTAAGGGGACAGATCTGATATTTCCCTGTCAATGTGAGTTGTACGTCACTGAAAAAGTGACAGTGGCGAATGACGTCAACTCAGGTGGACTCTAACACGATCACATGACTCTTTTCCGTGGTGCAATGGAGGCTAAACCCAGTAGAGTCATGCTGAAGTTATATGTCTTTTAAACATTTGGGGAAAAGAGACAATATTGCAGGGTTCTTCTCTGGCTGTTTTTACTTCTTTTCCAGGTCAGAACCACTACCGTGGGTTGTTTCATTAAAGGGGTCATAGAATGCCATTTTTGTACAAGTTAATATGATTCTTTAGTGTCTAAATGAAAAGTTTGTAATATACTTTAATTAAAATTCTCATTAGTATTGTAAGAAAACACTAATTTTAACACGTGGAGTGTTGCCTTGACAACAGTTGAGGGTATATTTTCGAGAAATAATGGCAACAGGAGTCTTTGTTGCAACCTGTTTGCACATCATACTCCTGTTTGCACATTATACTCCATTTGCAATTATACCTATTGCATGCACATCATACTTCTCTATATATAAATATATATATATATTTTATGTTAACCACTTATTTTTAAGTCTACAGTTTATCTCACTTATCATATCCACTTATTTTATTTTATTTTATATTTTATATTTTTATTTTATTTTTTTATTTTTATCTTATTTCCTATTTTTATCTTACTTGATTTATTTATAACTCTACTTATGTTAATACTTTTTATTCTAATTTTATTCTATTTCTATTTTAATTTCCCCTTGTGTTCTTGTAACTGTTATTTGCACTGTCCATGGAGCGGACCTGTTTACATTTCACTGCCAGTTGTATATTGTGTATATAACTGTGTATGTGACAAATAAAACTCATGAATCTTGAATCTTGAATCTTGAGGACACATCTGAGCAACCTTATCATTTTGAACCGGAGTCGGACCAGGAACAAGATGAGGAACCCAACGAAGTTCGAACAGGACGTTTCTGAATGGTTGGTTAACGTCATGTCACTTTGATCTATCTTTGTACTGGCAGAGTAGCGTAGTTGCTATGTGTTTACTGATGTTAGTTAATTGACAGATTGATGTTATGTTATAAGATTTTTTTTTTTACATTACTTCTAAATCAGTAACAGACACCGTTATAAACCATGTACAAAAGTAAGCTTAGTGTAGTGTTACCACGTTAACTTCGTATCACCCGAGTACACAGTTTGTAATAACCATAACCCGTTGTTCATTATAAACGTGGGATTATGAATTATATTGAGAACGTCATACACAGAAAGCATGCCGTATTTGTAACTTACCCTGTAAACTTTAGCCTCATTCATCGTGATGCGTACAAGCGATTTGCAAAGATTAATATAAAGGTTAATAAAACGTTACACTCACTTCTTCCTGAGGTGCAGCAGGAACATGACACTTTGTTCAAGAGCAGCTTATTAGCAAAACCTGCTTTATACTGACCCTCGTTTATAAAGCAGTCTGCTGAGAAATGATTGTGCTTACAGGCACTGCCAACACACATTTCCGTATAATCAACTTGTAAAAGTGCATGTACCATTATATGACCCCTTTAAGTGTATTCTGTAAATGCATATATCGGATATGGGTCGCTTATAAAATGTGTAAAATGGTCGTCAACAAATTGGATGTAGTCAACAAATTGGAATTGAGCATCAAGACCAGGGCCCGTATTCATAAAGATTCTAAGAGTCCTCTCAGAAAACTCCTAATTTAGCTTAAAAACGTTTACGTAGGAGTCTTAGCTTAAGAGCTATTCGGGACCGATCTGAGAGCAACTCTGAGCAAGGAAAATACAAAAACTTTTATCTTAGTGAAGAGGCGGGGCTGACCCCGTTGCTACGTATGACACAGTCTTTTGAAGACTGTGATTGGTTGGTTGTCCAAAAAGGGGAAAAAAGGAGTGCTTTTAAATATAGGGTCTATTCTAAGCCTTCACTTTGAAATTACAAGCACAAATTGTCCTATTTTACCGTTCTCTCTTACTCACACACACACACACACACACACACACACACACACACACACACACACACACACACACACACACACACACACACACACACACACACACACACACACACACACACACACACACACACACACACATTATATATATGTATATAAATCCTTTTATTATTTACCATGCTGTTAATTTCCTATAAGGTATTTGATTGGCTTAGAATTATAAACATTGTTCCACTCTTTCCAATTACACTGATTGCTGGCATGTCTATTTAAATTGTGGTTTGAAAGTTGGATTTAATGCAACAAACATGATCCCTGCACGATCTAATCTATCGTCTTATTAAGTCACTGTCATCCATTGTCTGCAACACATTTCTTCTCCCTCTTCGTCTTTCTGCCATTTTCTCCGCTGCTAAAGAAACTCTTAAGCCTCTTAAAAGTCCTCATCCGTGCTCCTAACAAATTTGATCTTAAGACCTCTTTTAAGGGTTAAGATCCTTTCTGAATTACTTTTTTCTTTACTAGGATTTTTTAGTTGATTTTAAGAGTAAACACCCACATTTCTAAGAATTTTCTTAGAATTTTGTCACTAGGAGCTACTCTTTGCATTAGGATTCTTTATGAATATGGGCCCTGCAGTGTAAATGCGGCCTAAAGCTGTCAAACTGTGAGGTGCATAACAGCAGGACAGGAAGAAGCCCTTCACCTATAAACTGAACACACATCAAACAAATGGCCACAGTCATGCAAAAGCTGTTTGTCCACCCAACACATCAAACATGTTTCTGTAGAAACCCGACCGCAGCAGGTTTCAGTTTGACTCAGATGAGCTGCTTGCGTCTTACCTCAGGGAGAATGATAGTGTGAGATGGTAGTTTTTGCCACTCACAACAAATGAATATTTCCAAAAACATTTTAAAATCCATCAGATTTCTTTTATTATTAAATCTGTTGACTAATATTATCACACAATATTCCACTATTCTAATTTTAAATACAGTATTTACCACAATCAGATAATTACTTAATTATAATTTGTATTAAATTATGTTTTACATTTGATAAAGATTGTTTTCCAGTATTAAAAACTGTTAAAGCCTTCACAAGATCAGAAGAGCACTTATATGTTAAATATATAATCATAAGACGCAATAGCATTTGTGTGTGAACTAGGAGGGTCAAACGCTGTTGTGGGAGGGTTCACACTCCAGACTGCTTTGAGCGGACCGTTTTATCAGACTTTCACAGAACCATTGAAGAAAATGTTTCACATGTTTGTTTTGTTCTGTTTGTGCTGCTGGAGTCTGATTGGTAAGTTAATGACTATATCTTTTTTTGGCCAAATTTATTTTGTTTCAAAATAATAAAGCTCCTACTATTGTTCAGATTTGCATTTGCTATATTATTCCCAGATAAATTAAAACAAAATGATTATGACATCTACTTTAAATTCTACTTTTCAATTCTTTCATTGAGCCAAGAAGAATGTCCCTTAAAAAAAACATGAAACTAAACATCTCTTATTCAAATTACATTAAGTTAAAAACTACAGCAGATTTGAGATTTTGTAAACCAACAGGAGTCTTAATCTGTGACAAAACCTGTTTTGCAGGTGTGTTTGGTGTTGATGAAGTGAAGTCAGTGTCAGTGATGGAGGGAGATTCTGTCACTCTAAACTCTGGTGTTACTAAAATACGTAAAGATGAAGACATACTGTGGAATTTTGGAGCTGAAACGTCCCTCATAGCTGAAATCAGCAAAGCTGCTGGAATCTTCTCCACATATAAAGGCACTGATGGGAGATTCAGAGACAGACTGAAGCTGGACGATCAAACTGGATCTCTGACCATCACAAACATCACAACCGAACATGCTGGATTCTATAAACTACAGATAACTGCAGCAAAACTAACATCAAAAACATTCAATGTTTCTGTCTATGGTGAGTAGAGATCATTTGTCCACAACATTTGTGGGATAATATTGATTAACACACACACACACACACACAAAACCACAATTTTGAGTCGTCCCCCGTTTTCCCAAAATTCACTTACAATGGAAGTATTTTGAGGTTTAACTAAGTATTTTGAGGTGTATCATTTGAGCTGTAAAGCTGTTTAAATCATTGTTATAGTCGTTTTAGGGTTTTAGTGTGGATGGTGTTGCGTTGTCAAAGTGTCAGGGAAAATGCTAAGGATTTTTTCTACAGGCCCGGTCGGGCTAGTGGTTCAATTTTTTACTTCCCCTGAAAAATGTTTTTGCGTCCCCACACACACACACACAAAAAAGTTCTAAATAAATCAAATAAAATAGGCCTAGTTATTGTTTTTTGACCCATGTAACCTTAATAAATAAAGTACGACACAAAAAATTACTACTAAATAAACTTTAAATCACTAAATAAAAGTACTCAAAGTAAACAGTCAGTAATAAAATAAGAACAAATAATCAAATTACGAGCAATAGCACAAATAAATACAATAAATCAAACATACACAAAACAGAGCTTTACATGTTTTTCAGGTTGGTCTAACCTCGTTCCCTGAAGGAGGGAATGGAGACATACTTTAGAATGTGAACCGACGAATTTGAATTGATATCCTAATTTGTCGGTTCACATTCTGAAGTACGTCTCCATTCCCTCCTTCAGGGAATGAGGATTACATGCGTAACCGAGATGTTTTCAGGAACAGAAAAGTAAAAGTAATCAAATGTAAATTAACACTGCATAGTCTTCACTAGATAAATAAATCATAGATTGTTCCTTAATAAAGTTAGGAGAACAGTTAAGAACAGCGAGCGATTTATTAACATTTAAAAATGCAGATTATTATAATCCGAAGCAGGATTATGGCTTTGGATGTTTGCGCACACAACTTCTCACACTATTTCTATTGATTTATAAAAGGTAATCGTAGAAGTCGTCAAATCACCTTCATTTATATACGGTAACTCATTTCACAATATACACTCTAAAAAATGCTGGGTTAAAAATAACCCAAGTTGGGTTGAAAATGGACTAACCCAGCAAATGAGTTGTTTTAACCCAGCATTTGGGTTGTTTTAACCCAGCGGTTGGGTTAAATGTTTGCTTAAAACAACCCAATTGCTGGGTTAAAACAACCCAATCCCTGGGTTAAAACAACCCAAATGCTGGGTTAGTCCATTTTCAACCCAACTTGGGTTATTTTTAACCCAGCATTTTTTTGAGTGTAGATTGTTTCAAAGCAGCTTTAGAGTGATAATAGGAAATTAATCGGAACAGAGATTGTTTTGGCTGTATGGAGACAGGGGAGGGTTGTAACACTGGGTCAGTTGTTTGACAGGTCAGAAAAGAGCTGTGGTAATGTCTTTAATATCATAAACCCCATCTTCTTTTAGAGCTCACAGGAGAAATTGCATGTGACTGTGAGCAAATTTGTAGATTTTATGACCCAAAAAGTGATTTTAAGGTTATTAATTATTATTATTATTATTATTATTAATTGTAGGTACAATAATTTAACTTGCATGACCTGAAGTAGCTATTTCAGTAGTTTATTTTGATGCTTTGTATTTATGCTAACTTCAAACCCACATGCTAAAACAGTTAGCTAAGTTATGGCTGTTAGGAGTGGAGATAGTTGTAACAGTTTATTAAAAATGTTACAACCAACCCCTATGATGATTCCAATAAGTCCAGTTATCAATCACATCCTCTGTTGAGGAAGTCATGTGAGTGTTTTATTGCATATTGAGGGATTTGTTCAAATGTGTTTCCATCATAGTTTATGCGCTTCTGATAAAAAATTATCTGCCTCAATTGAACGCCTCAATTTTGAAGTTTTTTGTGCACATTATTAGAATTTATGCGCATCTTGATGTTTCCATCCAGTGTTTTTTATGCAATATCTCAAAATTCACATAAAAATAGGTGGATCACGGACACATAGCTAGTGACTGAACCCTTATGTGACATGAATACACACATACACGCTCGACAACTGTTTTGCACTAAATTTAAAGTAAAAAAAAAAAAGCAATATAATGTTTTTCTTTTTGTCAGGTTAAACTGTCAACGTTGTTCTAAACTGTTTTTTCATTTTTTTTCAATTATGTTTATGCAAAAATTGGATGGTGTGAGTGTTATTTCAGCAAATGACCTCACATCAACCCTCGGGTAGTGTTACAACTCAGCCCAGTAGTGGGGTAGGTTGTAACAACGGAACTCTTTGTATTTGACATTAACTCACATAATCTGTGATTGTGTAGCACGTCCAAGTGAGTTATATTTGTGGACAAATGTGGCTACCATGTATGAAAATTTGAGACATCTAGCACAAATAACCACTGAGTTACTGATGCTCAAACAAAAAGTGTTACAACCATCCCATGTCTCCCCCGCATCAGCTAAAGTACGTTTTTTATTGATTCATTTCTGTTGTAAAAAAATCATTAGTTATTTACTTTGGGGCTACTTAAACAACACCATTTTCAACTAAAACAGAACACTTTTAATGTGTTCCCGGCAGCTCATCTGCACAGCGACAGCGCCCGGCGGCTAGAGAACGCAAACTTTGAAATAGGTTTTGAAATAGTTTTGAAATGATACCGTTATTTTCGTGTAAAAAACGTGAATCTGTGAGAACTATGACGGCATGCACGTAAGCATTACGTGTTTAGTTTATAGGCAAGCGCGTTTGAATGTGTATGTGTGCAGGCGCATAGTTTTTCTTTACAAAGTGACCAAATTACGTCGTTTCCGCAGATAGGTCCACCATCTGATCTGGATACGGCCTGGATCCGGCAGACTACTGTAAAACTCGGGATAAACAGAGAGACTAATATTAGCGTAGATCCCAATAGTCTGGATATTATCTGACCAGGAAAATCTGCAGAGGCCAGTTATGGTACGGAAAAACCTAAAATCTGTACTATCTTATCATATGGAAAAAGGAAATGGCCTACTGCAAAAAGATGTTAAAACAAACACTAGAAAAGTATATATTATCAGTCAATATACGCATTATAATGTTTACATAAAGCTTTTTAAAAATTGGGAAAGGTAACTTTCCATCTTTAGAAAGAAGGTGGAAAATGGAGCAAAAAGGGAAAGATAGCTGGGAAAGCATCAGTTTGATTTACGCTGACAATAGAATGTTATAATTGTATGAGTTTGCATTGAGGGGGTCAGATGAACAGCTTGCATCTCGACTTTGTTCGACTTTGCTTTTTTTTCCATTCTCTATCTTTCAAACTTTGGTTATATATAAACCAACTAATTTTTAATCCATTGAAAACGGTAGACTTTCATGTTTGCCGTGGTCGAGGAGACATTCAATCACCACCGAAATATGTTGTTTTCTCAATTTGACATTTGACCTGACACTTTTTAAATCAGTTGTGGATTTATTCTTATGTAGATTCTCTCTTAACACACAGAGCGCTGACACAATAATGCTTTTTTTCCCTTTTTTTTCAGTTCGCTTTCACAAGGCAACATTTCAAAATGGACCAAAATGACTTAATACGAGTCAAGTGCGAGTAAACTCTCCTCTAAACTCTTGGTCAGCGTGCATCGTCATGAAGTTTATCAATTACACATACATATAAGCCGTGCCAATTTAAATATTTAAGAAGATGTGAAAGATAACTCTATTCGGTACTTGTGCTCAAGTGACCTTTACTTATTTTCTCAAAATAAATCTCTCAGGCCACATCCACACAAAGCCATAGCTTTCCCTATCCAATCTTTTTTTTTCCTCATCTCAAGAAATATCTGCGTACACACGAAACCACTGAATCCGACTCAAAACGATGTAGTATACATGCCAGACCAGTATGAGGCGCTGTAATTCTGCCACAGGAATACACTAAAAACAGAGAAGACTTGGAGCATGCGCATAAACCTCAAGACGTGGGTTGATGACATCATCGTTTAACAAAATATACGGATTGGCTGTACACACGAAAACGCAAGGGGGTTGTTTTAAGATTCATCCACTCTGGGACCCGGTTTAAAAAAATAGCGGTTTCAGGCTCCCAAAACGGCGGATCCGTCTGGACGAAATGCCGATATGATACAAATCCAGGATTCGGCTCATAGCGGTCATCAGTCAGGATGGATAGACTACAGCTCCGTGAGCTGATTGTGGCTTTCTTTTAGCTGTGATTATATTACTTCATCATTTGTAGCAAGAATCAAGGCTTCGTCTGTATTTTTACGTGTTTTGGACAGTTGTTCTGAAATCGTCTGACCAAGGCATTTCACTTTGTCTTTGCTCTGTGTTCACATAGTGTGCTTAAATGAACTGAAAACGCACCAGGTCCCGAAACAAACGCTCCAAACGAACCAGGTGCGAGAATGCCCTGACACCTTGAAAACTTGAAACTTCTACTCTGAGGGCCTGTCATACGTAAAATTTTTGTATCGTATCGGCATTTCGTCCAGACGGA
The DNA here is from genome assembly GCF_949357685.1 of Gobio gobio. Lineage (NCBI taxonomy): Eukaryota > Metazoa > Chordata > Actinopteri > Cypriniformes > Gobionidae > Gobio > Gobio gobio. Next base: position 11,718,521 of record NC_137120.1, read on the forward strand.
TCCGCCGTTTTGGGAGCCTGAAACCGCTATTTTTTGAAACCGGGTCCCAGAGTGGATAAATCTGAAAACAACCTCCTTGCGTTTTCGTGTGTACAGCCAATCCGTATATTTTGTTAAACCATGATGCCATCAACCCACGTCTCGAGGTATATGCGCATGCTCCAAGTCTTCTCTGTTTTTAGTGCATCTCTGTGGCAGAATTACAGCGCCTCATACTGGTCTGGCATGTATACTGCATCATTTTGAGTCGGATTCAGTGGTTTTGTGTGTACGCAAATATTTCTTGAGATGAGAAAAAAAAAAAGATTGGATGGGGAAAGCTCTGGCTTCGTGTGATGTGGAGAGATTTATTTTGAGAAAAGAAGAAAAGGCCATTTGAGCACAAGTACCGAATTGAGTTATCTTTCACATCCTCTTGTGCTTAAATATTTAAATTGGCATGGCTTATATGTGCAGTTGATAAACTTCATGACGATGCAACTCTGGCCCAATCGGGGAAGCGACAGTTCAAATTTCCAGCGCGTTATTCACCTTGTTCTGGCATCTTGTTGTATTATTGAAACAGTTAGCTTAACATTCATGGATTGACCCAATTCACTTCCATATTTGTGGAAATCAATTTGTAATCTTTGTAAACTTTATGAACTCTGAATTTTTCTTTAATATTTACTTATTGAAATGTTTGCTCATTTTATAACTTAATGATCATCATCACACAAAACATAGAGCCCAATATAAGATTGTTGTTTATATTTAAACATATTTCTGTTTATTCTCTCATGTTTTCCAGCTCCTCTCGTCACTCCTAACATTAACAGAGATTGTTCATCATCATCATCATCATCATCAAATTGTTCACTGGTGTGTTCAGTGTTGAATGTGGGTCATGTGACTCTCTCCTGGTACAAAGGGAACAGTTTATTGTCCAGCATCAGTGTGTCTGATCTCAGCATCAGTCTCTCTCTACCTCTGGAGGTGAAATATCAGGATAAAAACACCTACAGCTGTGTGCTCAACAATCCCATCGGCAACCAGACTAAACATCTGGACATCACGCAACTTTGTCACACATGTGCAGGTACGGCAGCACGGCTGATATAATGTGTGTTTATTCACTGACCGGATCTCTGTCTTCTGTTGTAGATCAGACTGATGCACTCACTTCTTTCTTTATCATTACAGCACTGGACACACAGTCTCCTTCACACTCTCTGATAGTGCTGATCTCTGCTGCTACCGCTGGATCTCTGCTGATTGTTGCTGTATTCATGATGTGCTGCATCTGCAAGAAATGTAGAAAAACAGGTCAGGAGAACAAGAAATTAATTTGTACATACACTCACCTAAAGGATTATTAGGAACACCTGTTCAATTTCTCATTAATGCAATTATCTAATCAACCAATCACATGGCAGTTGCTTCAATGCATTTAGGGTTGTGGTCCTGGTCAAGACAATCTCCTGAACTCCAAACTGAATGTCAGAATGGGAAAGAAATGTGATTGAAGCAATTTTGAGCGTGGCATTGTTGTGGGTGCCAGACGGGCTGGTCTGAGTATTTCACAATCTGCTCAGTTACTGGGATTTTCACGCACAACCATTTCTAGGGTTTACAAAGAATGGTGTGAGAAGGGAAAACATCCGCGGCAGTCCTGTGGGCGAAAATGCCTTGTTGATGCTAGAGGTCAGAGGAGAATGGGCTGACTTATTCAAGCTGATAGAAGAGCAACTTTGACTGAAATAATCACTCGTTACAACCGAGGTATGCAGCAAAGCATTTGTGAAGCCAAAACACGCACAACCTTGAGGCGGATGGTCTACAACAGCAGAAGACCCCACCGGGTACCACTCATCTCCACTACAAATAGGAAAAAGAGGTTACAATTTGGACGAGCTCACCAAAATTGGACAGTTGAAGACTGGAAAAATGTTGCCTGGTCTGATGAGTCTCAATTTCTGTTGAGACATTCAGATGGTAGAGTCAGAATTTCGCGTAAACAGAATGAAAACATGGATCCATCATGCCTTGTTACCACTGTGCAGGCTGGTGGTGGTGGTGTAATGGTGTGGGGGATGTTTTCTTGGCACACTTTAGGCCCCTTAGTGCCAATTGGGCATCGTTTAAATGCCACGGCCTACCTGAGCATTGTTTCTGACCATGTCCATCCCTTTATGACCACCATGTACCCATCCTCTGATGGCTACTTCCAGCAGGATAATGCACCATGTCACAAAGCTCGAATCATTTCAAATTGGTTTCTTGAACATGACAATGAGTTCACTGGACTAAAATGGCCCCCACAGTCACCAGGGGCCTCATTTATAAAACTTTGCGTAGGATTTGCGTCAGAAGTGGCGTACGGATGAAACATAGGACGTGCGTACGCACAGAAATATTCAGATTTATAAAACCGTGCGCACGCACATCCTAAGCAGTTTTCCCTTAATAAATCACAATCAATTCTAAATGTAGCGCAGCTTTTGCGGCTTCATGTCACGCCCATAGTTGCCCATAAATAGTCCGTGAAACGCCCACAAGTTAATATTCATCGATTGTGAAATCATGGCAAACACAGAGAGGAAATAAAAAAAACGTAACTTCACTCAATGTGAAATAGAAGTGATCGTTGGCGAGGTTGAAAAGAGGAGAAAAATTTTGCTTTGGAGGGCACAGTGTGGGCATTACTAATGCCAAAAAGGCACTTGAGGTGCAAAAGGTTGCAGACGCCGTAAATGCTGTAGCCTCACAACCTCGGACCATGGCCGAAATAAAAAATAAATGGTCGGACATCAAAGTCGAGGCAAAAAAGCGTCTAGCGCTCCATCGCCAGAGTGTGTCCTCGTTTGCCAGCAAGTCTTCTTGCTGTCTGAAGATGCGTTCACTACGAATCCTTCCATTTGCCACATCTTCTAAGAGTGCAAGATCAGCCATTGTGCGTCATTACGCATTGTGATGGGGCATTTTATTTCCATCCATTTAATTGCATCTGACAAGCTATAGATGTCGGTTATAATCTACGTGGAAATGGGAAATAGTTCAGTGCAAATGTAATGTCTTGCAGCTTTCTGAATGGTTGAGACACGTTATACGTTATTTTATCAAAAATAAAACTAAAGGTATATACATGAATACCATGATTCCGTAGCTGATGAAGAAATGTTACTATGAAAACAACTTTCCCCAGACAATTAATACATCTATCTATCTATATATCTCCCTAATTATCTGTCTATCTATCTAATTGCATCTATATCTGCTCCGTCAGACGGACACATTGACGAGAATATCAGTTTTATACATGAGCTATTTCGTTCTGTTTAGCCTATCATATTATTTATGAGGATGAATTGCATAACATGCCAATATTATTGCAGAACATATTTCTCTTTTCTTTTTGCAAATATGTGTTAATTTGCATTTCTGTTGTAATTTTCGTTTGATTTTGTTTGTTTTATACTGCAGATCGATTAACGGGTGTTCGTGTAGGCTGTTAATTGTAAGACTTACTTTGTGAAGTCTTCATGTTATTTATGAGAGGCAGTATTGCCATTTCTTTTACACAACGGTCTACAGTTTCACACACTTTCACGTGTTTCTTCCATCTGCCGACGGTGTCGCCATTTCTCATTTCACCCGTTTTTGTGCGTACGCCTGGGTCAGAGCTTGCGTGAAGGACCGCACATTTTCTCGTCAAGTTTGCTTTTTATAAATACCAATTATTGCGTAGAGAGTGGCGTACGCCTTCTTTTGTGCGTACGCAACGTTTATAAATGAGGCCCCAGATCTCAACCCAATAGAGCATCTTTGGGATGTGGTGGAACGGGAGCTTCGTGCCCTGGATGTGCATCCCACAAATCTCCATCAACTGCAAGATGCTATCCTATCAATATGGGCCAACATTTCTAAAGAATGCTTTCAGCACCTTGTTGAATCAATGCCACGTAGAATTAAGGCAGTTCAGAAGGCGAAAGGGGGTCAAACACAGTATTAGTATGGTGTTCCTAATAATCCTTTAGGTGAGTGTATATGTACTTTTACAGACAAATTTTAATATTTGTTTCAACATGTTTGTGATTATTGTTAAAGCAGTTAACTGGGAGGAAGACAGAACCGATTCAGCATCCTGTAAACCAACAAAACGAAAAAAGGTAAGAACATTCATGACAGAGTTGCAGTCAGTGTGATTGCAGTTTGCAGCATCCGACGGTCAGCGAACAGACGTTTGTGGTTTATCAGCTCAAAAGCAGATAAAAGGGACTGTTTAAGCATGTTTTTTTATGCTTTTACACTGTGTATGTACTGTTTGTACCTCAGTGTAAACTGTTTTTCCATTTAGCAGGGCTATTTTCATTTTGCAGACCTAAAATATTCACATTCATTGCATCTTTTTTCATACATTTTTTAAAAATCACTGGTGACTGTCAATAACATTCTGCATCTTTCAAACTTTGGTCATATATAAGCCAACTGATTTTTTAATCCATTGAAAATGGTAGACTTTCGTGTTTGCCGTGGTCGAGGAGACATGAGACATTCAATCACCACCGAAATATGTTTTCTCAATTTGACATTTGACCTGACACTTTTTAAGTCAGTTGTGGATTTATTCTTATGTAGATTCTCTCTTAACGCAAAGAGCGCTGACACAATAATGTAAGGAGGCTACATGCAAAAGAATTTGATTTTCCCATACATTTAAGGGCCATTTTAACGTTAAAAGGGTTTCACACTATCACAATTATCAGCGGCAATGTGAATGCACGATACAGCAACTAGCCAATGGGAGATACAGTGACCTGCGGGCAGGGGCGCCGCTAGCAATTTTGGGCCCTATGAAAGAATATGATGTTGGGCCCCCTACCGCACCAACCTAGCTATCCAAAATCTGATATATAAATATCAGAATACCACTCGCTCAACCCAGAATGCCTCAATTGGCCGATGAAACATTGTTTAAAATTAAGATACAATTTATACAAAATTAAATTTACTTTAAAGAAAGGCTTTCTACAGAACAAAACTTAATGAAGTGGTCACAATCATGTCTGACTCACTCCCACTCTCCTGGCATCGTGCATCTTATGATGTTTCCTTTCTAACTCATGCTGTTCACTTTTCATAATCAACATTGACAGATTGACAACATAGATAGAGATAAAATAAAATAAAAATTACATTATAATATTTAAACATAAATATAAAACTAAATCCATTTTCTTAATGGCTACAACAATTAAAGTAGCTATACTACAGTGCAGAGAAATTTCATGTCGGAGTGGGATTTGAGCAAATGTCCCGTGAGTGTGAGCGGTTCATGAGTGGAGCGTTTTGCTGGATTTTGCCAGAAATGCAGAAATAAGCCATAATTTTGTTATATTTGTAACTCTTTGGTAGATTATACATTTATAATTTCTATTGCATTACTACTAGTACTGTTACTACTAATAAAACCAATCTCTGGGGGCCCCAAATGTGCGTGGGCCCTTAGAATCGTCCTAATTTTCCCCCCCTTAGCGGCGCCCCTGCCTGCGGGAACGCATAGGATAACATGGGGTAAGATCAAGGTGCAAACTTTATATTAAACATGATATTTGAATAATCTTTTTCAAGCCATGAATAGTTGTAACGTTTATTTATTATTCAGTTCACCCATACAAAGTCAGTTTTTACACCATTGTCTTTGGAAAGAAAGTAGGATATAAAGTTGTTACCCAGCTGTGCTGAAGTCTGTCCTGGAGCTGCAGCGTCTCTGCGGTTCATGATTATCTGAGCTGAAACACAGCTTTAGCAGCCATTGGTTGTTTTGTAGACGTGCTGCTACAAGTGTCTGAGCTGTTGCTTTAGTGTGAAAGACAATCATTCTCAGAGCAGAAGCTGTCGTGGCAAACCTTCAGAACTTTAGCTGTTTGATGATTTAACGGTTTAAAAAGTCATGTGATGTTCTAGATGATTGATGTGATTTTTCTCTTTGCTGCTCCATGCATCTTAGCATTTGTTCAGTAGTAGTTCTTTGAAAAACAAAATGATCAGTATATGTAGATTAAGCTTTGCACCTTAAAAATATAGAAACATGTTCTTGTTGTGAAGTTACTCAGACTTAGAACTTAGAAATTTAACAACAATTGCCATCTCTGTCACATCAGCAGATTTCTGATTGAGTTTTTGTGTTTCCTTTCAGAAATCAACGACGGACGCTGTGTATGTAAATCTCCCCAAAAAACGATGATCAAATACTGAATCTACAAGAATTAATGTTAAAGTTCATACAGGGCAATACGTCTCAATTTTTGGTTTTGCTCATATTTAGGCCCCGTCCACACAGAGACGCGTTTAGCTGTATACCTAAACTTTTTGTATCGTATCAGCTTTTCGTCCACACGGATCTGGCGTTTTGAGAGCCTGAAACCGATATTTTTTGAAACCGGGTCCCGGAGTGGATAAATCTGAAACTGGATAGGGAAAAGCTCTGGCTTCGTGTGGATGTGGCCATAATCTCTTCCAGGATGTTTTTCTGTTCTCTCTGCTTTTTCTGTTCTCTCTGCTTTGTTTTTGATTTTCGTATCAAATCTTTCGATTTAATTTTTTTAATGTTGTTTTAGTTAATTTAGTGGTTCACAAAAAGCATAGGATACAGAAAATACATACTATGTATGTATACTAGAATACTAAAATGTTACATTTTTAGTTTATCACATGCAAATGTGTAAATGTATAAATCTATATTTCATTATTAAATACTGATCCCATTGACTGCTGGTCTCTGATGGACATTTTGGCAAATGCAACACAAGCACATCATCGCACTCTAGTGTTGAAAGCAGAAAATTACCTCTCTCAAAATATATTGTAAAACAAGATTTGTAAATGTTACTAAATTATTAAGTGTACATTGTGTCATTGCACCTGACGCTCGTTTAGGCTAAAGCCCTCCTTAAGTGGGCCTAGTGACACCCCTGCCCCTGACATTGACCGTTAATTATAACATTACATGTGTCACATGAAGGCCTATTTTTTTTATAACTCATTCGTTTACATTATATAAAGTATTAAAGTTCTGCATAATTAAGGGCGTGGTCACTTCGAGTGACAGGTGGAAAGCCATTTATCTGCTGTCTGTTAGTAATCCCGTCACTTCAGCTCCGCCCACGTCCCGCCTTTTTGCCAATTTTCTGTTATCCGGGAGTGATGCGCAATGACACGCTGCCAAGATTCAATACTCATCAGAATCCTATAGGTGACGTCACGGACACTACGTCCATATTTTTTTTTACAGTCTATGGCCAAAACAAGGAAGCGAATTAGCATTTTAGCACTTCCGGTTCCATCGTCCGGAAGTCAATGTTTTTTTTTTAATGGGTTTTGTTTAAATAGCTGAAATAATATTTGTGGTTCCGGCAAAAGTTAGAAGAATATTTCGGGTCATTGTCCTCTTGGAAAATAAGTCCAGGCCCAATAAGACGATTCCCAGATGCCAAGTGTTCTAATAATTTATATATATATATATATATATATATATATATATATATACACTGCGCTGAGGCATTATTTAGTATTGTCTCAAGTGTCACACTTTCAATATTCAATAAACTTTATTCTTCTACTAGTTGAATTTGTTCTCTTTCATGCTACACAATTTAATTATATATATAAATATATCAATATATTTCTCTGGTAAACAACATTTAGCAATTGCCTGATTCATGTTTGCCAATAATAAACAATGAATGATTAAGGCATGTGTGACCAATACGGAGTATTATAGTGTCCTCCTTCCTACTTCCAAAGTTTTTCCTTCCATTTCCAACTTGTCTTTGAATGTTGTACAGATGACGACCTTTTACCTCCCCATCCCACATCTTTTGCCATGTCCTAATCATATCTAACTATCCCTTTCATTTCTGCTTTACTTAGTGATATGTCTGGTTAAAGTCTTAAAGGACAACTCCGGTGAAAAATGAACCTAGGGGTAATTAACACATGGTTACCGAGAAGATCGTTCTCTGGGATGCGTTTTCATGAAAATCGAATGTAAAGAGTTTTATCTCTAAAAACAGATTAGCTTATAACGCTAAATGGGGCATAGAATAAGTCAAATTAAATTGCTAGTTAATACCACTAACAAGGCTCAAAATAGCCTCACACTAACACGGTAGCATAATGAGGGTCCCTACATGCAAACCGAAGCATTTAGAACTTTGGAAGTATACAAACCGTTTAATAAGAAGATACTTTATAAAGACAGTACATTACGCGTATACAGACAGGAGCCATCAGAGGCGCTGAAAAACAGAGTTGTTGAGGTGAGGTTCTAAGCAAGCTGAGGCGATACTAAAATGTGACGTGAAAACACAGCAGACTGCTGATTGGTCAGAGAGAATCGTCACTATTCACTGCGTCATCATTACACGCACCAGACGGAGTATCCTGAATAACCCCGCCATTTTTAAATAGTTTGGCCAGAGATTGCACGATATACCCACCATTATTATGGCAACTTGGGGAAAAATACGCCGTGGTCAAACGAGGAGGTTTCCTTTGTTTGGTTGCCGAAGAGAGGATCCAGTGAGAGCTTGATCCGGCAACTAGGAACGAAAAAGTTTCCTGCGGCGTCGCTATGACGACCAGGTACTATTGTGGAGGTACTATCTGCAATGGAAAACGGAGCGAAAAGCGAGCCGAGTCGAGCTGGTACTGGTAATGGAAAAGCGGTAAAATAGGTCTGCAATTTAGTAATACTGACCAATAAGCTCCGCTCGCTCAACCCAGAAAGCCCCAATTGGCTGATGAAACATTGATTAAAATTTATACAAAATGAAAATTTACTTTAAATAAAGGCTTTCTACAAAACAAAACTTAATGAAGTGGTCAAAATCATGTCTGACTCACTCCCACTCTCCTGGCATTGCACATCTTATGATCTGTCCTTTCTCACTCATGCTGTTCACTTTTCATAATCAACATAGACATAAAAAAAATTACATTATAATATTTAAACATAAATATAAAACTAAATACCTTTTCTTAATGGCTACAACAAGTATAGTAGCCTACAGTACAGAGAAATTTCTTGTTGAAGTGGGATTTGAGCAAATGTTGTTTTACCCATGAGTGTGAGTGGTTCATGAGTGGAGCGTTTTGCTGAATTTTGCCAGGATAATAAGAATTAAGACATCATTTTGTTATATTTGGGTAGATTATTCATTTATAATTTCTATTACATTACTACTAGTACTGTTACTACTAATAAAACCAATCTCTGGGGGCCCCAAAAGTGCGGAGGCCCTTGGAATCGTCCTAACTTTCCCCCCTTAGTGGCGCCCATGGTTCCACACAAACCTGCGCTGTCAATGCATTTGAATAGATAGACGACAGTTTCACTATACAGGTATTTGCAGCAATTTTTGGGAAAACAGTACAGCATAGTGTGCATTGATTATTACGTCAACCATTTACAGTATCATTTTATTATGGAGAGTGATGGAGATGCAACATTGTTAACATTAAAGTTAATGTTTTTCTTGTATTTTGCCCTCAGGTATTCCTTATCCTTACTAGTTGCTCATACTCATTGGTGGTCAAATGTGACCATACACCTTAACTATTTTTCAATTAAATAAATGTTCTATATTTTAGTTTAATAATATTTATTGAATATTTTGAGGAGACCTTTTGGTACTAAATAGGCCTACTATTTGTGCAATAATTATGGTCCATTAATGACCATTTAATGAATTAAAATATTTTTCTTCTAATATTTTTCTTATTTATATTACAATTAGTGTAATTAAGGTTAAAATAGAGAATTCCAATGCAAAGAGGCAAATTAGAGTCATTTTGTGGCTGGAAAAATAATACATTTCATTTGTAATGCCATGGTTTATCCACTATAAGCTCTTTAATAAATATACATGTATCTAGTTGCTCAAAAAAGTATTGCAGATCATAACTGCTTACTTATTTTTAGGTTTTGCATTTGAATACATATTTGGACATTTAGACATGATCAAGCCGTAGATTTTTTAAATGTGAAATTTTAAAACGTTACATCCTAATATTTTTTAATGATACTTATATAAGCACACACAAGTGAATATTAATGAATGCGAGCAAATATAATTTAACCCAAGAAAAGTTTAAAATAGTGCTAAAAAGGCAAACTTATTTTTCCCTATATGTACAGTAGGCTATATACATATGTATTGATACTGAATCAAGATCAAAATTAGTGCCAATCACCAACCACCAAACCCCAAATACCCACCCCCCACAAATTGGTTTCTTATCTGAGGGAAACACTGACAAGAGATCTCAGAATATGTCGACCCTTGATGTCATCGTATGCTGAAGGCATCAACAGATAAATATGTACACTGTAGTAAGAAATACCAGTTTGCCATATCAAGCAGCATCAGCAGTTTTGTAAATAAAGTTCTTATTTGCAGTGTCCATCCACCCATCCCATCCATCCAGTAAATAAAGTTCTTATTTGCATATTTGCTGTGTCAGTGTCATTGACTGGATGAACGCAACACATGATGGAAAATGTTCGCAGTCGTGCATCAGATGAATTGTGCAGTTTGGATGCCGATTCATCACGTGGGTTCAAAACAGAAACCCATCCATACAGTTCAAGTTCAAGTTGAGCTTTGTCATTCCGCTACATGTTGTGACATACAGTGGAACGAAATGTCGTGGCTCGTAGGACCACGGTGCTACATACAGACAATATAAACCTATACACAACTAATATACTGAGGGAGTCTAACTTTAAATTTACTTTATAAAAATATTTACCCATACATAAAAATATACAAATACTTTCACATAAACTGTACATGTGCAAAGGGAAACATTGTAAAGCAAGCAGCTGGCTGGGGAACAGTGCAAGATGATTTTCAGTGCATGAGCACGTAAACAGACATTTTTTTTGTATGATTGTAGAAAGCGTCAGCACAGAGAGTGTGTGTTACAGCTGGTTTGTAAGGCCCACTCACCTAAGTGTAGCACTCTCAGAATTGCACAATTTTTTGTTTGCCATGAAATGTGGTAGGGTTGGGGCGTTTGGGGGCAGAGTTGAGACAGTGCATGTTTTCAGAGGTGGGTGGGTGTGATTTGAGTTCAGGGCTCTCACAGCCTTGGGGACAAAGCTGTTGAGCATTCTGGTGGAGCGAGCTTTGATGCTCTGGTACCGTCTACACCCATACATCCACCCGTCTACCCCTTCATTCATCCTAACATTCCTTTAAATTCCAACCAATGAAGATTAACAGTACTAAGTGCTTTTAAATTGTTCTCTAATTTTGATCACTGTAGATACATTAACACTGAAACTGCACAAATAATTCTCTGAGGTTAATGTTTTTAAAGCATTAAAGAAAATAAACATGAAATACTCTAAATATGAAACTTAAACAGGCAAGTCATTGTCTTAATGAGTGAGTTATTGAGTTCTTCATTCAAACGATTCTTTTAAACAGCTGATTAACTCCGGAACAAATCAGGATTGGCTGAACATGCTGGACTCTAAACTACAGAACTGCAGCAACACTCAATGTTTCGGTCCATGGTGAGTAGATCATTTGTGGGATAGATTTATAGTGGTGAATTCAGGTTGATTGTGACACTTTTTGCCATTGTGATGACTTGAAAAAAAAAAAAAGTCCATTCACCCTATACACACACACATTAATATAGTGATCAACACATGCACACAAAGCAAAAATGAGTCGTCCCTCATTTTCCCAAAAATGGAGTTTGATCCACTTACAAGTGAATGGGAATATTGAGGTTTAGAAGCAGAAATTAGTTATTTATTAAGAACACCACAAATTATATATATATATATATATATATATATATATATATATATATATATATATATATATATATATATATATATATATATATGAGCTGTAAAACTGTTTAAAATAATTTTAGGGTTTTAGTGTGGATGATGTTGTCAAAGTGACAGTTGTAAATACTAATACTATTTTTTTACAGGCCCGGTCAGGCTAGTGATTACATTTACCTGCCAAAATGTTTTTGCACAATGTAATTTTTAATTCATTGAAGCAGTGACAGTATTAAAGTTTGAGGTAAAAAAAAAAATAAAATAAAAAAAAATTCCAATCATCGACTCTTTTTTTTTTTTAAGCATTTGCCAAATTAAATCCAAACAGCGATGTGTATTGTATTAAACAAAACAAACACAGAAGATAAACTATGAGATTTATTTACTGAAAGTAAGACCTCAATCAATCTCCTGAGGACTTTCTGATGGTTAAATCAGCACTGTTAACTGCATGCATTGTCCAGGGCAACACAGTCATCATGACAACGGTTCTTGGCACACAATCGGATTGAGACGGTCACCAGGCTTCACTGCAGGGATACAGATACACAGCTTTAGTCAGTCCATATATCAGCATTCAATCGCAGATACAGAGCACAAAACATTTTGCTTCTAGAGCGAGTTGTATTCCAAATATTATATAGAGGGTATGCATCGACGCCATTGTCCCGCCGGCACAAACCCCCTCAGCCGGACTGAGTGGCAGAAGAGCGGCTGCATGAGTGGATTTAATAGAGGAAAACACGAGTAAAACAGACGGTTATCAGTTTAAACTAAAGGTTGGGCTCCATAGTGTTCTTTACAACTTACCAAAGATCCAGTGATCATGGATATTGACATGCAGCCAGGAATCATGTTTCCTGACATTTATGAGCCTGATTATAATATTCAAATCACTGTCAGTAAACAGTTTCAAGAGTGAATCCCACATGTATATGCAGATTTGGGTCTATGTATTGAAGCGTGTGGCCGCTTGTCAAGAATGGAAACAAATGTTTTATTCAAATTCTAAATCTACTTAATAGGCCAATTAATATTTTTTTTTATATCGCCTAGACAGCACAAAGAGCGCTCCCTTTATAATCACTAAAAGCTGTCACTCATTCAATTAACGCGATCTCACACAGTTCCGTTATATTAATCTGTGAAGCGACGGCACAATGAATCTTTTATTTACATCATGTCTACACTTAGAGAGGATTGGCGAGCGTGCAGAACTCAACACTGGACAAAAACTCCAGCGGTGAAAGGATTCTACCTTCATCACCTGTGATTGGCCATTGCGTTTTAGAAATCAACAAACATGTCTGTGATTGGCTACATTACTCACTGAAGTGAAAACACGCTGGAAATGTTATCATTTAACGAGCGCAAACAGACACACCCAGGATCTTTCGCCTACTCCTGTTCACTAATATGCGATTACGAAGAAAACTTTTCCATCTAAAAGCAATCAGTAGCAGAAGCAGCAGTGGTCCGAGTGAGAAAATTACACGCCATAAAGTCCTTCTCCCTCGGTCCGGAGGGGGGCACAGGGATGTCCATGGGGTCCGTGGACAAGCCTCCCGATTCCCCCCCCTCTGGCGCCGGGCCTCGTTTTGTGGCATTCACACTGTAAACCAATGCAGCCTCTCAGTCTTTTTGCCACTCAGAGGGGTGTAACGGCAGTCACTTGCATACCTTCTATTCATCTTTATTTTGTAAAGCCACGTGCATGAAATGGTGCCATGGGCCAAATTTAGGTACTACAGGATAAAGTGTGTGAATATAACAAATACCTTTATTTTGGAGCTGTACATGTATGTCCACATCTATTGCTGCAGCATTTCTCAGCTTTCAGACAGTCGCTGTCATCAACACACAACTCATCACACAATCCAAGTACAGGGAATTTCTTTGGACACACTCCTGGCTTTGCTGTTATACAAACAGAAACCAGATCACTGAATGCTGAATGTCTCGTTCTCTGTAATTGGAGGAAAACAAACACCTGATCCATGCATCAGTATAACATACCTTTATATGGACGTGTACATTTACGTACACATCCAGTGCTGCAGCATTTCTCAGCTTTCGGACAGTCTCTGTCGTCGACACACAACTCAGCACACAATCCAAGTACAGGGAATTTGTTTGGACACACTCCTGGCTTTGCTGTTACACAAACACACAGAGAAACCAGATCACCGAATGCTGAATGTCTGGAACCCACAGGACCCATGCATCAGTATAACATACCTTTATATGGAGCTGTACATGCATGTCCACATCCATTGCTGCAGCATTTCTCATCTTTCGGACAGTCGCTGTCATAGGAACACATCTCTGCACACACTCCTACTACTCCAGGTTTGTTTTTTGGACACACTCCTGGCTTTGGTTTCTCTGTCATGTGTTTGTAGAACAGCATATCACTGAATGCCTCTCAGCAATTAAAACATACATGTGACCCGAGCTGGCAAAATGAGTCACGAGCAAATTTTCAAAATGGTTTTATTTTCAGTCTCTATAAAAAACCCCTTCAAAATGTAGCAACCACACCTTAAACTCCCTGGTAATAACACATCAAGTCAATACAAAATCTCTATAGGAAAAAGTTTAACTTTTGCAGATAAACAATTGTTTGATTAATATTAATGAAACTGACAGTCTATATATGAAGACCTACTGTACTAAAATAAATGTTACACATCAGATGGTTTTCCACAACAGTTAACCAAACGTTAATTTAAGACAATGTTTTCGTGTGTCAGATCTGTCAGTCAGAATTATCCCGTGCATATTCCAATTTTTTGCCAGCATGGGATATTATCTATTGAGGGGTTACTGACCCATGCATCAGTAGAACATACCTTCAGATGGAGCTACACATTTACGTACACATCCATTGCTGCAGCATTTCTCAGCTTTCAGACAGTCACTGTCGTCGACACACAACTCGGCACACAATCCAAGTACAGGGAATTTGTTTGGACACACTCCTGGCTTTGCTGTTATACAGAGAAACCGGTCACTGAATGCAGCTGAATGTCTCGTTCTCTGTAATGGGGGGGGGGGGGGGGGGGGGACACCACCTGACCCATGCATCAGTATAACATACCTTTATATGGAGCTGTACATTTACGAACACATCCATTGCTGCAGCATTTCTCAGCTTTCGGACAGTCTCTGTCGTCGGCACACAACTCGGCACACAATCCGAGTACAGGGAATTTGTTTGGACACACTCCTGGATTTGCTGTTATACAAATACACAGAAAAAACAAGATCACTGAATGCTGAATTACTCACTATAGGGCCGCACCATTAATCAATTAAACTGCACGTGATTTGGCAAAGGCTGGGATTTTTATGCGCAGCTTATTAGTGAAGCAAGGCTCTGAGTAGTAAATGCTGCTCAATCTGAGCCAGAGGGCGCTCACGCAGAAGGATGATAGCATGTCATTCCAAGAAATCCCTATGGCATCATACCATCACTGTAGCTGAATAAACAGAAGATTGACACACGGATTAAACTACATACATTTACCTGACTAATAATATGGTTTTGAATTGTCCGTGGTGAAGTCAGATAAACGGATTGAGAATTTCCACAACAGGTCAGACAAAAGTCGCTGTTTGGATTTAAATTGGCAAATACTGAGACAATGATTGAATCACTGCAGTGATTGTGTTTCTAGCAGGTTATATGTTTGGCAACAGTTCTTCTAACCCTAATTGATGGAGTGTTGCTTTTCATTTCTTAAACCACCATGGAAGACACATCATGGTCATATTCCAGGATGACAAAGTCAAGACTCATCAGCTCAAACTGTGAAAGAATAGTTGAGGAGCATGAAGGATCATTTTCACACATGAATCGGCCCCTCAGAGTCCAGACCTTAAATGCATTGAGTCTTTGGGTTGTGCTGGAGGTGATTTGACAGAGTGCTGGACTCTTGCATCGTCAATACATGATCTTGACCCAAAAAGGAATGCACCTCTTGATTAAAATAAACGCTGTGTGTATAAAGTGCATCCGGAAAGTATTCACAGCACTTCACTTTTTAGAATTGAGGAAAAATAAATGAATACATTTTGGAATAAGTCTGTAACATAAAATGTGGGAAAAGTGAAGTGCTGTGAATACTACTTTCCTAATGTACTGTGTGAGATATATACACCCATCTTCATCATTGTGTTTTTTCTTGTACAACAGAAAATAAATAAAACCAATTACTACTTAGAACTATCATTCACTGGACATTTGTACTGTATATTTCACAAACTAATGTTCTGATCTTACCTGTGAATCTTTCTTCTGCGACTCTTAGACAGTGTTGGGTGTAACTAGTTACTGGAATTTGATATTTTCAAAGGAAGTAGGGATTACTCTTAATTTCTCTGTAATTTAATTAGGTACTTCTAATGTAATTGCACTAAATTACTGTGTTTAGGCTGAAGAACTATTACATATAATACAATAGTGGAAGATTTAAAGTCTAACATTAAAAATGCATGTGTTTATGTTTCCTTTGCATCCTGTAGCATTTGTAATACTTGGGTCAGTTAATAAGAATAAGTGTAGTTTTATTTTATTTTTGAATTAATTAAAAGAGCCGTTTCATCCTTGAATCACTTAACTAGTCGAGGTTGATATAGGGTTTAGAAAGTAATTAATTACTTTTTGGAGAGAGTAGTTTGTACAGTAATCTAATTACACTATTGAAGATGTAATTAGTAACTAGTAATTCATAACTTTTTTCGAGTAACTTACCCAACACTGCGCTTCCGCTACAGCATACAGAGAGACACAATAAAACCACAGTCAACGAGCAGAACAGTCGAGCCGCCATCTTCTCAACCAGAGCCGCCATCTTCTCAACCAGCGATCTCACAATGAACTCTGAGGGAAAATGCGCTGAATTAGAGGGTCAGGGGGATTTTAAAGCGAAACCGCGTTTTAAACATCCAATGAGGTGTAATCTTGAAGACCCTGATTAGCTGTTCAGGTGTGTTTGATTAGGGTATGGATTGCTGACGCGATACTGCGTTTGATTGAAATGGGCGGGAACAAACCTCACAGTCACACATCTTCTTCTTCAGTTCTAGATATTCAGTTTGATCTGTGTCTTTCTGAGCATAAACTTTACCAAACATAACTTATTTGTTTAGAAAGGTTACCAAATAATGAACCAGTAGGCTACTTTTAATAGCTGCACACTAGTTCTATATTGTATGTCTGAAAGTAGGTTTCATTTTCAGAGATCTATAAAGCACTAGAGACACAGACTTGAGTAAAAGTACAAGTTCCTTATCAAAAAAGTGACTTGAGTAGAAGTTGAAGTGCTCTTTAAGCACCACACTTAAGTAGAAGTACTAAATGCTGCCAATGTAAATACATATCAATTTTCAGTCAAGCAATGAATTAAAGCACGAGTTAATAAAATATTTTATTTACTGACAACAATAGGAAACATGAATAAATGAGTAAAAGTAAACATCACAATAAATTAATAGAAGTCAACAACACATATGATAATACTTTATTGTCAGACAAGTCTGGAATGAAACAAAGCTTTATTCAAACTTATTGTTCTAACAAACTATCACACATTTACAGCCGGTGAAGCCCACATCTGCTGCCGTCTCAACACAGCTGTGCCAATTCTGCGGCTTTATTTTGATTGACCACCGTGAACACCTTCGTCTGTCTTTTCCGTCCATCATGTCCCTCATTGCTGCTCTTCTCAACAGGAACATCGTTGATCCAGAGGATGAGGAAGACCACAATGACGGCCCCCTGAACCCCACAACCTTGAAGCAAGAGTGGTAGAACATGTGCGGTGTAGTGTTCACATGTCAAGCAGCCACGGTCCAGCATCATACAGAACCCCTTAAGATGTCTGATCTACCAAGAGAACCATGGTCAGAAGTCTCTGTGGATTTTACTGGCCTTTTTCCTTCTGGTGACTACTTGATGATCATTCCAGATACCCAGAAGTGGAGATAGTCAAGTCTACTGCAGCCACTGCCGTAATTCCCAAACTGGACAAAATATTCTCAACTTTTGGCATACCCAGAATAGTCAAAACTGATAATGGCCCACCGTTTTGCAGATTTCGGTTCCTATCTTGGTTTCAAACACAGAAAGATGGCCCCGTACTGGCCTTAAGCAAACGGAGAAGTAGAACGGTTCATAAGAACACTTAAAAAGACAGTCATGACCACCAATGCAGAAGGTAAACCATGGAAGCAGTGCCTGTATAGCTTCCTGAGAAATGACAGAGCAACACCACCCAAAAACCACCAGCAGAACTACTATTTGGTAGAAAGATCAACACCACATTACCTTCAAATCCACAGGACGAGCTAAAAACTGAACTCAGCGACACTGATCATGTTGCGAAGCAACAAATGAAAAGATAAACAGATCTTTGGAACGGAGCGAAAGAATCCAGTATCAAGGCAGGTGATGTGCTCTGCCGACAACCCTTTAAAGGAAAGTTGACGACTCCATATTAAATAAAACCCTACAAAGTAATCACGGTCAAAGGGTCAATGGTGAGGGCAAGTCGTTCAGGAAGATGCATTACAAGAAATTCCTCGTTCTTCAAAAGGTTCCCATCTCATGGTCGAGCAGAATGAAACCTCTGATAACGAAGATGACGTCGGAGGACAAGCTCCAAATTCAGACGTGTTTCAAGACAACATGCCACAAAGAACACGGCACACTACCACTGACCTAAAACACTGACCTATGAATTTTGAAGTTATACATTCTTGAAAACTCAGATGTGGATTCGGACAGCAATTAAATGACCACACGACCTTGGTGTGTGTCTAAAACAGTAGGTAATTCGGCCAAGGATTTTTTACGCAGGTGGTGGGAGACGGACGGCAATAAAATCACTGACTATGTAAATGATGACAATACCTTCCGACTAGAATGACAAAAATGACTGTCCGAATAGGGCTTCAGCCAACTCCTTCACCACTAACGGAGCGAGCTGGAAAAATCAAACTTTTCCCGAACCCCGTGGGGAGGAGGGCCACAACATCATGGCCACCAACAAAACTCAAAGATTGTTCTTGCTCCGGCTTTAACTTCTGGATATTCGGCAGCGGTGCCACAATGGAATGAATGGCTTCGCTCGCATCTTTCTCCGCCGCCATTACTGAACTATAACTCAAACTAGCGCACAACATCAACACGTGTCCTTGAGCAAGGCTCTTTACTCCAGGAGCTCGTCCCTGTAATAAGTGCACTATAGTCTCTTTTTAGAAGCTCTCGCTGACTCTGGGACTCTCACACCCATCTGCAGACATTTCAGATCCTACAAAAATACACAAACATAATACAAAAGCAGTCATTTTAACAGCACAATGCCATTTGATTTCTGTATTAGAAGTAGCATAATTATCTTCCTTTATATTTTGTTTCAAGTTTTCCTATTTTCCCCACACATGCCGCCGTTACCTTGCCTTGCAGGCCCTCCTCCACAACAGAAGCTCTACAGCAAATGCACAGACATCAAGAATCAGAAAAGTGCTGCAATAAAATACAACTTAAGATTTAAACAGATGTTTACAGTGTCTTCACTTTTATCTTTTTGCACGTTCATTTCCCACATATAATTGAATGAGGAAAGGAAAAACAGAAACAACAGACTAGCATGTTGACTATTTGAACATAAATTTTGCTCTCCTTTCTTTCTGGCCAGCAAATTTCTCAATGACTCTCTGATTAAAGTCAGTCATCTCAGTAGTGTTATGACGTTTGCATTGTTCAGTTAGATATTTGAGGTCTCTTACCCCCGTTGTTGTCCACAAAACTTCAGTACCGACACTTAGAAATAAAAGACAGGGAAAGCAATAAAGGGCATTGCTAACAACACATCCATCCAGCCACCTACGCTTCTCATGACAAGCACGTGAAGCTCCGAGTGCAGCTGCGTCCTCTGGCACTGGCCTGCGGCTGGATTTGTAAATCGCGTTGGTCCATTTACATTGCATTTAAGGTACACATTTTACACATTTTGTCAGTTCTTCCTTTCCCTGGGAATCGAACCCATGACCTTGGCGTTGCTAGCACCATGCTCTACTGTTTGAGCTACAGGAAAGCCGGTTCGGTATCCTTTTCAGAATCAGAATGAGCTTTATTGCCAGGTATGTTTACACATACTAGGAATTTGTTGTAGTGACAGAAGCTCCACAGTGCACAGAATGACAGTGACAAGACACAGATAATAAAAATAACAATATACAAAAATACAGACAATGTGCAAAATAGCATAGACCCAATAAAAATAAATTATATAAGCAACATACTATGTACACATATTTTAGGATTAAATTAGTGATGTAAATAAGTGTGTTAAAAATAAGTGAATAAAAGGAATGTACAATTCTCTGTGTGTGTGTGTGTGTGTGTTTCTCGTTTATTGTGAACTGTTCATGAGATGGATTGCCTGAGGGAAGAAACTGTTCCTGTGCCTGGTCGTTCTGGTGCTAAGGGCTCTGTAGCGTCGACCAGATGGCAACAGTTCGAAGAAGGAGTGTGCTGGATGAGAGGGGTCCAGAGAGATTTTGCCAGCCCTTTTACGTACTCTGGATAAGTACAGATCTTGTAGAGTGGGGAGGGTTGTACCAGTGATTCGCTCAGCAGACCGCACTACCCTCTGTAGTCTCCTGAGGTCAGATCTGGTAGCTGAGCTGTACCAGACGGTAATTGAAGTGCATAGGATGGATTCAATGACGGCAGAATAAAACCGTTTCAGCAGTTCCTGTGGCAGATTGAACTTCCTCAGTTGGCAGAGGAAGTACAACCTCTGTTGGGCTTTTTTCCCAATGGAGGCAATGTGAATGTCCCACTTCAGGTCCTGAGAGATGGTGGTGCCCAGGAACCTGAATGACTCCACTGTTTTTACAGTTCTGTCCATGATGGTGAGTGGGGGGTTTCTCCTGAAGTCCACGATCATCTCCATTGTTTTGAGCGTGTTAAGCTCCAAGTTGTTATGACTACACCAGACAGCCAGCTCTTTAGCCTCCTGTCTGTAAGCAAACTCGTCTCCGTCCCGGATGAGGCCGATGACTGTGGTGTCGTCCGCAAACTTCAGGAGCTTGACAAAGGGGTCTTTAGATGTGCAGTCGTTAGTGTACCTTTTGTTTTCTTCCAGCGAACGCCTTGCGATAGAATTTGGTTTAACTGCTGCCATCTCTACGAAAGTGATCATCCATAACAAGGTTTTGGCGGAGTCGGAGTGACTGTGTCGCCCGCGCACTTTCGCCTTAGTGGCCAAGAGCGGAAAGTTGAATGACAGGTGACGAGAACCAATCAGATTGGATAAAATAACACGCATCCAATTCTGATTCGCCAGGGACGCAGCGACCTGCGTCCGGAGGAGGATCTTTAAGAACCAATTAGAGACCAGCTTCAGGTCACATGCTGCCTGTATATTTTTAGACTCAGATAGACATCCATTTGTCTGGCGTCCCTCGCGCATGAAACTGCATGAAACATTGAAGAACATAAAGTTAACCGATCAAAGCCAGTTTTTATTTAATGCTGAGGCTCTTACTAACAGCCAGCACATCGTATGAGTAAACTATTTTATTTTTATTTCATTTTTGTATACATGTATATTTCTGGAATTTTGATGGGGGCGGCACCCCAGCGCCCTCTATTGACCAGCCGCCAATGGGTTTATGTAAATCCACTTGGGAGACGTGTCAATGGAGCTTCCCTGTTAGCTATACAGCTTTACTCTACAGCAGCTCAACAAATGCCATTTTAACTCAAGGGACCGTGATTTTGGTTTGTAATTCTCACATTTGAAAACACCTGCACTGCTTTTCTCCGCCTGACGTATCCTTTCCTGTGGCCTCATGTGAAGGCAGGGATAGAAAAGTATCCGACTGAGTGCTTCACAATCTGGCCAGAAGCAGTAGACCATCCGGGAACTTGACACCTACTCTTTTATGATTACTGAGGTTTCAAACATGCTACTCTATTCACATACCGCAGTAGGCATATTCAAACAACATTAGTATACCCACATCCGAATCTCGCAAGAAATATAGTCCAAAATCCCAGTAGTTCTCGCCTATTCTTTTATGAATACTAGGATTCAGGAATACTACTCGCTCGCCTACTGCTTTTTACATACTATATAGTAGGGAAGTATGCGGTTTCGAACGCAGCCATGGATTTTTTTAATTAGCCTATATTTTATGTCCTCGTAAGTGGACACCAGGGGCCTGTACCATGATGATAGTTTAACAAACTTGGGTTTACAGGATTAGTTTCGAGTTGACAAAACCAAACCAATCAGGCTTTGTTGATGAAGCTGATCATCATCATGCTGTGGAAAAGTGAACGAGAGAAGCAGTGCATTTCACTTCTCTCTTCTGCAGAATATTACAAGATTGAAAAACAAGTTAAACAAATTTACAGCCAGAAGAAGAGAGCTGTATATGAAAGGGGACAACTAAAAGAAAAAAAAATTCTTGCTATATCAGTGCAAGTAAAAGTAGTCATGTATGCAGTCATTTTTATAGCTTTATCTACTGATTCTAAAGCTTATCTATATAACCTTTATAGGCTATATTTATATTCATTTAACCCAAGTGCTTAATAATCGATCAACTAAAACTGTACATGTGTAACGGATTATGGGTATAATAATTACATAAAATGTTTAAATAAAACAAAATTATAGGCTTTGCTAAAAGCCAGACAATATTGTCTTTAAAAATCATCTGCTATGTAGTGGCCTTTAATTTGGAGCAGAAACTCAGGGAGTGACTTTCTTTCATCAGAGGTGTCACTTTGCACACAGCTGATTGGTCCAAATTTAGTTTGAATCTCTTGTCCAGAAAATAACCTGCTCCAGAGCAGAGGGGTCCGTTCTTCAAACCTCACTTAATACATCCTAAATTTTTCAACTAAATATCGAAATCTAATTATTAAACTAAATTAACCATAGATCAGTAATTAGAGCAGTAATTTAGTTTATAAAGCCCACACTGTCACTATGATAATTTAAAAAGATACAATTTTCTCCAGAATGGCTACACGGCTGAATAAAATTGTTGCATTATTTTCCTGTTTAACATTGTAAAGCTGCTTTGAAACAATCTGTATTGTTAAACTCGCTATATAAATAAAGTTGACATCCGAGATTGACATATCCCAGATCTTTTAATCGTGATAACTGATCTCTGGCTAATTTGGTTCTTCTAATAAATTTGCGGATTGGATTCAAATATCTGGATTAAGTTATGAGATTATGGAGATTCTTGTGTTCCCTGAAGAGGGCAGATGCATCGATACTTGAAACCACAATCAGTAAATCAGCGATTGGCTGGCGTCAAGGCAATGTAATGACATCATATTAATAAAGCCACCTGGCAAAAGCAAAAAAACCTTGACAAATTACACAAACCCCAATGAATTTCTGGACTTTTATAAGGAAACAGCCAAACCAGCATAAATTATAACAGATTATTTTTGTTTATTAGACATGATTCCCAATTATTTACATTCACGATTTTATAGTATTTGTACACCCTTTACATTTTTATTTCTATGTTGTACGTCGCAATTAATTTAATTTTTAATTCAATTTGAAGCAGATTTGTAACGTGACAGTAAAGTTTCTTTAGGGTCAAGATCAAGTTCTCTACGCATCTCTGCACTGCATCAAGCCATCCCATAATATCCGTCACCACTCAAATTATTTTAATGCACAGCTCAGATTAACTGTACAGCAGCATGTGTTTAAGATTGCAATAACATTAAAGTAATTCTAGCAAAAATAAATCTCTCAATCAAGTCTATAGTATTATACAAAACATTTACAAATACATTTTTATATTATTGCCCCCAATTCAGTAAGGAACTCTTGTAATAAAGTAGCAGTGGTTGGGACAAATTTTAAGTATCAACGCCACTTAAATTGCAATCTAATCCCGTTTACATGAAATAAGCTGCTTGTTTACAGTTACTGTGGCAATGAACACTGCTAAAATCCAAACCAATTTCATGGTCCTTAAAACCCAGAGATGGCACAAACTAAACTGAAACATACCTGGCTAGCCACCAAAACCAGCTTCATGGTATTGGCCCCAGAAGAAGCATCTAAGAACCAAACAATCCAAGAAGAGCGACGTACGAAGAAAAGACCCCAGATCTAATGTTGATAATGCAAGAGTCCAGCACTCTGTAAAGTCTGCTCCAGCAGGAGGTTATAAAAATCACTGCAATAATGGTCCAATCACGGAGTCATAAGCATTTGCCAAATTAAATCCAAACAGCGATGTATTCTTGTATTGGATAGTATTTAAAAACAAAAAAAAACAAACACATAAGATATAAACTATTTATTTGGTGAAAGCAAGACCTCAATCAGTCTCCTTAGGACTCTCTGATGGTTAAATCAGCACTGTTAACTGCATGCATTGTCCAGGGCAACACATCATGGCAACGGTTCTCGGCACACAATCGGATTGAGACGGTCACCAGGCTTCACTGCAGGGATACAGATACACAGCTTTAGTCGGTCCATATATCGGCATTCAATCTCAGATTGAGAGCACAAAACATTTTTATAGAAATGCATTATAGAGGGTATGCATTGACACCATTGTCCCGCCGGCACAAACCCCCTCAGCCGGACTGAGTGGCAGAAGAGCGGCTGCATGAGTGGATTTAATAGAGGAAAACACGAGTAAAACAGACGGTTATCAGTTTAAACTAAAGTTTGGGCTCGATATTGTGTTCTTTACAATATACCAAAGATCATGGATATTGACATGCAGCCAGGAATTATGTTTCCTGACATTTATGAGCCTGATTATAATATTCAAATCACTGTCAGTCATAAGTTTCGAGAGTGAATACCGCATGTGCAGATATGGGTCTATGTATTGAAGCGTGTGGCCGCGTGTCAAGAATGGAAACCAAACATTTTATTCAAATTCTGAATACATTATAGGCCTAGTCATTATTTTTTTTTTATATCGCCTAGACAGCACAAAGATCGCTCCCTTTATAATCACTAAAAGCGGTCACTCATTCAATGAACGCGATCTCACAGTTCCGTTATATTAATCTGTGAAGCGACGTCACAATGAATCTCTTATTTACATCATGTCTACACTTAGAGAGGATTGGCGAGCGTGCAAAACTCAACACTGGACAAAAACTCCAGCGGTGAAAGGATTCTACCTTCATAACCTGTGATTGGCCATTGCGTTTTAGAAATCAAACATGTCTGTGATTGGCTACATTACTCACTGAAGTGAAAACACTGGAAAGGTAATCATTTGACAAGCGCAAAGACAGATACACACAGGACCTTTTGCCTACTCGTTCACTCAATTACGAAGAAATCCGACCCTAGACCAGCAGTTATGGGCAGCTTTTCCATCTAAAAGCAATCAGTAGCAGAAGCAGCAGTGGTCTGAGCGAGAAAATTACACACCATCATCAAGTCCTTCTCCCTCGGTTCGGAGCGGGGCACAGGGATGCCATGGGGTCCGTGGTCAAGCCTCCCCCGATCTCACCCCAACCCTCTGGCGCCGGGCCTCGTTTTGTGTTTTTCACGGCATTCACGCTGTAAACCAATCCGGCCTCTCAGAGGGGTGTAACCGCAGTCACTCCGGCTGACAGTGATGTCTCGTGCATACCCTCTATTCATCTTTATTTTGTAAAGCCACGTGCTTGAAATGGTGCCATGGGCCAAATTCAGGTACTATTGAGATAAAATACTGAAGACAAAGTGTGTGTGAGAATTTAACAAATACCTTCATTTTGGAGCAACACATTTAAGTACACATCCATTGCTGCAGCATTTCTCAGCTTTCAGACAGTCAGTGTCATCGACACACAACTTAATACACAATCCAGGTACAGGGAATTTTTTTGGACACACTCCTGGCTTTGCTGATATACAAACACAGTGAAACCACGTCACTGAATGCCTCGTTCTCTGTAATAGGAGAAAAACAAACCTGACCCATGCATCAGTAGAACATACCTTTATATGGAGCTACACATTTACGTACACATCCATTGCTGCAGCATTTCTCAGCTTTCGGACAGTCACTGTCATCGACACACAACTTGGAACACAATCCAAGCACAGGGAATTTGTTTGGACACACTCCTGGCTTTGCTGATATACAAACACAGAGAAACCACATCACTGAATGCCTCGTTCTCTAATGGGGGAAAAACAAACACCTGACCCATGCATCAGTATAACATACCTTTATATGGAGCTGTACATTTATGTCCACATCCATTGCTGCAGCATTTCTCAGCTTTCGGACAGTCACGGTCATTGGAACACCTCTCTACACACACTCCATCTACTCCAGGTTTGATTTTTGGACACACTCCTGGCTTTGGTTCCCCTGTCATGTGTTTGTATAATAGCAGATCACTGAATAACTCACTATAGGGCCGCATCATTAATCAATTAAACTGCACGCGATTTGGCAAAGGCTGTGATTTTTTTATTTTTATGCACAGCTTGTTAGTGAAGCACGGCTCTGAGTAGTAAATGCTGCTCAATCTGAGAGCCAGAGGGCGCTCATGCAGAAGTATGATAGCACACGTCACTCCAGGAAATCCCCATGGAATCATACCATCACTGTAGCTGAATAAACAGAAGATTAAACATAACTACAGATACATTTACCTGACTAATGATACATTGTTATATTTGATTTATTCTGACTTGCTCTGAAATTATTGATTTTAGTGCATTATGATGCATCCTTTGTTACCGCGAAGCTGCAACCAGGGTCAAGTACACACTAAATCTCCAATTGTATGAAGCATGAGGCACATCTGGCGAGATTCTAGATTTCTGACTAAACTGCTCAACTTTAAGTTGTCATGCAGTCGCATTATAGGGGGCCAGATAAAATACTATTTAGATAATACAGCATTATTTTATGGTGCTGTCCATAGCCTCTGGTTACGGTTTCAACTTTACGTTATATAGGCGACTGTAGGGGCTACATTGGGTACTTTTTTCACAATAGCAAGCATGGGCGGCATGTTAAATCGCCTTAGTCACGACCTCTGGTTAATGATCGCACTGGAGAGTTTGTGAACGCATAACGGCCGGTGCAAGGACCCTGTGCAACTCTGAAAACTGAATGAATGATTTCAATAAGAGTTAAACCAATCAATCAAATGTGTAGTTAAATTGTTATACAAATGACCAAATAACCAATCAGCATTCTAACCTAAATTTGAGGTCATGATAAAATGGAGTCAGATAAAGGTAAATTGGAATTAAATTACTTTGCCCCGCTGAAAAAAAAAAACCAATGTGCAAGAACCCTTCACCCGCTAATCTCAAGCAGTCATTGGGGCGATGGGGCGGGCCTTAAACTTCAATGCTAATCAACATAACCTTAAATCACTGTATAGAATACTATGAAACGTTGTGCCTTATTTGGTGCAAGACGCCACATCATCTCACAGAAGGATGCTCAACTGTCATTATGAAGAGAGTTTAGATTAAAAACATGGTCTTAAATGTTGTCTTTTGCATAAATGCTTCTAATGTTTGGAAAGATTTGACATGAGGTTTTCAAATGCACATGAGCACATGTGCTTGGAGCAGCATTTAGGAAAGTGTTGACTAAAGTGTTTTAATCCAAACACAGTCGTGCTTCACAGACAAGCTGCATTTGCAATAACCCACACACTATTATATTAAAATATAATTACCTGTAGGCATACACTGATGTCCACATCCATTGCTGCAGCATTTCTCATCTTTCGGACAGTCGCTGTCATGGGAACACATCTCTGCACACAGTCCTACTTCTCCAGGTTTGATTTTTGGACACACTCCTGGCTTTGCTGATATACAAACACAGAGAAACCAGATCACTGAATGCCTCGTTCTCTAATGGGGGAAAAACAAACCGGACCCATGCATCAGTATAACATACCTTTATATGGAGCTGTACATGTATGTCCACATCCATTGCTGCAGCATTTCTCATCTTTCGGACAGTCACTGTCATGGGAACACATCTCTGCACACATTCCATCTTCTTCAGGTTTGATTTTTGGACACACTCCTGGCTTTGGTTTCTCTGTCATGTGTTTGTAGAACAGCATATCACTGAATGCCTCGGCATTTAAAACATACATGTGACCCGAGCTGGCAAAATGAGTCATGAGCAAATTTTCATAATGGTGTTATTTTCAGTCTCTTAAAAACCCCTTCAAAAATGTAGCAACCACACCTTAAAATCCCTGGTAATAACACCAAATTTAGCACATCAAGTCAAAACCAAATATCTATAGGAAAAAAAATTCAACTTTTTTCCTGATACACAATTGATTGATTAACATTAATGAATCTGACTATAGCCAATATATTAAGACCTACTGTACAGCAGAGATCTAAAATAAATGTTGCACAGATGGTTTTCCACAACAATTAACCAAACGTTCAATTAAGACATAACAGATAATGTTTGCGTTAAAACTCGCTAAGACAGATATTTTGAAGTACTGTAATTCTGTGCGTGTCCGAAGAGCCTTTGTTTGTGTGTGTCGGATCTGTCAGTCAGTGAGAATTATCCTGTGCATATTCTGACTTTTTGCCAGTATGGGATTTATATTATATTATATATTGAGGGGTTACTGACCCATGCATCAGTAGAACATACCTTCATATGGAGCTGTACATTTATGTCCACATCCATTGCTGCAGCATTTCTCAGCTTTCGGACAGTCACGGTCATTGGAACACCTCTCTACACACACTCCATCTACTCCAGGTTTGATTTTTGGACACACTCCTGGCTTTGGTTCCCCTGTCATGCGTTTGTATAATAGCAGATCACTGAATAACTCACTATAGGGCCGCATCATTAATCAATTAAACTGCACGCGATTTGGCAAAGGCTGTGATTTTTTTATTTTTATGCACAGCTTTAGTGAAGCACGGCTCTGAGTAGTAAATGCTGCTCAATCTGAGAGCCAGAGGGCGCTCATGCATAAGTATGATAGCACACGTCACTCCAGGAAATCCCCATGGAATCATACCATCACTGTAGCTGAATAAAAAGAAGATTAAACATAACTACAGATACATTTACCTGACTAATGATACATTGTTATATTTGATTTATTCTGACTTGCTCTGAAATTGATTTTAGTGCATTATGATGCATCCTTTGTTACCGCGAAGCTGCAACCAGGGTCAAGTACACACTAAATCTCCAATTGTATGGAGCATGGGGCACATCTGGCGAGATTCTAGATTTCTGACTAAACTGCTCGACTTTAAGTTGTCATGCAGTCGCATTATAGGGGGCCAGATAAAATACTATTTAGATAATACAGCATTATTTTATGGTGCTGTCCATAGCCTCTGGTTACGGTTTCAACTTTACGTTATATAGGCGACTGTAGGGGCTACATTGGGTACTTTTTTAACAATAGCAAGCATGGGCGGCATGTTAAATCGCCTTAGTCACGACCTCTGGTTAATGATCGCACTGGAGAGTTTGTGAACGCATAACGGCCGGTGCAAGGACCCTGTGCAACTCTGAAAACTGAATGAATGATTTCAATAAGAGTTAAACCAATCAATCAAATGTGTAGTTAAATTGTTATACAAATGACCAAATAACCAATCAGCATTCTAACCTAAATTTGAGGTCATGATAAAATGGAGTCAGATAAAGGTAAATTGGAATTAAATTACTTTGCCCCGCGGAAAAAAAACCCAATGTGCAAGAACCCTTCACCCGCTAATCTCAAGCCGTCATTGGGGCGATGGGGCGGGCCTTAAACTTCAATGCTAATCAACATAACCTTAAAATCACTGTATAGAATACTATGAAACGTTGTGCCTTATTTGGTGCAAGACGCCACATCATCTCACAGAAGGATGCTCAACTGTCATTATGAAGAGAGTTTAGATTAAAAACATGGTTTTAAATGTTGTCTTTTGTTGGACAAGGTTCATAAATGCTTCTAATGTTTGGAAAGATTTGACATGAGGTTTTCAAATGCACATGAGCTTGGAGCAGCATTTAGGAAAATGTTGACTAAAGTGTTTTAATCCAATCACAGAGTCGTGCCTCACAGACAAGCTGCATTTGCAATAACCCACACACTATTATATTAAAGGGTAACTAAACCCCTGCTCAGAGCTTAACTCCACCCACCGGCAATTTTCAAAAAATGCTGGAAAAGTGGGCAGAGCCCAGCGGACACAGAGGGGATGAACCGAGGGCGGGGCTGAGCGGAGGGTGTGCACCTGAGACCCACAGTGACGGATTGATTGACAGCTGTCAGACTCGCGAGTCGCAAAGATGGAGAATGACTGGAGTGACGCCAGCTTTGCAACAGAGCGCTCATTCTCCTACCTTCACCTGAAGTGGAGGAGGGTGGATTGTCTGTAGACACAAACCCGGAGCCTTATCAATGCGAGCCGCTGCTCAAACTGCGTTAACTCCCGATGCCGACGATGCTAGTGAAGCAGCCGCGCAAGAGAACTGACCTAATCTATCTGCGTCCGCGGCAACCACTTGCGTGTCAGGGTTTGAAAGCGCGTCTCATGTATGAAAATTCTGTACACATGACGGGCGGCAATAAAATCGCAAGAAAAGCCTGACGTGTACTGACAACTTCATTATTTAACCGCATTTTCTTCAATACAATGTTAAAGCATGTGTCAAGTGAGTTTCATTCATAATGTTTCCACTTCATGTAATATGACAGTTCATACTGGAGTAAAGCCGTTCTCATCATGTGATTGGGGGAAACATTTCTGAGGGCGTGGTGAGCTCGTGCCAGGGGCGCGGATAGTGAGCCGTTGGAGGTACCATCCTACGTCACGATGTACCACAACGTCCAATAGGAAAATTCAACTGCAGTAGCCACCGTTCAACCTTAAGAGGGCAACACTTTGGCGGTTTTACACCATATTTTATAGAATTAAAAACACTTTATACTCAAATGTCAAAACATTTACTTGAATCAATGAACAGCATTAATAAAGCCCCAGTATTACAGATCATTAACTAAAAAAAGTTGGTTTAGGGTTTAGTTACCCTTTAAAATATAAATACCTGTAGGCATACACTGATGTCCACATCCATTGCTGTAGCATTTCTCATCGTTCGGACAGTCACTGTCCTGGGAACACAACTCGACACACAGTCCTAGTCCCAGGTCATCGCTTTGAAGCTTTCCTTTCCTTTTTCCTAGACAAGAATAACAAAACAGATCACTGAATGACTCCCTGCATTCAAAATAAACCTAATTAGTCACTGTAATTTAATACTTTTTCAAGGGAAGAGTAAAAGTAAGGGATTACTCTTATTTTTTCTGTAATTTAATTAGTTACTTCTGATGCAAGTGAACTAAATACTGCGTTTAGACTGAAGAACTATTACATAATACAATAGTGGAATTAACATTTCTAATTTAAAGTCTAACTTTAAAATGCATGTATTTATGTTTCATTTGCATCCTGTAGCATTTGTAATACTTTGGTCAGTTAATAAGAATATTTTATATTATTTATTTTATTAATTAAAAGCAGTTTCATGTCTATCCTTGAATCACTTAACTAGTCGAGGTTGATAGTGTTTAGAAAGTAATTACTTTTTGGAGGGAGTAATTTGTACAGTAATCGAATTAGCCTGCACTATTGAAGATGTAACTAATTTTAGAGTAACTTACCCTTCACTGCTTTAACGCTCCAGCATACAGAGGAACACAATAAAACCACAATGAACGAGCAGAAGAGTCTAGCTGCCATCTTCTCAACCAGCGACCTCACAAATCTGAGGGGAAATGCGTTGAATTAGAGGGTCAGGGGGATTTTAAAGCGAAACCGCGTTTTAAACATCCAATGAGGTCTAATCTTGAAGACCCTGATTAGCTGTTCAGGTGTGTTTGATTAGGGTATACTATGGACGGATGGCTGGCGCGAAACTGACGTGATTGATTCAGCGGTTGAATCAAAGATTCAATGACCTGTTCATAAACGCCTCATTCCTGAACAAATCAGCTGTTTGAACGAATCGACTCAATGATTCACTCATTAAGACCTGCCGCCACCTAATGGCAGTTTAGTTTCATGTTTAAACATTCTTTCCAATATTTAATTTGATTGGTATCAGCCCTATACCCAGATAGCACACGACTGCAAGATGTCTGTTACAGATCACTTAATCTGTAAAGCTTTTTGCAAACATCTGATAGACGTCTTTAAGATGTCAGTTACATACATTCTAAATCATAAACATCTTAAAGACATTGTTTAAACGTCTATTTGACATCTGACAGGAAACGTCAAATAGACGTATTGCAGATGAGCAAACACTCTAAAAAATACGTCTTCCAGATGTAAACACGCACATCGAATAGACGTCTCCGAGAAGTGTGCTATCAGGTATTGTCTTCTTCTAATTTAACATATTGATAAAATGTAAGAAAATAAAAGCAAAGCTGAAGCATAGGGTAGAGTGGGGGAAACGCCCCCCTTTATAAAATGTGACATTACAGTGAAACAAAACATAAATGTGACTAGAATAGCCATCCCGGTTTTGAGTGACTATGGCAGGAGTTATTCACCAAATATTAAAATTGCTCAGCCTTCATAATTAATTAGTATTTTGACTGAAAATATTTTTGTACAAAGGGGGCGTTTTGCCCCAGCGGTGGGGTAAAATGCCCCCTTTCTTACCAACCAGTTTGCTTCATAGATCAACAGCAAAATTAACAGACTAATTTTAAATCTCTAAAACTAAAAGGCAAGTAATGTATCAACATGTATAGGCCTATATATATTAATATTTATTTGAGGAATGTCCAACATATCCAATTTTTTAACATTTAAATTTATACATATAACTAAGTCATGCAAAATAAATATTAAACTTATAAATTTGTATATTTATGTAGTGAAATATATTCAATAAATGCATTAAAAGCCACTGTTTTATCATTGGGTCACCTAACCATCTTCCATCAGTGAGCTAACTGTGCTATCAAGCTAGCCTAATGCTCACTTGAGGTATTTTTTATTTTATTTTGTTCAAATATTTTGATTTTACCACCTAGTTATACTGCATTAAGTGTAAAACAAAGGATTTGATAGACAGAAATATGTTAGTATAGAAATTATGATAGAGAGAAACTATTCCCCCTGGGGGCGTTTTACCCCACAAGCTATGACTTTTTTTTTAAAAAGTAAAATTTTTAAATATAATTATATTCCTTATAAATAACATATCCTCTCAAACTACAGACTTCACTACTCATCTATCATACATCACTGTGATATCCTGCAGAACAATATTCTCTTAAACACTTGTTTACTAATATCTGAAAATTATAGCATTTACCATGTAATCGTCTTCTCTTCAAATACGTAGCTGGTGTCAGCTTCTCCAAGGAGATTTGTTTATCCCCGTTGTCAAACATAGTGCATAGCAACAGTGAAACTGTATCTTGACTCCCTCTAGTGGTTATTTTGGGAAAAACTGGTGGGGGGCGTTTTCCCCCACTCTACCCTATCTTATATTTAATAAGATTGGGGGAGAATACCCTTCATAAAAGGTAAAAATAAAGCTGATTGAACACTGGTGAGAATATTGTTTCAGAATAATAATATTTAACTCTGCAGATCACCCTGATAGATAACCAGAATTGTAAGTCAGAATGTAAAATGGGCCACAGATGGTAAGCACAATTACATTAACCCAAACCTAACTTAATTAAAAGGCCACAGCCCATACTGTATTTTTTTAAAAAATTATTATTAGAATAGACATTAAGATAATAAATTGTTATGCAAGTACTTTTAATACTTAAAGTACATTTAAAATCAGGTACTTTTTACTCAAGTAGGGTTGTCATTGTGGTACTTCTACCTTTACTAAAGTAAATATATCTCTGGGTATTTGTACTTTTACTTAAGTCCTGAGATTCAGTACTTCCTCCACCACTGAAAGTTACAAAGCTGTCACTTTGCCGAATAAATGTTTGCACACCTAATTCGATATTCTCCCAACTGTTTACGTTCACTTAAGACAATCAACTTTGTTTATGTGAATACTCGCCAAAAGGGAATACTCACCAAGGCATATTAACATCGTTTTTGTGTGTATTGGTCTGTTCAAGTGCAAAAAGACGTGAAAGAGAGCTCTATTCAGTACTCATGCGCTGGCATCTGAGAGGCAGCTTTCTGTGTGCGCACAGTGAACTGGACTAAACTGAGCTCTTTCACATCATCATGCTTTTTCAGATTCATCAATATGCCTGCTCCTGTTCTCCCAGATGTTTACATTTCTTAACATTTTATGAGACATGCATCAAGTGTTGCCAATGAAACTGACCTTTAATCTTTTCAGAAAACTGAAACATACTTTCTAAGTATGGCCATGGTTGCGCACACTGTGCAGAGGAACCGTCTTCTTCCATTTTGCTATAAACTGATCAGTGTTCAGAAACCTCACATGACACTACAAGAGGGATTACTGATTGGCTGTCTGTCAGTTAAAGTCATAAGTTTCCAGAAAATAAGAATACTCAAGTAAAGTAAAGCGTACTTAAGTACAGTAGCTACTCAAGTAAAAAACTTTCTGTCCAGCTCTGGATCCTAAAGTACACTGTAAAAAAAGAAAAGTTGACATAACTTAAAATTGTAAGGCAACTTGCTGCACAGCTTTTTTGAGTTTACTCAAATGTTAAATAAAGTAGTTCACTTAACTCAATTAACTGAGTAAGGTCACATGTCTCCCAATTTAAGATGTTTTGTTCAGCTGACTAAGTTTTTTATTTTTTTTAATTTTTTTATGTCACCATCATGGTGATGAGTGTTTTCTTTAGGTGGGCAGTTTGACGACTTTTTAATGTTTGGCAAGAAAAGATAATCAAATGCTGTCAGCTGCTTGATGATAAGAATATAATCATTGTGTAGTGGCTTAATTCACAGATTTTATGAGTTTAATATGAGCAATAAATTATTAGCTTTTTTTTGTTATTGTGATTCTAGAAAAGATCAAATATGTTTTTAATCAAAATAGTTGACTAAGGTTTAAAACCGATTGTACATTAAGCACTTTGACCTCCTTTGAGATTTTCTCACACAGACATCAAGAATCAGCCTATAAATCTCAACAATGGTTACATGCTTCATACCGCAATGCATTCTGGGTGCCATGGATGACTTTTGCATGATGCGCCCAGAATGCATTGTTAAGTTGTTGCAACTTGTATGCTTGTTAACTTGCATTTACAAATCAAATTTACAATTAATGCTAGGTTGGTCCAACAATTGTTGAACCAACTTATTTTGACCAGTTAAGCCAACTTTTTTGCATTTAATTGTCCAGTTAACTAAAACATTATCATGGTCAAAATGTTTGTGAGTTAGATTTTTTACAGTGTATTAAAAGTGAACATTTACTCCATCAGAAAGTACGGAGTCGGTCGCTCTATAAATGATTAGCTTAGTTCGCTTATTTCTGATAACAAACTCACAGATTCCAGCAGTTATGATTGAATCTGATCTGTTTAATGTAATTAATCACATGAACATACAAAAGACCTTTCACGTTTCTTTCCATTTTCCAGAAAATAAGTGTTTTTATGGGCTAAAATTTTAAAGCACATTTCCTTGGCAGTTGAAAAGTTAAAGAAAACAAACAAAAAAGGTCTTAAAATCCACTTAAAGTGCAAGTTTTGTCTTCACTGAGGTATAATAAAAGTGCACAACACTTCTAAATCCTGCTGTTTGTAGCGAATTAGCTCTGAGGGGAAATATTAATAATTATTCATAACTTATGATTATTCATAATGAGTAATTATGAATATTTGAATAAGTTAAATATTAACTTGATGTAGCTACATTAACATTACAATCAATCAATCAATCAATCAGTTCCTATGAACGTTCAGTATTAATTAATTCTAAGAAAAGGATATTTTTCATGGCTACAGAAAAATAATTATTTCTTTGAATTTACGCAAGCGCTTAGAGCGCATAGCAAGATCAATCATTTTAGGGACAATTTGTTTGCAGGCAGGAAGTCAGGACCAAACATATATTGTGCACAAACTTTAATAGCTAAATCACGGAACAAGACTAAAACTAACAGAAGACATACATGACATACACAATACATACATGACAAGAGGTAAGGTTAAAGTGGTTGGAGGGAAAAGAGTCAGAACAGATGGATGAAGTTATGCAACGAGTCGAAACCTTGGGAAGAACCGTCTTTGATAAACTTTACAGTTTTTCTAACTACACAGCGACTTGTATTTCTTAGTACACTACTTGCATTTGCCCAGGAAGGCGTCCAGATATACGGCCGCAGGATGGTTTTCTGTCCCACACACACACACACACGTGAGGCTGTGTGTGGAGGCCTTATCTGGCCGGTAGGCCGGCTGGCCGAGATGAGGTGTTGTTTCAGCCAGGGAAAAAAGAAGAGAAGGAGGGAATCTGAGATATCTCTTTTTATAGTCTGGGAGTGGTCACACCCTCCTGAGGTAGACTTGACCAATGAGATTGTTGGGATTTCCAAGCGGGAAATTTATGGCTCTTTGTTTCAAGCATAAAATCAAAGGGTCTGTGCCCATTTATACTCTAATTAATCCTACAAGGACATGACATACATGAAAGTGTAAGTCGTGAAGCGAGCATTAATTTGATAAGAGACACAACATATATGAGGTTACATGAAATAGTAAGTTGTTCATAAGACATACATAAAAGACAATACAACGGACACTTTACAATACAGTTATATGTGTACATACAATGTCCTGGGGTGCATGTTCATTTATAGACGGTTTGTCTATACCTTAAGGCAAAAGCGTGTGTTTTAAAGGCTTTGTGTCTTTCCCATGGCCACATTCTTTTGAGTCATAAAACGTCTTATCTGATTGTTTCCAGGGTAACCCAGGGTCTTTCTCTGTTGTGTTGGGGGAGAGTCTGTTTCTAAGCACAAGCATTTAAAACATATTAGTACAGCGATTATGTGTCTGATTTCGCCTCAGTTGCTACATGCTGAACACTCAAGAGTTCAGTGAGATCTGATGTTCTGTAGGCAGACAATGAACTCTTTGAACGAGTAACTGAAACATGATGAACCTTACAAACAGAGATTTGCAAAATGAATGTCTTTTTTGTTCAGACAAATCTCAGATACTTAATAACAGTTAAAGTGCTAGCACAGCAGCCAGTAACAAGTATAGAACATAAAAAACAACAATATATTGCAATTTAAATACAATAAATAACACATATTTGGTATTTTGTTGCCAGTTTTATCCACAGTGTCTTTCGTTACAGGTTCAGTTCCTGAGAGTCAGAGTTTGATCAAGAACACAATGGTGATGTACCACAAACAAACAAAAACACAAAGTGCTTCATAGACTTAAACATAAAAGAATTCCTGCTGAAAACACCAGCTTAAAGTATAACGTGAATGATAGAGACAACATCAGTTTTCATCAGGGATGTTCGTCTGATAGTGTTGACAATTGACAATAGTAAATCTGTAAAGTTTCTAACATTACCAGTATCAGTAGTAATTCAGTCATTCAGAGTGTTTGACTGACAGTTGGCTTGTCTCACAGTATGATATTACTTGGTCAAAATGCCCACCTTGATTCATGTTCAGTCAGTTATCTGTTGTCTCAGTTGTCTCACGGTTCCTGTCTGGATCCCTTTAACTGCTTCAATAAACCCTCTATAATGAAAAAAAGCTCTAGTTGTTTTGTTCCTGCTAATGCATTTCTTTGTTTATTACTTTAATGCTAATTAACAGTAATTCTGAAGCAATGTTTAAATAATTAATAATATTAAGAATACATTTTTAATTTATTATTTTAATGACTTAAAGCTGCAATGTGAAAAATCTTTGCAGTAAAATATCCAAAAACCAATAGGCCAGTGTTATATATTTTGTTCAGTCGAGTACTTACAATATCCCAAATGTTTCCAACTATTTGTAAATTGTGAAAAATTGCTATTTTAACCAAGGAACCGGGACGTGCGAGGGAGTCGCCTGTCAATTGCATCATATCTGCGTTTCCCTCGGTTTCTGTTTTTATTTTGCATAAACGCTTTACTCTTACTGCAGTGTGAACACGTGTCATAGCAGCCGCCGAGTGAACGCACAGAGTAACGTCATAACATCATTTTCAACACACTCAGATGTATCTAACTGTCGGCGACTGTGGCATAATAAAAGTCCCGCTGCTCGTGAAGCGTGTGTTGTGTTAATCTTATTAACAATTGCTCCATTAAAATGCGCCTTTGTTTTGAATGGGCGACCTCTATCGGACAGAAAAGTTACATCGTGCACCTTTAAAAAAATAGTTATAGTAAATTGTTCTGCATTTGAATTAGTTGGAATTGGTGTTGAGGTGAAATTTAAGAGTGGTACCTAATAGTGTAATCTCGGCATTGTGGCACTATTCTTCTGTCTCTATTTTTCTTCCCATCTTCTCTTTGTTCTCTTTCACTGAGAGAATCTAAATAAACTAAAGAGAAAAGTTTGTAGACAAACTTTGAGGAAAGCAGGAAAGTTTGAAGTAGTTTTAACAGCTTTAAGTTTGAAGGTTTGAATTAGTTTTAGTTTAGTACTTCTAAAAGCTAGTGAAGGGGCAGGTCAGATACCTGTGTCTCTTCTTTTATACACCTATCCTTCTCAATGTTTCTTTTTATTATTTCCATAACCTGAATAATCAAGGATAATGAATCTATGTATCTCTTTCTCTGCTTTCATATATTGAGTTTAAAGATGATTGTAATTCTGTGTGATTTTATACTTTTACATATTTAGTTTAAGGATGATGATTTTGAAGTTTTAAATCTAGTCTCCTCAGCTGCTGTTCTGACCTCCAGCCGCGTATGTCTCTCTCTGGTGAAGGACAGCTATGGCTGTATCTGTGTTTTGGGTATTGCGTGTTCTCTTGATAAAAGGTCAGACTCCACTGACATTTGACTAGATTGCGATACCCTAGTGCTTGTATGTGTGTGCGTTTCACATGTTCTGTGCAGGTTTGTTGGAGCTATCTGATCTGGGCCTGACCCCCCTCCCGAAATGCAGGCACCCTTTACGGGGTCCAAGGCCAATCTTACCCATCTGGGAGGGGTTTTGCGACAAGCATCCTGACTAAACTACGCCATTCCGGCATATCTATACATGTGTGACAAATGTTTAGGCTTTTAGGTCTCTGTAGCCAATCAAGGCTTAGGCCATCTGTTATTGTTTATGTAATCAATGTCCTTGTAAACAGTATAACTGGTGGGCAAAAATCTCCATAAGGTAGAGTCTGGCCTGCGATTCCACGAGAGACTCTGACGCTGGCTTCTGCTGATGAAACTGCAAACTATTCTTCAGTAAAATTTTCTTTAATTAATCTAACTCCTGACTCTTGTTCTTCTTTTTTCACTACTGGTCCTGGATCCTAAACTGTTACCCCAACACTAGATTTTTTTCTCTTAATTTATAGATTTTTTTTGGATAGAAAATATTAGATAGAATGGAAGCTTAAAATGAGTTTATATGGCTTAGAAATGGCAGCTTAATTTAGTCTAATGGGCTTCTAGCAGTTTAAATTTGAATTTTGACAGCTGGAGTTTGAAATCTGATCATTCAGTCAATAGCACCTTTCACACAGCAATACCGGTAAATTACCATCAAATTGTGCTGTTCACACAAGCAACGGCATTCTAGCTTTTTACCAGATAATAGACCATTCACACATCAGCAGCAAAATATCGATAAATCATGTGATGTCAGTCATCTGAAGTGATCTTTAAACGCTGCGCCATTGTCTTCATCCGCCCGCGAGAGGAGAATCGCTTTAGTTTCACTATCTGTTCAATCTGACATCATCTTTATGACGTCTGAGTGACAGGCATAACAGATGATCAAACAGAACACGTGTTTGCTCTTAACAACACATCACTCGCGTAATAGGCTTGTGTCCAACTACAGAGAGACGCAACGCTGAATAATGGAAAAGAAGGCTGGGTCTGGAGCACGACACATTGAAAAAGCTGTGAGACGTTGCACAACGGTCAAAAACGCAAGACAGCTAGAAGCCGTCTACACTGGACGAGACCAGTGCAAATCCATTTGTTCTTCCTATGAGAAGTATTGCGAGTTCTTGGAGTACGTCATAAATAGAACAAGGCATCAGGATTTTGTTGTGTCTTGCACTGCATCCAGTCTAGACAACATGACTGATTACAATGGGTTCTATTGTCTTTTGTCGAAAAGAAGAAGAATAGAGAAGAGGAAGAAGAAGAAGCTTAAACAGTAGATCAGAATGTTGGATTTCTCAAACAAACATAATAATGTTACTGTGGTGTCTCCAAATTCGTCAATTGAGTCTTGCCGATTAAAGGGACCTCTGCACATGTCTCCTGTAATAAAACAGATTCACAGGAGGTAAAAGAAATGAACAGGGCTGATGATTCAGTAACAAAAAATCTTAAAATGCAGTTTTTCCTGATCATGAGCAATAAAAAATGGTATAAGAAGCCATTGTACTATAAAACATTTTAAGTTTTAGAACTCAAACATTTCTCTGCAGTTTCTCTGCATTTCGTGTGGCAGGGCACCTTTAATAAATCCTTATCTTCAGCAAAATAAGCAAGCTGATATATAATAGCAATCTATATCTTTTATTTTGAATATATCCTTTATGTCTTTTAGTTTGTCAGAGATTTAAAGCACTGATTTTGAAGAGTGTGCATGTGCGTAGGCCTACATGCTAAGAACGAGTCTAGATTGAATCTGGAAATAAAGTAAAATTACTGAGAAAAAATGAATTAATCCTCATATTCCATATCTGTAATTTATAGCAAAAATATCTATCATCAATTCCATCATAAACAGATTCATTAAAAGAAGTTAATACACCACCACCACCAGCATCATTAACCAACGTGGTTGAACGACAAATTTGCGACATTTTCGGGAAACAGTCGTGACTATCTAGTGGATTTCTTCAACGATGCATCGTACTCTGATAGTTCAGCAGCGAGTTACGTCACTTTTCAGGAAACGCACCCCTGCCATCTAAAATGATTGAACTATCATACTGGCAAAAGACTGTATTCATATTCCTACCTGCTCTCTTAATGAAGTTGTGCTTTTTGCTTTCATATTATTTGTCATTTAGTATTTTGGGAGTTCATTTGTAAGAAACATTTGTTACATCCTGATCATACTAGGGTCGTAACAGCCTATGGTAAATAAATATAATAATATAATAGCAATACAAATTATTATAATTTTATAATAACATCAAATTAATTCACATATTCATCTTTATTGTATAGTAAAACAGTATGAGAGCAAAGCTGTGTTGAAGCGTCAGTTATTACTGGTGTTTCTATGCAATGATTTTAGACACACAAACTCACAGATCAGAATCAGTATTTTTGCAGACAGATTCAGTGCTCATAGTATCTTACCTGATCATTGGGCTGCCTCCTCTGGTCGCCTGTTTGAACAACAAACAAACTCAATTAAACACAGTGATTTGGTGAAAATGACAAAATGTCACATATTTTAAAGATTATTTTTACACAATAAATATCATATTTTTATCTTGTTACATCAGCTGTATGTAATACTCACTTTCCCCATTTGCTCGGCGCTTGTAAATCACAACAGCAGCAGCAGCAGCGATCAGCAGGACACCAACAACAGCAACAGCAACAGCAACAGCAACAACATCATATATTCCTGCTAAAGCAGCTGAAAACAGACAGACAGTCATTATAACTTAGACAGTGACTGATACTGACAACTGTACCAATACACGTGTCTGCTATTTTGATCATCAGTTGTATGATATTGATTTAACTGATAAATGGCGCCTTCTGGTGGGATTGAGAAGAACAACCTCTAAAAGGGAACAGGAAAAATCTAACAGGAAAACTGATCCATTTAATGTATTTTTTCATGTCTATAACATTAGACTAGTTAACAGCATGTGTTTATGTAAATTGTGTATCATTTTGATGTGCTTGAGATTATATTTTAATATTGAGTCCAAGTCACATTTTCAAAAAAGCCACAATGAAAACATTTACTGGGTTGATTTAAACATTTAAAAAAAATAATCAGAAACTGCTCATAGGAAAATGCACATCAGTGATTAAAAGACACTCACCAGTGACAGAAACACTGAAGATCTTTATGATGCT